>NC_134243.1:48199736-48508815 GCF_965152275.1 Natator depressus
TTGGCAAGGTTTCTGGTGTCAGGAGACCCTGGGCCTAGTCTCAGGCCTGTGTGCCTGTGGGCAGGTTAAAAGGGAGGGTAACAATTTGCCTGCCTTTGTAAAGTGCCGTGAAGAATGAAAATCCCTACGTGGCCTCTGCTTTCAGAGCCAGCTCTGTAACGATGATTATAAAGCTACAGTCCCCTCTTGTATACTTTAAGAATGAGACTTACTTGTTCATTAACTCAAGGTTCCCAGGAAACCTGGGACATACCCTGCTGTTTCATTAAAAACACTCATATGGGAGGTAGAGTTCTGAGGACCAAAGGGCTCAATTGATCTCCAGATCATGCTAGAGGGAGCTATGTCCCAGCTCAGGGAGGATGGTCATGGGATGGAGTGAGCTGAGAGAACAAGAGGTGGGGTCAGTGTTGAGACTTGACAGCACAGAGGGTCAGCAGGAGGCCTGGAACCAGCACACAGTGGTAATTGCAGAGCTGTCCACCCCCCGGAATCCTAGTGCTTTATGCTGGAGTAATGGATTTCTGTGGCCCAGCTAGGAATAAAAGCTGGTGAGTACAAACTGCAATCCACAGTAGGTCCTCTCCTCCCTTCCCTCTCCAGCCGGCCCTGCTGAGCTGCTGCATTCTTTACCCCAGCACCGGAACAATGACGGCTTTACTCTTACCACCGGCATGAATCAGAATTAGCTGTTTCTCTGCTCATGCTCTGCCCAACACATCTGCAAAGCCCTGCTTGAATTTCCATTAAAAATAATAATACACTTCGTTCTGCTTCATGAGACCCATTGCTCACCTGCCCACATTCTCTCTCAGACGCCACTAAGTGCCTTCTCTTTCACCAGCGTAATCACTTCACACTCTCCTTTCTGCAGTCTGGTATTTGCCTGATTGTGGACACTTTTTACTGCTGAGATTTACAAAACCATTTAGGTAGAGACGGCTCGGAAAACGGGAGCAGGTGTCTCTGCCGTGGGCTTTGTTACGTGGTCCCTGAGTACAGAGTTGGGGCTGGGATCAGCTCTCCGAGGTGCTCTCTAGTGCCTCCATGTTACTTAGGATTAGTAGCATTATGGCAGCCCCTAAAATCAGGGCCCTGTTGTGCCAGATGCTAGATGCACACATGGGGGAGACACTCCCTGCCCCAGAGAGCTCATAAGCTAACTAAACAGCAGGTCAGGTCAGAACCAGGACTATTACTCACCTCTCTGCAACATGTGCCAACCTAGTACTGACTCAGATCTGTGAGCAAGGGCTGCAGACCCAGGCTGTAGGGTTCATTATTTTGTCCCCGTGGTACAGAACCCAGACCTGAGAGGGGAGGTGCTTTATTCTTTCCTGGCAGAGCTGGGGGCTGAGCTGGTTCTGGCCCAGTATTTCTTCCTGTGGCTTTGATGCTCTAATTTGAAATGAGCAACAACTAAACCTATCCTTTCATAACTGAACCAGAGCCAAAAGCCATCCAAAGACTTATGGCTGCACCAGATAAAGAAGGAGGGGTCTCTACTCATGGTCAGACTCCCCCAAGCATCAGATCCTCATGTCTAGAAAGGTTGATTGAGAAGAGAAACTCACCTTGAAGCATGGGACCTCCTTCCACCTCTTCTGCCTGGCTTCCAAGAGAGATGGGACAAGGTGTTTTCCTTCTCTTCCCTTCCTGCTTTATTTGCTCAGTACTGTAGAACTGTTACCTACTTCACTTGCTCAATACAGCTTTCACTGCCTGGCACATGCAAGACAAAGCAAGAGCTCTGCCTCCGATCAAACCCAACATGCAGCAGCTGTGCATTCAGACTGTGTAACTGCAACTGCAGATCACTGTTGTGTGCACTCAGCTAACTGTTAGAGGGGATGTAACAAGTTGCCAGATAAAGTCATTTGCAGTGGACAAGTTCTATAGGTCCTACACAGCCCAGGAAATATACTATATATTCTTAAGCCTCGTGTACTGCCTTATCTATTAGCTATTTATGTATATACTGACACAAAGCACTCTAGTAACACTGCTGGCTTTTGCATGTACAGTTACCTCTTTGCATTCAAATGTGTGTACACACTGGATGTGACTCAGGGTCCTGATTTCAAAATTCTGACCCTAAATATAAAACGCATCCCTGAATTTAACCAGAAGACTGCCACCCTGAAAGAAATGTGAAGCATCCTCCAAACTATGTCGTTATTTTTAAGAAGCCCATCACTGTGGTATCTGAGTGCAATACCCCTGACTGCATTAAAGAGAACACCGATTAATCGGCAGCACAGCTTCTCCCCAATGCCTTCCTGATCCTCTCTGTGAGAAGGCTGCTTTTCCTCTCCCCTTGTTTTTGGTAGGACACCAGTATCAAACCAAGGCTCAGTGGGTCCCTACACGGCAGCTCTGGACACCACGCAATGACAGCAAAACTGCACCGCAACTGCTGACGAGCAGCCATAGTGCTAAGGGTCTACATCACAGCAGCCACACCCCAAGCCCCTGATTGGCTGGACAAGCAGCATTCCCACTGAATACCTGGATTATATAAAGACCACAACAGGAAGAGGAAGCTGTTTGAGCAACAGGCTGTTGCCTGCTAGTGGCTGCCTAGACCGTCTTGCCTTGCATGACCTTGCCAATCCAGCACCTTGGTTTGGATTTCCCAGCTACCGATCCCTTGTGAGAACTCCAACCATTACCTGGGACTGCCTGTCATACTGAATGATCTCCCGGCTACCAGACCATCTGTACACCACTTGAGCCCTGCTCTGAACTGCCCCTAGCCCACTTCAGCCACTGGGCATTACAGTTTCACATTCCCCTGTAATATTGGTGAAAAGGGCCTTCTACAGGGCAAAATCCATAGATCCTCACTCCCAGACCCACTACCTTCTCAGTCCAGGCACAGACTGAGCATGGCTATTGAAACCAGGGCATTCATTAAGAGCAGCAACTGTTTGTCCTCATCCGGTAGAATCTTCTCAGTGGAGGTGCCTAGCACACAGCAGCTGCACCTTCAGCTGACTTCCGTGAGACTGGGGCTTGCTCCTCTGCTCTTATTAAAGTGAGCCCATCCAGGAGGAGAGAGGCCTGAACGCACGTAGCTAATGGACTTGCCTGTGAAAACACACAAAATTCCAGAGCTCGGAGTCTACGCCTCTTGGACCAGCGAGATGTTGGTGGAAAGAAAGAGGCCGAGAATTGCTGAAAAACGAAGAGCAATTGTGCGAGTTGGGCTAAAAAGAAAGGGGAAGAAGGAGGGCAGCCAGCAAGAAAGGTATTTCCTTTGCAAGCAGGAACTTAAATTGATTAGCTTCAAGTGGCCTGAAATGAATGTTGACACCAATTTAACTTAAGAGCCACAGTTATTTTTCAAAGTCATTTTCTCCGGCTGCCGGGAAATGAAGCCGCATTTGTAAATTGAAAAAAAAAATTATCAATTTCCAAGCAGCAGAAGTGCAGCCAGCCTTCCCATGGCCCAATCTGGCATTGACCATGCCAGTACTGGGTCTATATAGCCCGGCAGCATGAATCCTGCCAGCATCAGGTCCTACAACCCAGTCCAGCACTGACCATGATGGTACCAGTGTCACATACTCTGGCAACAGAAACCCTACCAGCATGGAATCCCCTTAGACCAGTCTGGCACTAACCATGCTGGTTCCAGGGCCCCATAGCACTGAGGCTGCTCCACCTTATTGTATGGGCTGGGCTGCCCCCTGAAGAGCCTCAGAATGAAGGAAAGCTCAGAGCCAACTACTACCATTCCTGTCCCAGGCGGAAGGACAAACTAACTGAGAGTGGGGCCCCTGTGCCTTAAAGGAAATAAGGAAGCCAAACAAATAGACACAAGCATCTGTGAATAAGCTGTTTGATTAGAGAGCGAAGAGCTATCCATACTGGGCCAACTCCTGGCTGCCATTCCACTCACTCAGCATTTGTCAACTGCAGGGGGAAGGATGCATGTGTGCGACTGTGACAGATGGCCCAGGATTTATGAACTGGTATTGCATTTCTGAGAGTTCATTTATGACAATCTATGTACTGTCTGTGTGAGTAAGCCCATCAGCTCACACAGAGGAGAAGTGAGCCAAGACTAGCCCCAGTTCTCCTGACTGACTGGGAACTGGAAGAAGTGTCATGTTTCCCAAGCACAAGGAGCCACCTCAGAGTTTCTGTCCTTAGATTAAAAGAAAACACTATCTTGGTTGACACCAGAGTGGAAAAAATGAGTCGCCCCAGCTTCAGCTATACACCCAGGCTCTGTAGCTGGGGCTGTCACTAAATCACATCCTCTTTGTATTGGACACAGGGGAACACAACACACACTGACCAGCAGGTTACAGAAAAGCTCCCTGACAGAAAGAGAGAGAGAGCACAGTGGGTGCCTGCTCTGCATCAGGTTGAATTCAAAATGGCGGCTGCCGCCAGTGTAACCCACACACCTCCTGGGTGTGGTGTTCTGTCCCATCTAGTGGCGGGGGGGGGGGGGGAAGAGTGAGTGGGGGGCTCATGCACTAAGCTCCAGAGGTCCCAGGTTTGATCCCGCCTGATGACGACCAGGGTCTGTCAGTGTTACAAGTAGGGGCTTCTCTGGGATTTCAACTGGGAAGTCTCTGAAGCTCATGACGCGCTTCCTCAGTGAGGGGAAGTATGTAACCCACACACCTTCTGGGTGTGGTGTTCTGTCCCATCTAGTGGCACTGAGACCACTTAGAGAGAAGAACTGAGTCTGCTCTACAGCCTTAGCTAACAGCTATATGGCTTTTAGCTAGTGCACTAAGGTCCAGAGGTCCCAGGTTCGATCCTGTCAGCCGACGACTGGGGTCTGTCGGTGTTACACCAGCAGACACCTGGTAGCGTAAAGGTGCAGCAGTAAGAGAGAAACAGCTCCAGTGAGGTGTTCAGATGGCCACACAGGAGGGAGTCCTGGAGAAGGGACAAAGGGCTGGGCTAGACCCTTACTGGAAGCAGAGAGACAGAATTTTGGGGGGAGAATAGGGAAAGCAAACTCCATGAACCAGGAGAGGGAGAAGGACCTGAATGAAGGGGGTCGCACTTCAGATGTAAGGATACTGCCACCAAACTTACCTTGTGTGACTTATGTTTCCCAGCACATACTAGCAGAGTTTCCCGGAGCTGCATTTACATGAGAATAAGAGTAAAAGGCTTTCTGTATTGCTGTGTGTATCCTTCTCTCCTTAAAGAAATGGTACATTGTTTAACTACCACTGTAATTGGCCTTGCTCCATCAATTTGGCAGTTATTGACACATGTCACTAGAAATCAAGGAGCCTTTACTCTCTGGAGAGGAAGGGCAAGGAGGTGAGGAGGACCAACCCACAGCTGTAAAAAGTAGGGGAGGGTATTGCACAGGGAGTTGGGGGGGGGCAGGATTCTGTCCTACGTCCATAGCTGGGCTGAATATTAGCACAGCTGGAACCCACTATCTTTAGAGGTACCAGGGTATGCTGACCTGTTACAGCAACTGAAGGCATAATTTGACACACTAGGTCTAGTCTGACTGAGTCAATGGGAGCATGACAACAAATCTGTAAATACCTTCAAGGTAGAGCTAGTTGGAAACCAGTAAGTATTTTCCATCCATATGTTCAAAATAAACATAAAACTTCCATTTTTTTCCAAAATCCTTTTGTGACCATTTTCCATTTTTTCTACCCAAACCCCCTAAATTTTTCAGTTTTTGAAAAACTAATTTTTTTCCTATTTTCAGTTTTTCATTAAACAAACAGAAGAGTTTGAATGAAACAAAAAAAAAAAAATTCCACACAAAAAAATTGGTTTAGAAAGAAAGGCCATTTGTCACCCCAGGACAGTTTCAATGGGCAATTTTTGACCAGCTCTAATTCAAGAAAACGATATAAATGAAAAAAGGAAATTATTCACAGGCCCAGAAGATGAAGAACACAGAAAAATGGCCTCAGGCTCACAGAAGGAAACATATAAGTCAGGTAACAGGAAAGCAGTTTGAACGGTAAAAGTAACTGGGCAGTGGATTGAGGTGTTATTGTTGCAAGGAGTCAAGAACAGGCTAAATAAGACAGTTGTGGGGCTAGTATGGAAAGGAGCCCTACAAAATGGTGGAGCTCAAATTGCATGGCCTAAATGGTCTGTCCTGGCCCGACTTCCCAGGATGGATTTTGTGAAAGGTAAGTAAAGTAAAAAGATAATGTGCTTGGTCAGAAGGAGCAAGCACGGTAATTTTAAGCCCCTAATTAAACCAACTCAGGCTGCGTAACACCCAAATCAGTTCCAAGATCAATATTTCTATTCATTTACAAGCATAACGAGGTGAGAGAGGCAAGCAAAGTAAATAATTAACTCATTTACAGCTTTTTTAAACAGAAAGAGTCATTTTAATCTCCTGGGTAATTAGCTATGCAGTTGATATCAGTCACAGCTGCAGCAATTATTTAAAGTATTTGATTAATATATCTGGGGGGGGGGGGAATAGAGTTATGCCAAACTATACTGGGTGCACAGGCCTATCAGCGAATCAGCCAACCCATGGGTGTTTGTCTTCGGAAATGTTGCATCCTTTCTGTCATGGTTATTGTGACAAATCCTTGGCTGCATGCATATATACAGGAGGGTGATTCACATCTGAGACATGGAGAATAGAATCCACAACCTTCTACTCTGTAAACATAGACGTTTACTGTTTAAACTAAAGAAGAATCTCCATTAACACTGGACTAATTGTATTGTTCCTTATATCCTGTAGACCTCCACCCACTAGAGGGCAACAATTGCACACATTTCTGCTGGTCTAACAATCCATCCAGAAGAGGGCAGAGAAACTAACACATTACAGTGTGGATGACCTAAAGGTAAAGTGTCAAGTATGGTGGTACAAGTAGGGTGGTACAGTCCGGTACACCGTACCAGTAAGATATTTATAGCCGGTACTCCATACCGGGAAGACACAGGAGGAGCAGAATGTGGGGCTGCCTGGTGGTCCCACACTGGAAGCTCCTCCAGCGCAGCTGTACCGTCCCCAGCACCGCCCCCAGCTCTTCCACACAGCTGCGTGCCTCCATTTCCTGGCAGGGTCTGTACAGCAGCCCTGCCAGAGGACAGAGCGGTGGGGGCAGGGCTGGGGGCAGTACAGCCGCGCCGGAGGAGCTGCCGGCGTGAGGCCACCAAGCACCCCCATGTTCTGCTCCTTTCGCCACTGCGGTTCCTGGGAGAGCCCTGCAGTTCAGAAGTCTCCGGCGCAGCAAGAGGAGGCTCCCCTCAGGTAACCTGGGATGGATCCTTGAGAGGGGACGGGGAGAACACGGGAGCCCTGGGCTGGGGGCGGGGTGGGAAGGAGTCACATGGGGAGGCCACATGCCCCCCCCTTTGTGTCCCTCCCATGAGTGCAGCGTACCTGTAAGAAATGAATGCTACTTGCATCACTGGCTATATGCTAATAGAATCGTAACTCAAAGATACAAGTACCATTTGGATAAAAGGACAAAGGTGAACCTTTACCTGGAACATGATTTGAACCATGATTTTCTTTTTAGAAGTTCACAGTAGAGAAATTCATACTTTTTTTTTGGTAAGACACTGTCCAAGTATCTGCCACATCCCTCCTAGTAGTTGACCCATTTTACTATTGTTACCAGCTATCAGACTTACTCTGGCAGCAGTAAGTAGCCTTTGTCTTGTGAGTGAACAGGACTGTAGTGGTGAACACAATACGTTTTTGCCAGTGTGTTACATATTTATTAGAGCTGTCCGGAAACCAGAATTTTCATTCCATGAGAAATTGTTGACATTTGAAAATTTGTTTTTTTGTTTCAAATCAGAATAAAAAGCCAAAATCCAAATTTCCTAAGAAAGTAAATTTCTAAAAAAATTAAGTTTGGAATTGTTTTGTTTCATTGCAATAATGTCACAACATTATAACATTAAATATAATTAGATAATATTTAAAATTTATATTTTATGTAATATAAAAGTCTAAATGAAATTAATCAAAATGATAGTCAAAACATTTCAACTTTATCAAAATGAAATGTTTCAACATTATCTAAATAAAATAAGAAAGTCCAAACTAATTGTTTTGACTTTCTTTCACTGAAAATTTCATCAACACATTCCTGTGAAACATTTCGATTTTCACACGACTGCCTTTTCCCACAGAAAGCTATTCTGTTAACATTTTTTCAACCAACACTAATATTTGTTATGTGCCTCTTCATTTCCTAGTTTCAGAAAGACTTAGACATTCTTAGATATCATGCATAAAGATTCTTCCCATGTTATTTCTGAGCTTGCTGAAATCAAGTCTTAGAAATCTCACAAGAATCCCCATTCTTACTAGATTTCCAGCTCAACTATAGACCAAAGACCCTTCGATAAGTTACATTAAGCAGCCAAACTTTTGGATAATTACCCAAACCGAATCATAGAATCTTTTGGAGATGCCCACAAATTGTACACAAATTGTATTGAATTGAGATTCATTCACATGTGGTTTAGTCCTGGACTATATTGCTGGTTTCAAATATGTAAATGTCAATTCACAAAACAAATTTGGTTGTGCTTATATGTAAACTGAAATGCAACAGCAAGTGCTTATACAGTCCATCACAACAGCTCAAATATTTAAAAAGAATGCAAATGACAAGGGCTGGTATATTTTTTTAAAATCCTTTACTGAAACACTCTGTGTATGTTACTGATCGTTATTTCTTGGGGTTTTATAGCCCCCAATCTGACATTTTGTATGCTCCACACGAATTAAACTAATGCTTTTTAATACAAAAATTATCACCTAGTTGTGGGACTGCCACTACTTCCACATGCAAACAAGCCTGTCAGATGATCATAGTAATAAAACGCACAGACCAAACTACCTGTGTCAACCTGCTAGCCCTCCTCCTCCCTGCACACCCATGAGAAAAGGAGGGCTTTGGAGTGTGCACAGCAGGGTAACCACCCCAGCCTCTGGCACAGCAAGAAGACAGGGAATTCCAAAGCCCTTTGCAGAAAATGTCCTACCAGCAGCCCCTTCTCATTTAAACCAAGGGGGTTCTAATTCAAGTTCTTCTCCTGACTGCAAGTGCAGGGGTGTCTCATGGGGAGAAAGGCGGCGTCTGAGATACCATAAGGATGCATGTACCAGGTTAACACTAACTACTGTGACTCTGCCCCTGGGTATTACTCTGTTGCTCAAATGGTGTATTTCCTACATCTGGCATGTAAAATTCCTTTATATTGAAGAACGTCCCGTTTTGATTTAAATTAATGCATTTATTTCCAAATGTGAGCCCATAAGTTAAACAAACACATTTCTCTCTGTGCACATGAAAGCATTGTTTTGTCACAGATGTACAGTATAATACATTTATTTTCTCAATTGTTTTGTGTTTGTAAGGCATTTCTAGTTATTTGGATGGGTTTGTAAGGGTGAGGCAAATTGCTCTGTGGGGCTCTATTCAGAGAACATAATATTCCCACAAAGGCACCATAATTCTGCATGCAGCAACTCAAACCACTAAGACATTGTAGCAGCTGGCAGGGTGCATACAGTTAGCATTATCTAAACCAGTGTGACAACTCCACTCCAGAACCACTCAGACCCATAAATTAATGATGTGTGTACATTGCTTAACCCTCTAAGGCCCTGCCTGCATTATAATGTTTAACCACTGTACAGTTACTTTATCTCTTTACAAGGAAAACAGCTCAATTTGTGTCCATACAGAAACTTTTCTGCCATTGCAACCATGTCTACACGTCCACATCTAAAGAGCCTCCTAACCTTGTTTGTACAAATGCATTCTGGGAAAATCTCGGCAGACCCTCAGCTGGGGATAGAGTGCACAGAGAGGGCCATCAGTGACAGGTCCGACAATGCACTCTGGGGTGTCCTACCACCCAGGAAGCTGGGAGGAAGGAGACCCAGCCAAACTGGTTACATAAACATGGCTCATTGGGGTCCTGTCACACTGCAAAAAAACCCAGTGTGCTGAACTGGATCTATACTCATCTTCCTTGCCTATCCCTTTGCTCAATTAACCCCCATTTTTGAATCCCTCCTCTGGCTTCCCAGCTGGTATAATATCAAACCTAAGCTTCTTGTCACCTTGTCCAGCGTGCTATATAACTCCATCCCCTCCCCTCCACCAACATTTCCAACCACCTCACACAGTCACTTCCCTGCAGCCCCCTTCCATGCCTGGTTCAACTTTCCTGGGCTCATTTGCCCATATTTAAGTCCCTCTAGAGATCCACCTCTGTGATGAATTGTCTGTTCCCCTCATCTCTGTCTACTTCTTCGACTTTAGATTGTGAGTTCCTTGGAGCAGGGACAATTCTTCCTAAGTGTCTGGAAAGTGCAAATAAATAATAACCAATTATAACCGTGGTTGGCAGCCACGGTCATTAGACAAGCATTAACTGTGTGGTGTGTGGATGCAAACTAATTGTTTATGTGCTAGAATTAACCCTGGGTATTATGGGGCATGGAGATTGGTTAGAACTGGGGTTGCTGCATTTCTTGGTTTCAGACATAACCAAAAGCACCAAAATACCAGATTATTCTCATGGTATTTCTGACCTTAGGGAGCTAGTATATACCAGAGATCATGGGAGATAGACAGTCCTCGGGAGACTGCCAACCAACCTGATGTCTACCCTGGGAGAAGCCTGGGTTGATTCAGCTAGAGCTGCAGAGAAGCATTCAAACTTTTGCCAGCCTCTCTTAACTGAACCTCCATCAGGACTCAACCCAGACGAACATTGCTGAGCCCTTTTGACTCCTTTTGAAATCAGCGGAGGGCAAGAAGACTTGCACCACTGAACCTTTAGTGCATGTGGCCAGATAGACAGATCTTCTCGAAGGATAACCTCCATTAGGTAGCCCCATTTTGAGCAAGCACTTTAAAGCTTTCCCAAGATTTCCAGTGCCATTTGATTTGCCCTTTAGTTAAAGACCCATCTCCACTTGATGACCAGTTTCTAGGTAGTTGCTTAAGGCAGATCTCACTGTGTGTATTAATTACTCTTTGCAGCCTTTGAAACCGCTTCTGGTTATGGCACCTGTTGTCATTCACATTATGCAGGAAAGTCTGAACAAAACCCACTCGGCTTGTTTTACATCAGCAGGTGGTAAACCATGTAGACCACACTCTGAAAATGAGCAAGGAACCAAATCCACGTCAGCAAGCTATAGAGAGAGAGGAGACATCTGAAACACTGACTACTTGCTCTGAAGGTGCCCTTGACATGAGTTTCTCCACCATGCAAGATGATCTGTTGGAATCTCTGGGTAAATAAACTCATGTTGACAGTGCATAATGGTGGCTACGTGTAGAAAGCTGGTTCTGCTCTCAGTCCCCAATGGAGACTCCACTCACAAGGGGGAAGAAAGGCTGCTCACTAGGACAAAACAAACTGAAAGAAGACTAAGATGGCAGAGGGACAGGAAGTACCATGTACAAGCCTAACAGGGATAATGAAACCAAGTGATGACTTAGGGGGCGCTGTCAAGGTCTGGACTGCCTTGGGATCCGCTCTGCAGGCTTCATACCCCAGGAGGAGTTCAGATTCTGCAGCTCACCAGAAAGTTAATCAGACTTGCAGAACTTGGACCCAGCTCCCTCCTCCTATGCCTGCTCCAGAGACAGGGTCCAGAAGCACGTGGTTCTTCAATGCCCACCTGCCACTCAATTTTTGTAGATCATTTCTGTTTTGTGCTGTATCAGCCCATGCCCTTAGAATTTTGGAGGTATATAACACATTTGGAGGCCTCTACGCTGTCCAAGACATAGCATGAGAACTAACCTGACCCTGCTAGACTGTTTAGGAGTCATGCTGACAGACTCCTAGGAGAGTTCTGGGCAGCCTTCCTCTGTCAGAGATGGGTGGTCATAATAATAAAATTTAGCTCTTACACAGCACTTTTCACCTGTTGATCTCAAAGCACTTTACAAAAGTCGATAAGTATCATTAACCCCATTTTACAGATGGGCAAACAGAGATACAGAAAGAGAAAGTGACTTGCCCAAAGTCCCCTAACAAGTCAATGTCAGAGCCACCAAAAAAAAATCTCTCCTGATTCCCAGTCCACTGGGCCACATGGGAGGTAGATCCTCACAACCCCATCTGGGATGCAAAGGACTCCGCCACCCCAGGGAACCAAACCCCATATGCAGAGTCCTGGCTATTATTGTTTTCCCTGATGTTGCTTGGTACCTGGGCATTTTTATTGTGCTTGCTCTATACTGAGCTCAGACAGAGCTGTGGGAGACCAAGGCAAAGAGCAGCCCATGCAGGCTAAAGCCTCTTCTGTAGCTGGAGCATATATCCTTTTTAGGGTCAGGTGCAGCTGCTGAATGGGTTTGCCAACTCCACCCCAGCAAATACCCCAAGCTCTTGTCATCAAAGAGATTACATGTCAATAACTCGACCCAAAGGAAGTGCCTTTCTTCCAGATGACCACTAAGCGTCTCTCTTGCTTAACATGGGACATGACAGAGATTTTTCTCCCTCAGTCAGTGTTAATTTTCTCCTTTTTCTGATCCACTCCAGCTGCTGAATCAGTCAGAAATGCCAGTAGGACTCCACGCGCTGGTTAGAGACCTCACCTAACCCGGACTCACCGTTTGCTAATAAAAGCTAATACATCCTCCTTTTCTCTGAATGCAGCCCCCCTGTGTTAATCCCTGCGTAACCAGAGACACCACAGCCAAGCCCAGGGAAACAATAAATATTGCCCATTTATCAGCTGCATGACTCAGGAAGTGCTTGCCACATCGTCAGCTCTCAGAGCCGGGGCACAGCGGGGGTATGTGCAAGTGTGAGATGAACCCACCTTTTCTTTCCGGAGGCCGCACATCTCTACTTTTCGGAAGCTGCGAATGGTGATGCTATCATGGATTCAATGGGGCAGATTCCTGCCTTGCAGCTCCAAGATCTGTGGACAGCAAGAGAAGGTTACAGGGGTTACAAAAGGAGAGCAGTGACCAGCGGGTGGGTGATGATCAGTGAAGGACGTGGCTGGGTGACCCAGGTCCAATAGAAACAGGAGGAAGAGCACTGCCTACTGAATCAGCGGCACCACTTCCTCCTAGCACCTGGGTTTCCCAAGAGGTCTCCTATCCCAGCACTGCCAAGACCCAGCACTGCTTCGCTCCTAAAACCTGGTGAGCTCCCAGTCCCAGGGAACAGAGCTGCAGCTCCCCCTCCGCCCCCTACAGCCAAGAGGAATTTCCTGCCCGAAACAGCCCTCTCCAAGGACACCACCCGTAATCGGCCTGTTTATGAAAACAACTGAGTGCTAAACATGTCTCACTTCTAATTACGTTAATGACGCTGCAAAGAGAATGCACAGCTGCCAAACCCCCCAGCATGCCCAGTACTGCTGGACGTATGGGAGGGCTAAATATAGCCCCAGCACCCTGGCTATCCCTTAGCAGTGGAATTGCCTGCGGTCTAAGTCCCCTTGGAGCAGATAAGCTGCTCATTTAATAGTATTAAGGGTCCAATCCTGGCAGTCTCACGGCTGCAGAACAAGGCCCTTGCTGATAGGGCCTTTTTAATCCACTAGCGCCTTTTCAGTGAGAGAATAGATTCTCTCCACTTACTCCTGTAGTGTATTGGAATAGGGCATATTCCTTTAGAGAGCGCATGAGACCTCTAGTGGTGCTCACCGTGTTGTGTGTTTTAGAAGTCACCAGAGCAGCATTGAGTCTATGTAGCCAGGCCTCGCGTGTTGTGTGCATTCAGTAACCACTGTTATTTGGTCCCCACCGTGCCAGTGTCACTTCTTCACACTGTTTGTTGTCCAAAAACTGGAAGATACAACAACTCTTCACTTCCTAATTGCTTTATTCCCTCTCTTCCCATTTCTTTTTTCTTCTCCTGTCTCTACTTCTCTTTCATGCCTTCTCTTCCTATTCCTGCTCTCCTTTTCTATCTCCTGCTGCTCTTTTCCCTTGTCCCGTTCTCTCTATTTCTGCCACAGCCCCATCATTCCCAACAGAGCAGATGTGCAGCTAGCCATGTGAAATGTGTACACATCCTGCTCAGTCCATTTCCACCACGGCCCCGTGGTAGACTTGTCGTAAACCCAACACAACCACTAAGAAAGGGGGAAATTTGCAAAGATAAATGGGATCTGGATACCTAACTGCCCTTTTTTCCTTTGAAACGCTATCCCACAATGCACGTGTAACCCACTGGCAGGTGTATGCTACAAGTGCCTCTCTGCGATGACGTGCCCATACTTTGGCCGGCACACCAGGAACTGAGCTGGGGAACTCCAGAGCTAAAATGCATGTGCAGTTACAGCTAAAGAGCCAACCTTGGACAGCTTGAGGCTGTAACGACTCATATCCTCTGTGGATCAGCAGTGAGGGGGCTCTGTAATACACCCTCACTGATGGGGTACACGTGTAGTGAGAGGGGAGTGAGACAGCAGCAGTATGGCAGGGAAGAGAAGAAACCTTCCAACACTCTAGAAGAACAACGTACATTGTGGGGCAGAGCACTATCCCACACTGCATCATCACCATCTGACCTGTTATGGAGCTGGAACTGAGAAAATGCAAGTCTCCAGTGTGGAGGGATGTGTGGCTGGGGATGTCTCTGTGAGAATGAGTCAGAGGAAGCTGAAAATTAGGACTGAAAACTGTCCGTGCCTACAGACAACAAATGTTTTGAGTGATCAGCAGTTTGAGGCGATGAAACAAGCTAGTCTGTTCCCTCCCGTGGGGAGAGGGTGGACTGTGCTCCTTTATTCCGTATTGTGGAGGAAATTTGAGTGATTGATGGTGATGGAGTTGGGAAATGCACATTCAGCTTCTATTTACAATGTAAATTATTCGCAGCCTCCTCCTTCTCCTCTTTCCTGTTCTTGCTGGTGTACCCAGCATAGAGGCGGAAGGCGGGATGGATTATTTGTTTGATTTCTGTTTTCTTCTTAAATTTTTCCTTCAACATTCAATAAAGCAAAGCGACAGAGGAAAGAAAAAGCCAAATGGCTCTTCAGTAATGAGCCCAGCAGCCCCTGCTCCCAGACCCAGCCCTGTGCCATGGGGGGGCGGCGTGCGCGGGGGAGAGAGAGAGAGGCAATGTGGTGGAACCACACAGACTACACCTGCAGCCTCTGGTCCCAGACCCAATCCAGCTCTGTGACAGGGGGCTGGAACAAGGAACCCCACGTCCCAGGCCTGCAGCCCCTGCTCCCAGACCCAGCAAGCTGGGTGTAAGAATGCAGCTCCTGCGTATAAAATTTTCCATTGTGTTACAAGGGTCCAAACAGAAAGGAAAGGGGCTTTTTAAAAGGCTGTGCGCTACATTTTCGGGCTCCATCTGGCTCACAGGCAGGGTGAGGGATAGAGATGCTAATACTGGTTGCCAATCTCAAAACCCAGAGGAACGCAGCCAACACCCATATTCAGGAGGCCAGTCCTCGGTCTTTCCCAGGCAGTGCGGTCAGAAATGCTTATTTAGCCAAAGCAGGCTCTGAGATCCTACAGAACCAATGTTGTTGTTGTGCCCCAACCCAATGACTCCGTGACCCGCTCGTTCCCACTCTGCCCCCTGACCTTTTCCCATAGCACTTTCCAACAGCGGCACATGACAAATAGCCCCGCTCTTCTCCTTCTCGGCTTTGGAGAAGGTTTCAAATCTCTGCTCTGATAAACAATTCCCGCTAGGCAGGAATGCCATTCCAGCCTCATGTCACAGGCAAGGGGAGGAGGAGGAGGAGGAGGAGGTGGAGGCCGCAAGTGGGGGTGGAGAGTTCAGTTGCTAGGGGAAACAGGAAATGCAGGCCAAGAGCCTGGGATGCTAAGGAGTCAAAGTAAGGCTCAGTGGGCTGATCTAGGGTTTAGCCAGGGCTTTGAGGGCTCCGTGGTATGTTTTCTTCCCTTCATTGGAGTGGAAGCAGCCTCTAAGTTTCACTCAGTGTGGAAGGCAGTTGGTGTATTGACTGCCCACCCCACAAAGCTCTGCCTCTCCCTCCCTCTTCCCAGCCTTTGTGCTGGCTGGCTAACTCCAGCTTCCACTCCTGCGTGCAGCTCAGGCCATGAGTTGGGATGTGTCTCCACGGCACCAAAAAACCTGCAGCCCCAAGTCTCAGATCCCGGCTCAGTTGACTCAGGTTTATGGGTCTCGGGCTGCAGGGTTAAAAAAAATAGCAGCGTAGACCAATGTTCCCTCTAATTTTTGACAGGCCGAGTGCGCAAAAAATTTCTTCTGTGCAAATTTTTGAAGCCGAGTTCAAATTTGTGCACCATGAGGCAAATGCGCCCAGGCGAGTAAAATGCTTATACATTTAAAAAGTTTTAATTTGCAATTGGTGATAATAACAGTTTTACACCATGTTATTTTATAAATGTCATTTTTAAATACTTAGAAAAAGGAAATTTAACCTCCTTTCTCTTTCCCCCCTTTCCAGCTAGTAGAATCTGGCTGTGTTGATAGAAGGCAGGCGAACAATGTCAAAAGTCACCCGTAAAGGCTATTTCGGCCTGGCTCCGATGCAGTATTTCATTTTTTGTGCGCACGGGGTTTAGGATCTGTGTGCATGCGCACATGTGCACAGCTTAGAGGGAACAGTGGTGTAGACATTCCTGCTTGGGTTCTGAGTCCCTCCCGCCTTGCCAGGCTTCAGAACCTGATCTGCAGCCTGAGTCCATAGCTCTACACTGCTATTTTTAGCCCTGCAGCTTGAACCCCACAAGCCCAAATCAATTGACCCAGGCTCAGAGACTCAATGATGTGAGTCTTTCTTTGCCATGTAGACACATGCTGGGGATCCAGACGGAGGGTCCTGGAGCTCAGCTGGCTGTGAACGCCCAAAGCCACAGCACAGTGGCTGGCAATTCGTTGGCCGTTTGAGATTTGAAGTTGAGGCCCTGGCTGGTGAAGGCAATGCTGAAGCAGGTCCCTAGAGTGGTGAGTCCTTATACAGCTCACTCTCGAAGTCTCACGACCCCAGTTCTCTCCCTCTGTTATTAAGCTCCTGGAACCTGGCTCCTGCCTACAGTTCAGGGACCACCTTCCTCTGCCCAAGGATGTGAGCAAGTGTCCTAAGAGAGGCAGTGTGACCTGATAGCACATTGGCCTGTAGCTTAGGAGATCTGGGTTCTAGTCCCAGCTCTGCCACTAGCCTGTGGGTGACCTTGGACAAGTCACTTCCCCTTTCCCTGCCTCAGTTTCCCCCTTTGTAAAATGGGGCTAATGATGCTTACACCCTTTGTAAAGTTCTTTGAGATCTGCAGCTGACAAGGACTATATAAAAGGTAGCTGGTGGTATTACTGTTAGTGACAATGTTCCAATCCTGCCACAGTAAAAGAGGACTGCAGGACCTAGGGCATCTTTGGAATTCAGATAGCTAGTCCAAAATACGAGCCCCCTTTCCTACCCCTTGCTCCGCCTGTTGGCTAGAGGAAAGGGTTTGCACAGCAGATCAATTTATTGCATGAAGGGCCAGAAGGAAATACAAGAGAGGCAAAATTCACCCCAATGCAATGCAGAGAGAACCCTGCCCAGAGCAGCATTCGGGTGATGAAAGGAAGCTCTGGAGTTCTCCAGGGGCACCAACAAGTGAGAAAAAAAGCAGAAGTGTGTAATGCCACTTACACATCTCACATGCATCTGTTAGCAGATCACACCTGTGCACTCCCTATGCTGGGCACAGAGCTCTGTTACTGCTCAGGCTGCCATGATAATCCCCATGGTTTAGAACCTTTGCAGAGACATGTTCCTCTCATTCCCCTTGTGCAGTGCACACCCCCTCCCATTCCCCTTGTGCAAGGACCTGCTCTTCCCAGCCCCCTCTGCAGTGCTTTGCCCTTTGCAGCCCCACTCTACTTTACCTTCCATACGGACAGGTTTCAGAGTAACAGCCGTGTTAGTCTGTATTCGCAAAAAGAAAAGGAGGACTTGTGGACCTTAGAGACTAACCAATTTATTTGAGCATAAGCTTTCGTGAGCTACATCGTGCATCCGATGAAGTGAGCCGTAGCTCACAAAAGCTTATGCTCAAATAAATTGGTTAGTCTCTAAGGTGCCACAAGTACTCCTTTTCTTTTTACCTTCCATACAGTTCTCTTTCCCTGGATGGACTCCATTGCTCCAGGGAGACCCAGCAGCAGAGGGAAATCACTTTTATGTCTGTGTAGTTGGAATGGTGTTAGCAGCAGCCTGGCGGGTTGGTGCTTGGCTGACTCTTATTTAAGCGATAATAGGACTGCTGCACTCTGAGATGGCAATAAACTGGTTCCCAATGAGAGAACTGGATAATTACAGAGAAAAGCAGCAGGTGCTTCAATCATTGCTATTATGCTACACATCTTTTAAAGTGTCAATGAAAAGAAATGTTGGGATAACAAAATCCCTTAACCTGCATGCAAAAGCACCTGAGCATGAGACCAGGCAGGGAAGGGGACCACACTGCGATGTTTTTATCACCACATCTTGTTTCAAATGTGATGTGACAACCTGTGGCTGATCCCACAGAGTAGGAGTGGGGGCACTGGCTGGCAAGATCCCTGAGTGCCATAAAATAGAAATAGAGAGGTAGGACTAAAAGGTTCTCACCTGGTAAATGTCTCCCACTCTGAGACCAAACATCTCAACTTTACCCTGGTTGGTTTTGTTCATTTTGTATTTTATTTGTGCCTCTTCTTCACCATTTTGGCTTTTATGTAGCATCAGGAAAGCATTATCTCATGACACTGTTCCATTCCATTGACATTATCTCCTAAATGTCCCTCCTGAAGTTTTGACATACATCACTTAGATGGACACTTAGGCATTTAAACCACGAAGGCTGGTTGAAGTGTTAGAAAATTACAAAATATATGGACACCTCTCCTGCTGTTTGAAAGGTATGAAAACTCTGAACACTCCTGTCTCTGTGCCAGCAGACAACACCACACATACACACACATAACCCACACACACTGCCCACAGAAGGCATGCAAGCAATCACAAAGCAGGCATTTACAAACACATGCACAATACAGTATTATACATGCATACATTGGAAACAGAAACAAAATATGCATACATTACACACACTAAGGATTCACACAGATATGAACTAGACAATGAAGACCACATTGGCACATCTGCTTACAACAAAGAATTTGCAAAGTTGCTGTGCAAAAACTACACACATTTATTATGCATGTGCTTATTTGTTTGAACCACAAACAATCGCAATAAAACGACTGCATAAGCTAACTGCCACACATATCGAGACTACGTATATGAAATATACTCAGAGGAGAGGCAAAAACACATCATCTGCAAACACACACTCCTCTTGTGAGACTGAATTTGTCACATCCTAATGACACACGCAGACACATGCACACAGAAGTGTACTCAGAACCACAGACACAATTGCACCAATACACCAGGTACACAAAACCCTGATGCACAGTCACAAACCTCACATTCAGAGGCAAGACACAAGTGCACTGCACACCATTGCTCCTGAACACACACACAAACGAGTGTGCATAAAAGGCACACACTCACACCTAAGAAACACACTTGGTGTGTTACAATGTTACAGTCTGTCCAGAGGGCTGAATACACTGTAACCAGGAAGCCAGAGACCCTGGGGTTAATTTCCCATTTGGTAAAGAAAATGCACAGTACGTAGGGCACTGGGTTTAATCTCGCAGTTGGCATAGCAGATGCACAATACCTAGGCTGCTGCGTTTAATCTCTCATCTGGTACAGCACACACACACCATGCCTACGGCCCAGGGTTGAATCCCCCAGCTGGTTGAGCACCTGCCCCACAACCTGTACTGCTGGGTGTAATAACCCAAGGTTAGACTGTAGCCATACAATCTGCACCACCCTATAGAACACATTGTGACCCACAGTCACAATTCCTCCCCTATTCCCCACATGCTCTGATGGGTGGGGGGGTTTCAGGGGCAAGTTACTTCACCCCTTTCATAGAGCATCAGGCACCTGCCAGGAGTTAGGGCTCCTCTCCCTTCCCATCCGCTCCCCACTCACAGCTGAATGGGGAGCAGGGCGGGGGTTACTCCCAGGCACAGCCAAGCAAGGCTTGTGACAATCTAGCCCCCAGCTGGTTCCTCACCAGCACAGAAACCATTGCACCTAATCTAACCTCCCAGTGGGTGAAGCTCCAAGAGAGGTTGGGAATGTGTGAATGCAGTAGTGGGAGCAATGCATTATGGGGAGGTGCAATAGCTTATGTCACACAGGGCCCCTGTAGTGGTGTCCCAAAGGCTCTGCACCCACAGACTCTCTTCCACTTGCGACCATTTCAGACCTGGGAAGCTGAGCAGTTTCCTTCTCTCCTGGTCTGAGCATGGAAGTGGGCAGAAAGGGGAGTGAGGAGGCCTTTCCTCTCTCACTCCTGTATCATGTGCATAGTACAGGATAACAATGCAAGCCACAAGCAATCATTTTGGGCCCAAATTTGGGAGGGGAGAGGCTAGCAGCCCTAATAAACATGGCTTTGTGGTTAAGACACTGCACTGAGCTTTGGAAGGTCTGGGTTCATTTCTGCTGACTGCCAACGAATACAGCCCTCAGTCTCTGCTTCATTTTCCCATCTGTGAAATTGGCATAAAGGTCCTTCCCTTTGCTCCACCTTGCCTACAGAGATTGTGATCTCTTTGGGGAAGGCACTGTCTTTTGCTCCATGTTTGCACAGCACCTAGCACTGTGGGGCTTTGATCTTGAAAGGAGCCTCTACATGCTGCCAGAATACAAATAACAAAGAAGCAGAAGGAGTGTCTGGACCTGGGTTCCCTCTCGTCCTCTCCTGAGTATTCCTGGCCCTCCCGCTATTGCCTGCTGGGTTGCTTAGCTGGGATTTCAACAAAGCGCCAGGGTTTTTTTCCCCCAGACACAGAGCGGCAGGCAGAGCTAAAAAAAGTAAAAGAAAACAAAATCAGGGGGAGCCTAACGAATAGAAATAATAGCAGAAACACACTCTCCGCTTTTCTCCTTGTAATTTTCCCACCCCAGACAGCTGTAATGTGGAAAGTATTGAAATTTAAATCACACTTCAGCCTAACCTCAGCTGACAGGCTGCCGATGCAATAATCTCAGGCCGGCTATCTTCTCCCGGGGAGAACGACAAACCAACTAAGGGAAAGTGATAAATTTTCAATTTTATTTTAAAATATACCAGATGGGAGATTTTATTGGAGTCATAAATATGTCAAGAGCAATGTTGGTATATGATTGGAGATTGCCCCCACCAAGGGACCAGCGCTCCCTGTTTAGAAATTCCATCTGATTCTTAATAAGAGGCTCCAGTTAGACTGCAGTAAAATAGTCTCTATATTAAACCAATTGAATTTCCATTTGCCAGACATCTTTTTTTCTCTATGCTTCCAAGATGCTGCCGGGGGGGAAGGGGGAGAGCGGCATGTTTTGGCTAGTAAGATGGACCAAAATGAATTGAAACTGGTACCTGCTCACCGTGTTTGTGCCTGGGCAGATCAGGTAAGTTGGTGGAAATAATTACACAGGTGGAAACAAGCAGCCTCAGAGAGGAGCTGATGAGGTGGAGAGGAGAGATGGGGAGGCATTTCCCCTTCCCCAGTTAGCCACATGTTTGAGGAATGCAGTGAGTGCAATTACAAACTCATTATTTCCCACCCTTGGCTCCCACCATGACTGTGATGCTCTGAATTAGTTTTGTTTCAAAGCTTGATAGACAGAGATCGTGACGTGTCCCCTCCCCCAAGGAAGTCACCCAATTCCTCTCTGGGCTGGAGTGGATGTTGGCACCAGAACTGCAGCAGGCGAATGGTGCTGAGACTGTCAGGGGCCACATGTATGAGAGCAGCTTCAGTGGCCACCCTAACTTCCAGCTGGTCACCCGCAGCCCCTGTTGGTTATTCTGACAGATGGGAATGCCAGGAAAAACATGTCACGCCTCCCTCCCCTTAAGAATGCCCCAGACATTCGCCCTTCACTGGGGGGCCCTACAAAGGTGTTTTAGAACCAGGGACCTGCACCTGCTGACAATTTCCTGATTGGGGAGCGTGTTGGGCTTGAATCTCTGGATCCTCTTCATCCTGTATGATTCTGGTTCTATGTTGTATTTAAATTGTGAGGAACCTATTTTCTCTTTCTTGCTGGGATGTGGCTGAAATCTTGGCCGAACTTGCTTAGCCTTCGCTACGTAAAGCCTGAAACTCACAAAAATCAGCTTTGGCATCACTGAATCCAAACCCTGAAACCAAGCCCTGGTTCAACTTCAGGCTCAAACCCTGAGCCATAACCTGGCCTCAGACCCAAAACCTAGACCCAGCCTCAACCTGATCTGAATCCAGCGCCCTCATCCCATGTGTAGAAATATCAGGGATGTCTTTGTTTCCTCTGCACTCCTTTGCCAAATGCCTCTGAGGCTGTGACAGATCAGACTAGTATGGCAGCAGCAAGTGTGGGTATTGTATCCCCTTCCCCTGCAGAAAAGTTGACACACTGCTACTATAGACTGTATTGTTGAGTATGTTTCCATTCTCCCAGTCTACCAGGAAATGCCCAACCTTCTCACACAAGAAACACCCAAATCTACCCCTCAGATTTCCATAGGCCCTGAATTCATCTCGTGGAACTGCTGGTGCTTTGAAAATGGGAATGTGTGGCAAGTAAAGCGGAACAATAATATGTTATGTTCAGAGAGCCCTTGGTATAAATGCTTCACAGATTTAATCATAAGGTTACAGAATTGTATAAAGGAATTACAGAATTAATAGCAGACATAATATATAATGCATTTAGAGAATGGTATTATACAGTTAAAGCCAATCCACAACACAATTACAGAGCAGCAGAGGGGAAAGCAATCAAGAGGCATAGGCAAAAGCTAGCTTTTCAGAGGCCAGAGATGTCCGAGGGCCACTTAAGCTATACCTACGTGGCACACTAAGCCTGGACCCTGACTCAGGTTTGAGTCCGTCCCGTCCCGTCCCGTCCCGTCCCCCCCGCCATCCACACAGATCAGTCTGACCCAGCTCAGCAAGCACTCAGGACCCGGGCCTAGGACCCTGCAAGAGAGGAAAGGCAAGTCAGAGCCTGAGTCCCACTGTGACTTGGGTCCAAGCCCTGTCATTTTGCAGCGTGGACGCAGCTCAAGCCGCAGACCCAAGTCAGAAGGTCTGCGTAGTGCAGTATGTGTTAGCACAGTGACACCCGGGTCCAGCAATTGTAAACTTAGGTTTACAGTGCAGTGTGGATGCTTAGAAACACCTAGTCCAGAAGCTGGGTCCCATAGACCTGGGCTTAGTGTGCAGTGTAGACATATCCTAAGGCTCCTCTTCTCCCTCTTAAACCATGCCAGTTGAGCAATCACTACACCAGACTGATCATTTGCTGTGGCAAGCTCTTTACAAAAATCTCCTAACACTAACCCCCGTCAAATCTATCACCCTCTTACCCGCAGCCTCAAATCCCGAACAAGCTATTCATTGGTCACGAAGCAGCAGATGTACTGAGACAGGCTGAAGCTTTTAACAGCTTTTTAATCGGAAGAAGCAGATTGAAACAGACGACTCCAACCCATCAGTCTTGAGCTTCAAAAACTTGAGCTAATGTGCTGCATGCTGAGGCTGGCATTTGTGATGCTCTCTCTACTTCTGTGTGGTTTCTGATGGGGACTTGTACTATTTGTCACGGCTTGGCGTAGGGTCAAGAGAACCTGGAGACGTTGGGAGTCTAACAAAAAAACTGGGAAAGAATTCAGAATGCAATAAAATGTGTTGGATGAAATACAAGCCCGCGCTACAGATATGAAAGAGGACAGCCTGTCTCTAGCATTCCACTCTCAGGAGAACTCCCTGAGAAGGGGGAGTGAGGCAGTTCCAAGCTTATCTGAAATCCTACAGTATCCTACATTCCCTCTAACAGGCCTCAGAACTGGACACAGCCAGGAGACAACACTGGCCACATAGATGAAAGGTGAAATGTCTTTGCTAGTGCTATTTGGGTTTGTCATGGTGGATCAAAGGTTCTGATAGATCACTTGTTCTGTAGGACTCAGAAGGGTGGATGTAATTGTTGTGCTGGCTCTGTTCTTTTTTCTAGGAGGGACCCCAGACATTTTTGGCAGGTAGCTTCTTGTCCTCACCAGGGACCCTTAGCTGTGGAGTCTGCTAGATTCTTTTCAGCATCCACATACAGAAACTACATGAGACCACAAGGTGCAATAGGCTGTGATGCTAACACCACCCAACACTTGGTTTCCTTTGTCATTGACCACAGACCAGGCAGATCCCTGGCTGTCCTGGTGTCTGGATGGAATAGAGGCATGGGTGAAACACACCCAACTCTGTGGTTGCTGTCCTGAAGAGCTCACAGACAAAAGCCCCCATCGAGCAACCAAAACCACCGCAAGCACAAAGGCCCAGCTGTGTTGATCCAAGTGCACGACCGGGGCTGTCAGGGTTCCTTCCCCACTCTGAACTCTAGGGTACAGATGTGGGGACCCGCATGAAAGACCCCCTAAGCTTATTCTTACCAGCTTAGGTTAAAAACTTCCCCAAGGTACAAACTTTGCCTTGTCCTTGAACAGTATGCTGCCACCACCAAGCGTTTTAAACAAAGAACAGGGAAAGAGCCCTCTTGGAGACATCTTCCCTGCAAAATATTCCCCCAAGCGCTACACCCCCTTTCCTGGGGAAGGCTTGATAATAATCCTCACCAATTTGTACAGGTGAACACAGACCCAAACCCTTGGATCTTAAGAACAATGAAAAATCAATCAGATTCTTAAAAGAAGAATTGTAATTAAAGAAAAGGTAAAAGAATCACCTCTGTAAAATCAGGATGGAAAATACTTTACAGGGTAATCAGATTCAAAACACAGAAGATCCCCCTCTGGGCAAAACCTTAAAGTTACAGAAAACAGGAATAAACCTCCCTCTTAACACAGGGAAAATTCACATAAAACAAAAGATAAACTAATCCGCCTTGCCTGGCTTACCTATAGTGGTTGCAATATTGGAGACTTGGATTAGGATGGGTTGGAGAAGATGGATTTCTGTCTGGCCTCTCCCAGTCCCAAGAGAGAACAAACACGTAAACAAAGAACACAAACAAAAGCCTCCCTTCCTCCCCCCCCCCCCCCCGAAGATTTGAAAGTATCTTGTTCCCTTATTGGTTCTTTGGGTCAGGTGCCAGCCAGGTTAGCTGAGCTTCTTAACCCTTTACAGGTAGCAGGATGTTGCCTCTGGCCAGGAGGGATTTTATAGCACTGTATACAGAAAGGTGGTTACCCTTCCCTTTATATTTATGACAGGGACCTTAGACAGAAATGAAAAGGCAGACAAGACATGGAAGGGGTTACTAGTGAGAACAAGCTCATTTTCCCTGGGTTAGTAACAAGAGCCTGCAGGGATGGGAGCCAGCAGAAGACAGCATGAAGCCCAGCCCTCTTCCCCTGCAGTCTGAGCTGTGTCAAAGGGATCCCACATTGGTCTCTTCTCCCTTTCCTCTGCCACCCCATCCTCCCTCCCCAGTACCAAGGCTGGCCAGGGAGGGACAAGCACATACACAGCAGCAGCTGCCTTATAAATTATACAGCTAATGAAAACAACTTTATCACAGCGATGACACCGTCATCTGCAGCGTTTATGGGTTAATAAATTGCGTCCATGAATGAATATCTGCTGACTCATTAACTAAGCCGTAAGTGAAAGTCATTCATCTTCCATGCAGCTCCATAAAAACCAGTGTCCTGCTCCTGCCTGGGGATTCG
The DNA here is from genome assembly GCF_965152275.1 of Natator depressus. Lineage (NCBI taxonomy): Eukaryota > Metazoa > Chordata > Testudines > Cheloniidae > Natator > Natator depressus. Next base: position 48,225,452 of record NC_134243.1, read on the forward strand.
TTTTCATTTCCCTGCCTCTGGGAGAGGAGTGGGGGGAAGGAGGGAATTATTTCCTTTCCCTCGTTTCCCTGCATTAGTGAACCCCTGCAGGTTATTTAAATGGTAACTTCAAAGCAGGTATGTGATCACTCTGTTTACTGCTGGAGGAGTCTCATTTTGCAGTCAGATTGAAAAGCTTCTCTGACTCAGGGGAGAACAGCAGCACTGACAGGTTTAGGATCCGCAGATCCAGCCAGCTCAGGTGAAATGACACAGGAAAGAGGCGGGGGGGAGGGGGGATAGGAAAAGGGCACTTCCTACCTAGGACGTGTCGGGGTGTAGCTTATCACACCCTGCAGGGAGTTAACGGCAGCAACCGCCCCCACACGGTAAAGCAACAGCAAATCTCTTCACAGAGCTCTACGGGTGGGGTTAGAGGTTGTTATTTTGGGCAGTTACAGCTGGTTATTTATGGGGTGGTTCTTTATGGTTATCCTGGGGGTTATAAGGGGTTCTATTCTATTTGGGTTTTTATACCACTTTCATCACCATAATATCCAAGTGCCTTCCTGTAGTGACTTAAGCGATGTGGCTAACGTCTGCCAAGTATGGCTCATTCTTTCTCTCATCCCAGGGGGAGAATTGTGTGTATAGCAGGGTGCTTTGTTTTGGTCAGGTGTATTACATGTACCCGCATTGCTCTCTGTTTATGTTGGAGAACACAGGGTGGAGGAGTGCACCGGGAGCAGAAGGTGGTGAGGTTTGTGATGATCCTGGATTCCTGGAGCAGTTCGTTCCACAGTCTGGGAGTGGCCCCCAGGATGCTCTGCACAAATGAGCTGTAAGTGGGTATTCCAGGGAGAGAGGGTGGCGTTACAGGTGACTATTCGGGGAGAAGGGCTCTAGGTGGTTATTCCAGTCCTGCTCTTCTCACTGCTGCCAAGTGACAAATTGAGAGAAAATGTGTGGGGAAAGTTGGAGCATACCATCACTTTTTGGGGGAGGTTAGGAGGGAAGAGTTATGCCACGACTGTGGAGAAGAACCCTCACTCTCCCTTTTTTTGGGTGGTGGGCGATGCCATCATTTCCCGCACTGCCTCGCTGGGATCCCTTGAGCCTATTCATGCCAGCACTGCCAGGTCACGAATAGCACTTGGCGGGGGGCCTGTGGAGGCCGTGGTGCTCTATGCTGGGAAGTGTTCTCATGGTACAGGTTATTTCCCTAATCCAGTTAAGAAAAGCTCCATTGAATAATTTTTCTAAAAAAAAAGAGAGATTCTTTTAAATTGGTTTGTTCCACTTAAGCTGCCATTTTCTCGCAGTCCTTTTTAAATACGGTTTTTGCACAGAGGAAGTTTATGCCTATAACAGTAGCAGCTTTTAGTCTTTCATGAGTAGCTTAGCAGCAGAGCTGCCCTAGCAACAGCTCCCCTCCCTCTCCTTTCTCCATGGGAGCAATAGGGCACATGGGAGAAGCAATGACCTGAACTCTTCTGCTCCTTACTCTGGTCAGAGATAGCCTCCCTCCTAGATCTCCTGAAGGTGGAATTTGCAATAACAAGGCTTCTGGAACTGGACAAACAACTCATGACAGGTGTGAGTCACATCATTTAATGCATCACTGGAAGGCACTCAGATACTCTGGAGATGAGCATGTATAGAATAGATAAGACATATTGAACACTATTGGCTCGCTGATGTAATGCCAAGGCCCCTAATACTGCCTTTTGGAAACATGGTAGGAAGGACTAGGGCTAGCCTGGAAGGAATATCAGCTCATGTGGGAAATAAGCTCCAGCTAGTTCCTGCTCCTATATATGGTTGGGCATAGCTGCTCAAAGGATGTTTCAAACCTCTGTCTCCATCAGGATGGTAAGTTATTCCATATATTTTCATCAGATGCAAAGAAAATGGACTCTTTGAGTGGGGATTTTTTTCTGAAAAGAAGGGTTACTTTAATTAGACTCCACTGGCTAAAAGCTCTGCTTGGAGCAATTGCATCATTTCTATTCCATTAACCACTATGTATGTGAAGCTGGGTTAGGGGATAACTAGACACAACTGAAGAAGAGAATAGCTGGGAATAGAAAGTAAAATCCTCTGCCCGGAAACAATCTGATATCCAAGACCCTTTGGGAAGAATGTATATCTCTGTATATCTCTATGTCATTCTTTTTCTAGTGATTATTCATGTGCATGAAAGCATGGAACTGCTAGTGACAGCTAAACCTCACACAGGAGCTCAGAGTTCATGAAGACAAATGTCACGCTGTCTGGAGTGGCTCAAGACCATGCGTGCCAACCTCAGGGCAGACTGTCAAGAAGCTGGGGGAAAAACCCAAGTTGTATGTTCAATAACTAGATTTCACCCAGTAACAAATGTGAATTCCTAAAGCATTAAAACATTTTTCCCATGGGGTCACAGAGCATCCCCTAGGGAATTCCAGTCTATCTTGCCACCCAGGCAAGCTGGACTTTGTGAGATATGGTCACTTACACTGAAAATCACATCAACGTTCAGGTTACGTCCAGTCCCAAAGGATGAGTCACTTACTTCAGGTCAACTGTACTTCAGATCTCAAACCAAAGACAATGCTTGTGGCCAATCTTGTAATAAACTAATTAAAAATGTATTAACCAGGAAAAATAAATGAGTTATTTACAAGGTTTAAGTAGAAACAGGTATACACACAACTGAGATACACTGTGACGTTCCAAAAGATGATAGTAGCTGCTAGAAGTCCCTTAGGGCTAACTCAAACTAAACAGCTGACCACTCTTTGCTTACTCTCAGAAATCCTTGCCCCTCAGAGTTTCAGCAGCATAGCAATAAAAATTTCTCCTTAACAGGCATTTTTATTTTCTTCCCCCAGCATTCAAGCTAGGATGGGACAAGGGTTTGTGCACATTGCTTCCCCCACGCCCTGGAAGAAGGTATTGACAAAGTCTTTTGTCCACAGTGGTATGTCTGTAGACCTTTTGGTGGGGAGATGATACCTCTTGTGATGACCTAGTATTTGACACTTAGTATGCTTTTCGCCTGATTGGGGAGATTTGCAGTCTTAGCAAACATTTTTGTAGTTACAGAGTAAACATTTAAACGTTACCTTATAACCTGGGATACAGGTATAATAAAGCAAGATTAAGACATGCAGCATCCTACAAGCATTCCATAAAGTCTAAACACATTCTTATAACTCTAACCTTTGTAACTGTTGTTCTTCGAGATGTGTTGCTCATGTCCATTCCAATTAGGTGTGTGCCCGCCGCATGCACGGCCGTCGGAGAATTTTTACCCTAGCAACACCCAGTGGGTCGGCTATGGAGCCCCCTGGAGTGGCGCCTTCATGGCGCTCAATATATACCCCAGCCAACCCAGCGCCCCCTCAGTTCCTTCTTGCCGGCTACTCCAACAGAGGGGAAGGAGGGCGGGTTTGGAATGGATATGAGCAACACATCTCAAAGAACAACAGTTACAAAGGTGAGTAACTGTTTTTTCTTCTTCAAGTGCTTGCTCATATCAATTCCAATTAGGTGTCTCCCAAGCCTTACCTACGCGGTGGGGTCGGAGTGAAGTACTGTGGATTGTAGGACCGCTATACCAAATGCCGCATCGTCTCTGGCCTATCGGACGATGGCATAGCGTGAGGCAAAAGTGTGTACTGAAGACCAAGTAACAGCTCTGCAGATCTCCTGGATTGGCACCTGGGCCAGGAAAGCCACCAGCGAGGCCTGAGCCCTTGTGGAGTGAGTGGTGAGGGGCGGGGTCGGAACACCGGCCAGATAATAGCAAGCACGGATACAGGATGTGATCCAAGACGAGATCAGCTGAGAGGAGCCCGGGAGGTTCTTCATCCAGTCCGCCACTGCAACTAAGAGCTGGGTTGTCTTCCTAAATGGCTTTGTACGCTCAATGTAGAAGGCAAGGGCCCTACGAACATCAAGGGAGTATAGCCACTGCTCCTGATGACTGGCGTGCAATTTTGGATAAAAAATCGGGAGAAAAATGTCCTGGTTGATATGGAAGGTCAAAACCACCTTGGGAAGAAAGACAGGGTGAGGGCACAAATGCACCTTATCTTTATGGAAGATCATGTAGGGTGGTTCTGAGGTAAGACCCCTGAGCTTGGAGACACGCCTCGCCGACGTGATAGTAACAAGGAAAGCTGTTTTCCAAGAGAGGTATAAAAGGGGACAGGTGGCCAACGGCTCAAACGGGGGCCCCATGAGTCTGGAGAGGACTAGGTTAAGGTCCCATGTGGGGACTGGCTGCCACACCTGCGGGTAGAGACAGTCCAGGCCCTTAAGGAACCTAATGACCATGGGATTGGCGAAGACAGATAGGCCATTCGCTCCCGGGTGGAAAGCTGAGATGGCTGCCAGGTGGACTCTGATAGATGATGTCACCAGGCCCTGCTGTTTCAGGCTCAGGAGACAGTTCAAAATGAGAGGCATGGACGCTTGAAGGGGGGGGCATGCTGCAGTGAGTGCACCAGCATGAGAATTGCTTCCACTTAGCCATATACGTGGCCCAAGTGGAAGGTTTCCTGCTGCCCATCAGCACTTGCTGCACCAAATGCAAACAGAGGAGTTCTGAATGGCTCAGCCATGCAGCATCCATGCCATGAGGTAGAGAGAGCATAGGTTGGGGTGACAGAGGTGGCCATGATCCTGAGTGATCAGGTCTGGAGAAAGAGACAGCGGAACTGGAGCGTCCACAGAGAGCTCCAACGGTGTGGTGTACCAAGTGTTGTCTGGGCCACGCTGGGGTGACCAGAATCAGCCGTGTCCTGTCCCTGCGCGCCTTGATCAGGACTTTGTGCACAAGGGGAAACGGCGGGAAGGCGTAGAACAATCGGCTCGTCCATGGGAGTAGGAAGGTATCTGTGACAGAGCCTGGAGAGCAACCCTAGAGGGAGCAGAAAGCTGGACATTTCTGATTGCTGCGGGAGGTGAACAGGTCGACCTGGGGAAACCCCCACTTTTGGAAGATGGAGTAGATGACATCCGGACAGAGCGACTACTCGTGGGAGTGGAAGGACCTGCTCAGGTGATCCTCCAGTGTGTTCTGGACCCCTGGGAGAAAAGACGCCACCAGGTGAATGGAGTGGGCTATGCAGAACTCCCAGAGTCGAACGGCCTCCTGACAGAGGGGGGAGGAGCAGGCCCCCACCTTGCTTGTTGATGTAGAACATGGCCGTGGTGTAGTCCGTGTGGACTGCCACACAACAACCATGCAAATGCTCCTGAAAAGCTTGACAAGCAAGACATACTGCCATCAGCTCCCGAACGTTGATATGGAGAGAGAGCTCAGATGGGCCCCATAGGCCCTGCGTCTGGATGTCCCCAAGATGGGCGGCCCATCCCAGGGCTGATGCGTCTGTGATGAGGGACAAGGAGGGCTGATGGGTGTGGAAGGGGACTCCTTCACATACCACCCTGGGGTCTAGCCACCAGTGGAGGGAGGCCAGGACCCTCTCTGGGATGGTGACCACCAGGTTCAGGCTGTCTCGACTTGGGCAATAGATTGATGCCAGCCAGGCTTGTAGCAGGCGGAGTCAAAGTCTGGCATGCCTGGTCACATATGTGCAGGAAGCCATGTGTCCTAGAAGACTCAAGCAAGCTCTTGCCGACGAGCTTGGGAAGCTTTGAAGGCTCTGGATAAGACTCACTATAATTTGGAAATGAACGTCTGGCAGGAGGGCTCAAGCATGCATGGAGTCCAGTACCGCCCCTATGAATTCTATTCTCTGGGTCGGTTCTAGTGTCAACTTCGCCATGTTGAGAAGGAGGCCTACGCGACAAAATGTGTCCGTGACCAAGCAGAGGTGGGACTGCACCTGTTCTTTGGGGCGTTCCCGAATGAGCCAGTCATCGAGGTACGGGTATACCTGCACCCGCCATCGACGAAGGAAAGCCGCCATGACTGCCATACATTTGGTGAACACTCGAGGGGCCGTAGAAAGGCTGAATGGAAGGACCGTGAACTGATAGTGTTCGCGGTTGACCACAAAGCGGAGGAAGAGTCTGTGCACCAGATGGATCACTATGTGGAAATATGCATCCTTCATGCTGAGGGCAGCATACCAGTCTCCAGGATCCAGGAAAGGTATAATGGTGCCCAAGGAGACCATGCAGAACTTCAACTTTCCCATGAATTTGTTGAGTCTGCGCAGGTCCAGGATAGGTTGAAGCCCGCCCTTTCCCTTGGGGATTAGGAAGTAATGGGAGTAAAACCCCCTGCCCCTTAGCTCCCTCAGAACCTCCTCGATCACTCCCATGGCGAGGAGCGACTGAGCCTCCTGAATAAGGAGTTGCTCGTGAGAGGGGTCCCTGAAGAGGGACAGGGAGGGAGGGTGGAAGGGTGGGGAGAAAGAAAATTGGAGAGAATATCCCTTTTCCACCATGCGAAGAACCCAATGGTCTGTGGTTATGAGGGACCAATCACAGTGGAAACGGGCTAAACAATTCAAGAAAGGTGGGGTAGGATCCTGAACGAGGTCTGGTACACCGTCCTCGGGCATCCCTTCAAAAGGTTTGTTTAGAACCTGCCAAGGGCTTGGATGGGCCCTGGCCCTGCCCAGATTGATGGTTGGAGGGCTTCTTCCTGCCATTACACCCCCATCTCCTATAAGAATCCTGCCTCGGCCAAGGAGGAGGATAGAAGCGTTGTGGAGGCTGCTGAGGTTTAAAGAACTTCCGCTGGGTAGCTGGTGTGTGCATGCCCAGTGCCCTCATTATAGCCCTTGAGTCTTTAAGGCTTTGTAGCCTTGAGTCAGTCATGTCCGAAAACAGGCCCTCTCCATCAAAGGGGAGATCCTGCAATGTTTGCTGAAGTTCCGGTGGTAAGCCAGACGCTTGCAGCCAAGAGATACGCCTCATCGCAATCCCTGAAGAAAGGATCCGAGCGGCAGAGTCCACGGTGTCCAACGAGGCCTGCAATGAGGTCTGCGCCACTGTTTTGCCCTCTTCCACGAGGGCCCCAAACTCTTCTCTGGACTCCAGAGGTACTAGCTCCTTGAACTTCAGCATGGAGTTCCAAGAGTTAAAATTGTATGGGCTCAGGAGCACCTGTTGGTTAGCAATCCAGAGCTGAAGTCCCCCTCCCCCCCCCGCCCCGAGGAATAAACTTTGCACCCAAATAGATCAAGGCGCTTGTCCTCTTTTGACTTGGGCGCCGGGGCTTGCTGACCATGCCGCTCCTTCTCCTGAGGCCACCACCAGTGAACAGGGCTGTGGGTGAGTGTAGAGGTAGTCATATCCCATAGAGGGGACAAAATACTTCCATTCCACCCCTTTAGCAGTCAGGGGAATGGACGCGGGCATTTGCCAGATTGTTCTGGCAGTGGTCTGGATGGTCCGAATAAGGGGTAGGGCCACCCTAGATGGAGCCTCAACGGACAAAATGATGACCACAGGGTCCTCCACCTCTATAAACTCCTCCGCTTGAAGGTTCATATTCCGCGCCACTCTGCATAAGAGGTCCTGGTGGGTGCGGAGGTCTATCGGAGGGGACCCGATATAGCAGTTCCCGCCACTGCCTCATCAGGTGAGGATGAGGAGGAGGCCATGGGAGGAAGAGGATCATCTGGAGCCTCTTGCGGAGCTGGGCCCTGTTGTCCTGAGCCCGCGACCTCAGTGTCTGGGCCAGGAACTGGAGCTGGAGGAGGGCCTGGAGCCGGCTGGGACAACACCACAGTCTCCATGCCTCCAGGGGCAGGCGGTAGCCTCTGGCACTCGCAGCTCGGACGGGGCTGAACAAGAAGCCCCAGATGGAACACCTTGGGCCTGGTGGTACGCGCAGGGCATCCAAAAAGGCCATTGAGTGGATCCTTGAACGGGACCTTGCTCCTGCCCCTACCAATGTCCAGCCCCTGAGTCCAGTCGGCTGTGATCCAAATGGCAGCAGTCTGAGAAACGCGACCCTGCCTCTGACTCTGACGAACAAGAGGCAGAACATGATGGCCACAGTGGTGCCGAGTGGGTCTGTGTCGAGTCACGAAGACAAGATGCTGGAGAGCGGTACCGCGATGCTGGAGACCAGTGCCATGATGTTGGGGAGTGGTGCCGCAACGCTGGAGACCAGTGCCGGGACCTGGACCTAGGCCGTGATGATGACCGGCATCGGGAGCAGCGTCGGGACCATGATCTACTCCTGGACGGCGACCGGCAGACAGAATGGTGTCGAGACCAGTGCTGGGAGTCGGAGCGGTGCCACGAGTATGACCGGCATTGCAATGGAGAGAGGTGCCGGGACTGCAAACAGTGCTGGGCCTGCGAGTGGTGTTGGGAGTGGGAACAGTGCTGAGAATGGGATTGGTGCCATGGCTCGACCAACAGTGCCAGCAGGTGGATAAGAGCCGGCTTGCCCTGGGATGGTGCCACACGAACAGGTGCCGACGCCTTGGCCTGCTGAGGGGATGCCGACACTGTCATGGCAATCAGATCCCTTGCAGCCACAAAGGTATCTGGAGTAGACAGCAACTGGACCTCACCATGCTGCGAGTCAGGGAGTCCAGTCGCACCAGACTCAACAGCTCCGCTCTCGGTGCCGGAGTCAACGGTGCCAAAGCCGCCAGTTGTGTCCCTGGGCTCTCTGCTGCAGGACGCAACGCTGTGGGAGGTTCCAAAGAGGCTGGTGCTTGTTGAGGTGGGCCAGCCTTTTCCGGTTTCCGGTGCTGCTTCTGGCCAGGCGAGTGGGAGCGGTGCCGGACCGCTGATGTCGGCTGCTGTGCCGGGGAATGTCGGTGCCGTGGGTCTCTATCAGAGTCCAACCGTGGTGCCGTTCCTATTGCTGTTCCCGGGGTACTGCGCACCGAAACACTTGGTGCCAGATCTTGGCCACGCCGCTGGAGGCTGAGGGCTAAGAGCCGCCTCCATGAGGAGCTGTCTTAAACGAAAGTCCCGCTCCTTCTTAGTCCAGGGACGGAACCCTTTGCAGATCCTGCACTTGTCTGCTTGATGAGACTCCACCAGACACTTCAGGCAAGAGTCATGGGGGTCGCCCGTTGGCATGGGCTTAGAGCAGGAACCGCAGGGTTTAAAGCCCAGAGCCTTGGGCATGAGCCCAAGCAAATGACGGAGAGGAGGGAAAAACCCCTCCAACCCCACTAATCAACAACTATAACTGTAACTGTAACTATAACTAGGAACTATTAATAAACTGTGAGGAAAAAAAGCGCGAGGGAGAACAGCAAAGCCGAACTCCACAGTTCCAACGACCGTCACGGGCAGTGAGAAGGAACTGAGGGGGCGCTGGGTCAGCTGGGGTATATATCGAGCGCCATGAAGGTGCCACTCCAGGGGGCTCCACAGCCGACCCACCGGGTGTTGCTAGGGTAAAAATTCTTCGATGGCCATGCACACGGCGCACGCACACCTAATTGGAATCAAAATGAGCAAGCACTCGAAGAAGAACTATTTTAACTTTACTAACTCACAGGTAAGAGAAACTGGTTTCCAGCTATGCATTTGCCAGTGTTCAGTGAGGCCTGGGGCCTTGGCATGAGCTGGCATCTGGTCTGCCAGCATTACAACAAGCACTGCATAAAATGCCTAGATAGAAAGGAAGCAGATACCTTGCAAGCATCCCATATTCAGTTCTTCCAATGCACCTCCATCTTGATATGCATCATCCCAGTTGCCCACTTCAAATCGTAGATGGCTATTTGTTGAAAGCATTTGCTCTATTCAGCATTTGTTGAGAACTCCTGGTATGGATGGTGGATGACCAAATTCTCATATGAAATTGTAATATGTTATACCTGCATAAATCTGGAGTAATTCCACTGACATTAGAATTTACTCAGGTGTAAATGAGATCATAATTTTGCCCTAAGTCCTTAGATCACTAGGGGTTTCTTGTGGCACAGTGGCTGGGCTTTCTTCAAAGTGTTCTGAAAGAAAATAACTAAAGGGGAGAGAGACAAAATGAAACAATAACGGTACTATTTTCTCAAAAGCTTTCTATGGGAGAGTTTAATCAGACAGCTGGGAAGGCTATCCTGTGTGCAAGGCTCTGTTTTGGAAGCTCAGAGATGAAAAACAAAATGTAAATTCAACAAGTGAATATTCATAAGATAAAACTTCACAAGAGTCTGTATTTAGAAACCTATGCTCAAGAACACACCTCCCAAAAACAGATGTTTAGACTGGTGAACCATCCTGTTACCCGCACAATTTTTGCCTCCCACCCCTTCCCTCCCTGGGCACGGAATTCCAATAGCCCTCTATGGGTTAATGGGACTTTTTCCCAGTGAAAGACCCTTTATCACACAGTGAATATTCTTAAACATGTACATGTGTTTATTAGCAATCAACAGTTAATCAGCAGAATGCACACACCAAGCGTCTAATGCTCACCACTCCCAGCAAAACAGACGGATGTCTCCTGATGGCCAGTCAGGGTCGTGTCATCTGGGGCTTCAGCTTCTACACAGACTGGTCAGGCAGGAGTTAAAATAATCTAGCCGCTTTGGTCTCCAGCTGATTCCTGGAGTTAAGTTCCAACAAGCTTGTCTCTTGACCCTTATTATATAGTTAAAATCAGGGTTTCTCTTATCTATGCCTTAACCAATTATTTTACTTAAAGCATGACTATACAATACATTTAACCAATCATAACCCCAATGGGCTAAAACAATTTTCTAGCAACAGCAAAACCTCATAATTTCTACTTATCAGCAAAAGGAACTTTTAACAAAAACTTACACAGGCATCCAGTAAGAAACTTGCAAAAAAATCAAGGTTAGCTTGTCCCTACTCCCTTCAGTACCCATGAATCTGTGATTTCAGTGTATCTATCCCTGTTGGTAATGCTGCAGCTGCGGCTGATACTTCTCGGGCTGCCTAAGCCAAGGCCAAATTCTCCTGACTCTATAGTTTTTGTTTCCAGCTTATGGTGGCTGAACATACAAGATGGCTGCCAGGTTGTGCTACGTCCATACACAAGAAGGCTGTGGGACAGGTCAAATCCAGGCCTGTCATTACAGTCCAGACTGACATTAGCTATGAACCCTCTTATTACTGAAATTTAGCAAAGCAGTGTCTTTGGGGAGATTTCTAGCAGCTGATGGGAATCCTTCCTCCATGGACAGGAACAGAGTCAGCCTAGAGTATATTTTGGTGGCCCAAATTTCAACTTTTTGTTCCCCAACAAGCTAATAAAACAAGTTCTCCATCTTTTCTCCATTCCATTTCCTCCTTTGTGTGGCAGGGTGGGAGACATGTCTTTTGGCCAGACATTGTCCTCCTGAATGCTGCCCATCCTTTGAGGATAGGCTCCAAGCATCTAACTGCAATGCAGCTCTTCTTAGAGTCACGCCGCACTCACTGAAATATGGCACCCCACATGGCCACATATCTAGTTTATGTTTTAAGCCACCCCTGGCAGAGTATTCACAGGCAGCTGGAAGCCACATTTGACATGGCTGGGAGGTGGCTGGGTTGAGGCTGAAACTGAGCAGAGGTGATTCTCCCTGGAAGCGGAGTGGAGAGAAGGGGTGGATTTTGGAAAGCACTGGCTCAGAAAAGGATTTAGGATCATGGTGGATAACCAGCTGAACACAAACTCCCAGTGTGATTCCTTGGCTAAGAAAGCAAATGTGATCCTTGGATGTATAACCATTTTATATGGCACAAGTGAGACAATTACTGAAATATTGCATCCAGTTCTGGTGTCCACACTTCAAAAAGGATGTTGTAAAATTGGACAGGATTCTGAACAGTGCTGCAAGAATATTTCGAGGACTGGAAAACCTGCCTTGCAGAAAGAGGCTTAAAAAGCTCAGTCTATTTAGTTTGATCAAGAGAAGGCTAAGAGGCAACTTCATCTTGGCTTAGAAGTACCTACACTGGGAAAAGATTTCTAATAAGAGAAAGCCCTTAAATCTAACAGACAAAGGCATAACAAGATCCAGTAGCTGAAAGCTGAAGCTAGACAAATTCAGATGAGAAATAAGGTGCAATTTTTTAACTGTAAGGGTAATTAACCACTGGAACAGCTTACCTAGGGGTGTGATGGATTTTCCACCATTTGAAGTCTTTAAACGAAGATGGAATGTCTTCTTAAAAAAATATGCTGTAGCTCAACCAGAAGTTAAGAGTTTGCTGCAGGAATAATTCGGGGAGGCTTTCTGGTCTGTGTTACGCACGTCAGACTGGATGATCATAATGACACCTTCTGGCCATTAGGTCTATGAATCTATAAGGGTTTAGGTGGTGGATTGGCCTTGTGCTAGACCTTGGGGGAAGTGTAACAAAAGCAATACTCCGGTTTAATATCAGAGATATTCCAGTCATCATATCTAATTGGAAAAAATAATAAATCACTGGGATGTTTGAAATATGATGAAAACAGACCAACAAGCAAACTGGAAATCAGCAAATTGTAATTTGGTGCCAAACCCTCCTTAGAGTAGCTTAGAGTCCCAGTGCTGGTGCACTGTCTACATTGCCACTTTACGGCGCTGAAACTTGCATCGCTCAGGGGACTGTTTTTTCACACCCCTGTTTCAGTGCTGTAAAGTGGCAGTGTAGACAAGGCCTAAATCAATATTGTGCATCTTAGCTATTATAACACATCTCTGAATGCTCCCGTGGAAGTGTGTGTGTTGGTTCCTCTGTGAAACTACAGTACAGTGGCTGGAAGGATTGCAAGGCTCATGGGACTGGTCTGTAGAGCTAGTTTTTAACTACACTATGGGTTGCTGAGTTGTAGCTGGTCTGGGTTGGTAGGGATTGAAGGTAAAATCCTGGCAAAATTCTCATTGACTTCAGTGGAGCTAGGATTTCACTCTGAATGTTCTTACTACCTGTCAGCTCTGTGGTGGCCTCCATGAGATGAATTGATGGGGTCAACCAAGTTCTTGGACTGTGGAATTTGTGTTGTGGACACTTGTCCCTAGCACGTATGGCAGTTTTAGACCAAGGAACGAACGAGCCTGGAAGGAAGCTGGCATTACCGTCACTCATGTATTGTTTCCAAAGACACCTGCCAGTCACCAGTGTCAATCTGGCACCTGACACCACCACATAATTCACTTTTAAGAAAACTAGGATTTTGTTCAATCCTTGGCCCTCACAAGGCCTTGTGTTCGCATCACCTGTGTTCTGGTATCATTTCTACAGAAAAAGCATTGTTCTGGCCTGTTAGTCATTGTCTGTCACAACTTTATTAAAACTGGACTCTGCCCCAATGTCCTTCAACTCAATCAATGAAGGGAACCCCAACCAAAATGCAACCATCTCAGCATCCTCCTCCCTCTTCCACTCAAACCTAATGTAATTTTCTCTTTTATCTGCCACTTCGCTCTGCAGCTCTGCCCTATGTGACTTACTCTGGCTTTACATTATTGTGAAATCAGAATCAGGCCCCCCAAGTCCACTACCTCTATTGGCCATCTGTCATCTTTTCTTTTCTAATAAAACAACAGTCCTGTTCTCTACACCTGCCATTTCCTTCTGCCCAACCTTGACCCCAGAATCCCTATTTTATCCTGCCCTACCCCAACTCAGCTATGGATGGATTTAGTTGGGATTGGTTCTGCTCTGGGCAGGGGGTTGGACTAGATGGCCTCCAGAGGTCCCTTCCAACTCTGTTATTCTATGATTCTATGTTACCTCACACTGTAACTTACAGCGGAGTTTAATTGAATTTGGCTATGCAGACTGCAATGGGCCATGAAGCATTTTGTGATCCTTTTGCATAGTGTTGTTTGCACCAGAGTAAATTGTATTTGTACATAAGAATCCCTTCGCAGAGAGGATCTTGAAACTGTTTACTGAGCCATGTATAGGCCGAAGAGAACAGGAAGTTTATATAGTGACCAAGTGACTCAGACAGAAGAGGAAAGTTCCAGATAGAGGATACTGCACAAATACAAGAGCAACCTCCAGCTGTGAAGAGTCATGAGGAGAAAGCAAATATTGAAGGTGAGAAGGGACATCAGAGCAGATGGAGAGGAAATCAGAGAGTTTGCATGTACTGAGACCATGGAAAATGTAGGGACAAGAAAAGGAGTACTTGTGGCACCTTAGAGACTAACCAGTTTATTTGAGCATGAGCTTTCGTGAGCTACAGCTCACTTCATCGGATGCATAGCATATCGTGGAAACTGCAGAAGACATTATATACACACAGAGACCATGAAACAAAACTTCCTCCCACCCCACTGTCCTGCTGCTAACAGCTTATCTAAAGTGATCATCAAGTGATCATCAAGGAAGGCCATTTCCAGCACAAATCAAGGTTTTCTCACTCTTCCCCCCCCCCACACACACACAGACACACATACAAACTCACTCTCCTGCTGGTAATAGCCCATCCCTCTTTGAAACCTCTCTTTATAATGCGCATGATAATCAAGGTGGGTCATTTCCAGCACTAATCCAGGTTTTCTCACCCCCCCCCACACACACCCCCTCCAAAAACCACACACACAAACTCACTCTCCTGCTGGCAATAGCTCATCTTACAATGTGCACAGCAATAATCCAAGTTTAACCAGAACGTCTTGGGGGGGGGGGTTTGTAGGAAAAAAACAAGGGGAGATAGGCTACCTTGCATAATGACTTAGCCACTCCCAGTCTCTATTCAAGCCCAAATTAATAGTATCCAATTTGCAAATGAATTCCAATTCAGCAGTTTCTCGCTGGAGTCTGGATTTGAAGTTTTTTTGCTGTAAGATAGCGACCCTCATGTCTGTGATTGCGTGACCAGAGAGATTGAAGTGTTCTCCGACTGGTTTATGAATGTTATAATTCTTAACATCTGATTTGTGTCCATTTATTCTTTTACGTAGAGACTGTCCAGTTTGACCAATGTACATGGCAGAGGGGCATTGCTGGCACATGATGGCATATATCACATTGGTGGATGTGCAGGTGAACGAGCCTCTGATAGTGTGGCTGATGTTGTTAGGCCCTGTGATGGTGTTCTCTGAATAGATATGTGGGCACAGTTGGCAACGGGCTTTGTTGCAAGGATAGGTTCCTGGGTTAGTGGTTCTGTTGTGTGGTATGTGGTTGTTGGTGAGTATTCGCTTCAGGTTGGGGGGCTGTCTGTAGGCAAGGACTGGCCTTTCTCCCAAGATTTGTGAGAGTGTTGGGTCATCCTTCAGGATAGGTTGTAGATCCTTAATAATGCGTTGGAGGGGTTTTAGTTGGGGGCTGAAGGTGACGGCTAGTGGCGTTCTGTTATTTTCTTTGTTAGGCCTGTCCTGTAGTAGGTGACTTCTGGGAACTCTTCTGGCTCTATCAATCTGTTTCTTCACTTCCGCAGGTGGGTATTGTAGTTGTAAGAATGCTTGATAGAGATCTTGTAGGTGTTTGTCTCTGTCTGAGGGGTTGGAGCAAATGCGGTTGTATCGCAGAGCTTGGCTGTAGACGATGGATCGTGTGGTGTGGTCAGGGTGAAAGCTGGAGGCATGTAGGTAGGAATAGCGGTCAGTAGGTTTCCGGTATAGGGTGGTGTTGATGTGACCATCTTTTTTACATCATGTTTACATCATGTTGATGTAAACAACTCTGACATCATAATCAAAAAGGCTGACAAAGGAGGTGCTGTTGTCATCATGAATAGGTCGGAATATGAACAAGAGGCTGCTCGGCAGCTCTCCAACACCACTTTCTACAAGCCATTACCCTCTGATCCCACTGAGAGTTACCAAAAGCATCTACAGCATTTGCTCAAGAAACTTCCTGAAAAAGCGCAAGATCAAATCCGCACAGACACACCCCTGGAACCCCGACCTGGGATATTCTATCTACTACCCAAGATCCATAAACCTGGAAATCCTGGACGCCCCATCATCTCAGGCATTGGCACCCTGACAGCAGGATTGTCCGGCTATGTAGACTCACTCCTCAGGCCCTACGCTACCAGCACTCCCAGCTACCTTCGAGACACCACTGACTTCCTGAGGAAACTACAATCCATTGGTGATCTTCCTGATAACACCATCCTGGCCACTATGGATGTAGAAGCCCTCTACACCAACATTCCACACAAAGATGGACTACAAGCCATCAAGAACACTATCCCCGATAATGTCACGGCTAACCTGGTGGCTGAACTTTGTGACTTTGTCCTTACCCATAACTATTTTACATTTGGGGACAATGTATACCTTCAGATCAGCGGCACTGCTATGGGTACCCGCATGGCCCCACAGTATGCCAACATTTTTATGGCTGATTTAGAACAACGCTTCCTCAGCTCTCGTCCCCTAACGCCCCTACTTTACTTGCGCTATATTGATGACATCTTCATCATCTGGACCCATGGAAAAGAAGCCCTTGAGGAATTCCACCATGATTTCAACAATTTCCATCCCACCATCAACCTCAGCCTGGTCCAGTCCACACATGAGATCCACTTCCTGGACACTACAGTGCTAATAAACGATGGTCACATCAACACCACCCTATACCGGAAACCTACTGACCGCTATTCCTACCTACATGCCTCCAGCTTTCATCCTGACCACACCACACGATCCATCGTCTACAGCCAAGCTCTGCGATACAACCGCATTTGCTCCAACCCCTCAGACAGAGACAAACACCTACAAGATCTCTATCAAGCATTCTTACAACTACAATACCCACCTGCGGAAGTGAAGAAACAGATTGATAGAGCCAGAAGAGTTCCCAGAAGTCACCTACTACAGGACAGGCCTAACAAAGAAAATAACAGAACGCCACTAGCCGTCACCTTCAGCCCCCAACTAAAACCCCTCCAACGCATTATTAAGGATCTACAACCTATCCTGAAGGATGACCCAACACTCTCACAAATCTTGGGAGAAAGGCCAGTCCTTGCCTACAGACAGCCCCCCAACCTGAAGCGAATACTCACCAACAACCACATACCACACAACAGAACCACTAACCCAGGAACCTATCCTTGCAACAAAGCCCGTTGCCAACTGTGCCCACATATCTATTCAGAGAACACCATCACAGGGCCTAACAACATCAGCCACACTATCAGAGGCTCGTTCACCTGCACATCCACCAATGTGATATATGCCATCATGTGCCAGCAATGCCCCTCTGCCATGTACATTGGTCAAACTGGACAGTCTCTACGTAAAAGAATAAATGGACACAAATCAGATGTTAAGAATTATAACATTCATAAACCAGTCGGAGAACACTTCAATCTCTCTGGTCACGCAATCACAGACATGAGGGTCGCTATCTTACAGCAAAAAAACTTCAAATCCAGACTCCAGCGAGAAACTGCTGAATTGGAATTCATTTGCAAATTGGATACTATTAATTTGGGCTTGAATAGAGACTGGGAGTGGCTAAGTCATTATGCAAGGTAGCCTATCTCCCCTTGTTTTTTTCCTACAAACCCCCCCCCCCCCAAGACGTTCTGGTTAAACTTGGATTATTGCTGTGCACATTGTAAGATGAGCTATTGCCAGCAGGAGAGTGAGTTTGTGTGTGTGGTTTTTGGAGGGGGTGTGTGTGGGGGGGGGTGAGAAAACCTGGATTAGTGCTGGAAATGACCCACCTTGATTATCATGCGCATTATAAAGAGAGGTTTCAAAGAGGGATGGGCTATTACCAGCAGGAGAGTGAGTTTGTATGTGTGTCTGTGTGTGTGTGGGGGGGGGGAAGAGTGAGAAAACCTTGATTTGTGCTGGAAATGGCCTTCCTTGATGATCACTTGATGATCACTTTAGATAAGCTGTTAGCAGCAGGACAGTGGGGTGGGAGGAAGTTTTGTTTCATGGTCTCTGTGTGTATATAATGTCTTCTGCAGTTTCCACGATATGCTATGCATCCGATGAAGTGAGCTGTAGCTCACGAAAGCTCATGCTCAAATAAACTGGTTAGTCTCTAAGGTGCCACAAGTACTCCTTTTCTTGTCCCTACATTTTCCATGGTCTCAGTACATGCAAACTCTCTGATTTCCTCTCCATCTGCTCTGATGTCCCTTCTCACCTTCAATATTTGCTTTCTCCTCATGACTCTTCACAGCTGGAGGTTGCTCTTGTATTTGTGCAGTATCCTCTATCTGGAACTTTCCTCTTCTGTCTGAGTCACTTGGTCACTATATAAACTTCCTGTTCTCTTCGGCCTATACATGGCTCAGTAAACAGTTTCAAGATCCTCTCTGCGAAGGGATTCTTATGTACAAATACAATTTACTCTGGTGCAAACAACACTATGCAAAAGGATCACAAAATGCTTCATGGCCCATTGCAGTCTGCATAGCCAAATTCAATTAAACTCCGCTGTAAGTTACAGTGTGAGGTAACATAGAATCATAGAATAACAGAGTTGGAAGGGACCTCTGGAGGCCATCTAGTCCAACCCCCTGCCCAGAGCAGAACCAATCCCAACTAAATCCATCCATAGCTGAGTTGGGGTAGGGCAGGATAAAATAGGGATTCTGGGGTCAAGGTTGGGCAGAAGGAAATGGCAGGTGTAGAGAACAGGACTGTTGTTTTATTAGAAAAGAAAAGATGACAGATGGCCAATAGAGGTAGTGGACTTGGGGGGCCTGATTCTGATTTCACAATAATGTAAAGCCAGAGTAAGTCACATAGGGCAGAGCTGCAGAGCGAAGTGGCAGATAAAAGAGAAAATTACATTAGGTTTGAGTGGAAGAGGGAGGAGGATGCTGAGATGGTTGCATTTTGGTTGGGGTTCCCTTCATTGATTGAGTTGAAGGACATTGGGGCAGAGTCCAGTTTTAATAAAGTTGTGACAGACAATGACTAACAGGCCAGAACAATGCTTTTTCTGTAGAAATGATACCAGAACACAGGTGATGCGAACACAAGGCCTTGTGAGGGCCAAGGATTGAACAAAATCCTAGTTTTCTTAAAAGTGAATTATGTGGTGGTGTCAGGTGCCAGATTGACACTGGTGACTGGCAGGTGTCTTTGGAAACAATACATGAGTGACGGTAATGCCAGCTTCCTTCCAGGCTCGTTCGTTCCTTGGTCTAAAACTGCCATACGTGCTAGGGACAAGTGTCCACAACACAAATTCCACAGTCCAAGAACTTGGTTGACCCCATCAATTCATCTCATGGAGGCCACCACAGAGCTGACAGGTAGTAAGAACATTCAGAGTGAAATCCTAGCTCCACTGAAGTCAATGAGAATTTTGCCAGGATTTTACCTTCAATCCCTACCAACCCAGACCAGCTACAACTCAGCAACCCATAGTGTAGTTAAAAACTAGCTCTACAGACCAGTCCCATGAGCCTTGCAATCCTTCCAGCCACTGTACTGTAGTTTCACAGAGGAACCAACACACACACTTCCACGGGAGCATTCAGAGATGTGTTATAATAGCTAAGATGCACAATATTGATTTAGGCCTTGGATTATTAATAACTTGGATTATTGCTGTGCACATTGTAAGATGAGCTATTGCCAGCAGGAGAGTGAGTTTGTGTGTGTGGTTTTTGGAGGGGGTGTGGGGGGGGTGTGAGAAAACCTGGATTAGTGCTGGAAATGACCCACCTTGATTATCATGCGCATTATAAAGAGAGGTTTCAAAGAGGGATGGGCTATTACCAGCAGGAGAGTGAGTTTGTATGTGTGTCTGTGTGTGTGTGTGGGGAGGGGGAAGAGTGAGAAAACCTTGATTTGTGCTGGAAATGGCCTTCCTTGATGATCACTTGATGATCACTTTAGATAAGCTGTTAGCAGCAGGACAGTGGGGTGGGAGGAAGTTTTGTTTCATGGTCTCTGTGTGTATATAATGTCTTCTGCAGTTTCCACAATATGCTATGCATCCGATGAAGTGAGCTGTAGCTCACGAAAGCTCATGCTCAAATAAACTGGTTAGTCTCTAAGGTGCCACAAGTACTCCTTTTCTTTTTTCTTTTTACGAATACAGACTAACACGGCTGTTACTCTGAAACCTGTCAATGTAGGGACAGAATCCTGCCCTTAGTTACACTTATGCAACCACACTGAAATCAGAGAGTTATATGAGTCCAAGGGCAAGATTTGGCCCTAGAAGTCCAGAAAATCAGTATTGAATTGGATTTAGAGATGGATCAGCCAGTGGAAATGGTACCTGATGGGGGTGATGTAATCCTGCTTCCTGGAGGAAGGGAGTAGTCTCTGAAATTCACAAAGCAGGGATCTAATCAAAGCCACCACAGAGGGAATTACCATAGTCATGATGAGAAAACATAATGTTGGAGGTGAGGCAAGCATGTCTAGGCATCACTGCAAAGCTCTGTGGGCGTGTTAGAGATGTCTATCACTACTTCCACCTTCCTCAAGTTGCTGCTTATGCAGGCAGTAAAATCACTGCATAAATCCCAGAGAATAAACTGAGTTAGCACCCCATTAAATACAATGGAATTTCAATGCAAGGAAAGGACATGCCCAGATTAAACTACCCATGGAGGAACCGGCCCATGGGTAAAATATATCAGCTACGCTGACTGATGGCTTAAAAAAAGATCTGAGATGCTTGGGAGTGAATTTTACAAAGAAGAATTTCCACAAGGTAAGAAGGGGATGTGTTCTTTTGAAATGTGCTTAAGCAGCACATATATTTTTGCCATGCACGTTCTTTCTACAGTGGGGCAAGCGCCCCAGGGAATTTAGCCAGGAATTTCTATTTACTGTATTTCCTGTTATCAGTAGAATGATTTTCCTATTTCCCACACAGATAAAGATCTTTAGTTTACAGCTCCAGCTTGTTGACCTTGTCAATATTTCAACCTAGCCTAGAAATTGGTCCCAGAGAGAGGGGCATTGTTCTTTTATTCTGTTCATTTCATAGAGGAGAAGATCATTTAAAACACATTTAT
This sequence comes from Natator depressus, assembly GCF_965152275.1. NCBI lineage: Eukaryota > Metazoa > Chordata > Testudines > Cheloniidae > Natator > Natator depressus. The sequence continues at coordinate 48,246,234 of NC_134243.1, forward strand.
TTCTAATGTTGTGTCTTACTTTTTACACAGCCAAGACTCCCACAGTTGTGAGCTCCTCTCCACACCCGGCACTCAGATGTTCTCCTTCCAGCAACTTCTCAATGGAAGGCTTAGTTTGTTGTAAAGGATGAGCTTTTCCACAGCTAGCGCTCCTGTACTATTCCACAGCGTAACTCCTGGCTGTGAAAGCAGTAACAACGTGCATCCTCACCAGGGCTTGCTTGTGTCATGCTGGAACACCATTCCAGCACCTTTTTTGGGAGCCATAACACCGTTCTGGTACTTTCGGTACTATCACTTCCCGGAAGTGCATTCCAACATTTCTTTTGTTAGGACTGGAGCACTGCACCTCGCAGCCAATTCTCCTACATTATTTCCCTTTCCAGTAGCTGTGGTCTCTCAGCACAGCCTCTGTGTTACCAACTCTCACGATTTTACTGCGAGTCTCACTACATTTGGAGTTCTACGCTTTTGGAGTCCTGTGAGGACATGACATTAGCTTCTTTAGTTTTAAAAGTAAGTGTCTAGTTGCACTCCTGGTTGCATAGAAAACCTTGAAACCCATTAACTCTAAAGGCTCCAAATCCAGAAGGCAAATAAAAAGACCCCTTAATTTACTATCTTTTAAAAAATTTCATGATATTTTAAGCCAATCTCTTACTGCTTTTGGGCTTGACTCATATTTTTTGAATGCCTGGGACTGGCTATCCTGTAACCTACAACAACCCCCAGAAGTTCTTGCTTGGACAGGCTGCTCAGGCTCTCTCTCTCTCTCTCTAGCTGTGGTAGTGCAGTAAACTTTGTATGAGCCCTCTGACGTGTGGCAATGCAGTAAATTTTGTACGCGCCCTGCACGAGCACCAGCTGTGTATAGAACGCAGGATGATATTGCAGATCAGATGTTGCATGGCTTCTATTAGAGAGATCTATGCACCCACAACTCCTAATGGTTTTCTTTTGTTTATCACAGCCCTGATAGTAAAGGAGCTAGAGAGGGGGAAAACCTGTGACTTTCCACCCTGCTGGCTGTTGGCACGTTATTTATTACACCTGAGACAAGAAAATTTCCCCCAATTTTTAGCCAACTGGAAATATTATCACACCCACCCCTTTCAGGCAAGATGACGACTTCACAAGGACATTTAGACATTCGGGTTCACTTGCCGTGCTGGAATTTCCCTGTAATACAGAAACATCTGTCCTTCTCCTAGCATCTTGAAGCAGAGCAGGAATAGGAAAACACACCAGTTGATCTTCAAATAGAACGACTGTCTATCTAGAACAAAAGTAGGGGCTTGATTTATGTTTTGAGTGCAGCCGTGAATTAGTAATCTAGTAACAGGCTTTTTTCACTCCACCTCAGTTATGCTATATTAGAAATTACCATTAGAGGGCACTGCCTCTCCCAGTAGGAATTAGGTTCATTTCTTTACATAAACATAGATTTCAGCCATCTGGAAATGTGCATTTATCACAATTGTGAAATCCTGAAGCTGGTGTGCAGCAAGAATTCCACTTTCACATTTATTACATTTTCCTCTCAAAAGCTCTTCAGGAATGTGTGGAATTTGGACATCTGAGACCAGACATACACACGCAGAGTAAAAACTCCCACTTCTCAAATGTCTCTAAATCAGCAAATGGATGATCATGAACTTCATGGAACATTACATATTTTATTTTTTTGCTCTCCTCCGCCTTCCTCTACCCCTTCTTTAACTAGCAGATTTGAAGAAGGTGGGGAAAATTCCCATCCTTTGGGGTGAGGGATAGCTCAGTGGTTTGAGCATTGGCCTGCTAAACCCAGCGTTGTGAGTTCAGTCCTTGAGGGGGCCATTTAGGGATCTGGGCCAAAAATTGGAGATTGGTCCTGCTTTGAGCAGGGGGTTGGACTAGATGACCTCCTGAGGTCCCTTCCAACCCTGATATTCTATGATCACAACATCTATGAAAAGCACAAGAAGTTCAGCTCTGGGCTGCATTTTCCTTCTCCCCCACAGAAGAGAAGAAACAGGCAGGCCGCTTTTGGTAGAACTTGGTCTAAATTATGTGTAAATTGGAATGCCAGGGACACTGGTTACTAATATGTGTAAAAGACAAAGACCCCTCTCCCCATTCTGAGTCAGCTTCATACCTGCCAGAAAGCTGGATGTCTTTAAACATCCACATTTTCCCCTCCTACAGCTCTTTTCTTAGCTAAACCATCAGTGGAATGCGCTTGGAGAGTTATATTCTTTTATGCATAGTGTCAACACCATCCAGAACCAATTTACACAAGGCCAACAACTAATGGCATCTGTGCTGCTGCGTCCAAGAGCAAGGGCAGCATTTCTGAAGAGGCAACTTTCCTGGAGAAGGATTGGGCCCAGTTAGGTTTCCAGAGCTTTCCCATGCCCCAAGGCTCAGGCATCCTGCGGCCTTCTACCTTGGATGTACTTCCTGCGTCCCTCCCCCATTCAGAACTGCTTCCCTTTTTCATTCAGAAATTGAGGAGGAAACAAAACAAAACACACCTCAGCAGGAATTTGAAGTGTCAGACAGGAACCAAACTTCCTCTGAGTATGGATGAAAGGGCCACTGCTGCTGTTATGGTTTATTTTGGATGGTTGCGGGGGGAGAAAGAGGCTATTGAGAGACAGCTCTAAAACTTCAGGCTGGGATTTACTTGCAAGTGCCCTGGATTGAAGGGTTAATTATTTCAAATAAATTAGATGAGGGAACTCTCTCCCCGTGTGCCACTAGAGTAGATTTAATAAAATGGGTGGTGTTCACATGGGATAGGCACAAGGGAATCCCACACTGGTATCATCCCATACTGAAATTAACTACACCCTCCTTCTTGGAGTCCCCAAAACAGAGGGCTGGTTGCTCGTCCAGTGTAAGCTGGCAGAGTTCCATTGATCTGATGAAGTGATGCCTAGTTATGTCAGTAAAGCATCTAGCCCAGAGAATCAGAAAAGTGAAATGCTTTGTACGTTTGCAATGTAAACTCCTTGGTAGAAAGAGAGACTTTCAGCCTGCTGAGTAACACATTTCTACTAAATTAGAAGGCCTTTTACTCACTAAAGCCGAGTTCTGAGACAGTGAAACCACCAATATGTGAACAGTAAAGGGAGAGTCGTTATTTACCCAGTGTGAGGAGCTAGCTGTGTCATCTACAGTGGCAGGGAAAACACAGATACCCTAAGTCACTGTATAGTCATTTATACAGAGCAAAGCGCGTGTTCTCTGACACCATTGGGTAGCATTCTGCACCCCCTTGGCACAGGTGTAAATGGCTGCACAAAGGGTAGGGCAATAAAGAATCAGGCCCAGAATACCGGAGTCTTCCCTGGACAGGTGAGAGGGAGGTTGACTGTCAGCAAATTGCTTAAAGGTTTGTAGTGATGGCAATGAAGTCAAAACATCTGCTGTGTTAGCATCGGGGGGATCGCAAACCTCTTTTTGTATTTATTTTTTTAAAAGCTTGCACATTTCTCTTTCTGTAAATATTGTGTAGTGGAAGGTACTAGACTGAGTATTTATCCAGAACTAGAGTAGCAGCCGTGTTAGTCTGCATTCGCAAAAAGAAAAGGAGGACTAGTGGCACCTTAGAGACTAACCAATTTATTTGAGCATAAGCTTTCATGATGCATCCGATGAAGTGAGCTGTAGCTCAGGAAAGCTCATGCTCAAATAAATTGGTTAGTCTCTAAGGTGCCACTAGTCCTCCTTTTCTTTTTATCCAGGACTAGAGATTAACATCTTTTAAAATTAAAAATATTTTCTCAGTTTGCCAAAGGATGAAGATTTTTTCCTTGTATGTGGTCTGAAGACCCCGTTCCAGTTTTGCTAATCAGGCAGGAACCTCATTTTGTAGCGTAATTAGGTAACAACACTTTTTTTTCCCTACTGAACCTTTCAAATCTCAGTTTAGATTGTGACTAATTTATTACTTGTATTGCAGTACTAGCACCCAATGGTCCCCCTCAGGATCTCACTATTAGGTATCTTACAAACACATAGGAAGATACAGTCCCCGCCTCAAAGAGCTTAGAACAGAGGTGGGCAAACTATGGCCCGCGGGCCACATCCGGCCTGCGGGACCATCCTGCCTGGCCCCTGAGCTCCCGGCCGGGGACGCTCGCCTCCGGCCCCTCCCCCGCTGTTCCCCCTACCCCGCAGCCTCAGCGTGACGCGACGCCGGCCCTCTGGCCGGCCGCTCCTGCCAGGCAGCACGGGCAGTGTGGCTGGCTCCGGCATGGTAAGGGGGCGGGGGATCCCGGGGGGCAGACAGGGAGCAGGGGGCAGTTGGATGAGGTGGAGGTTCGGGAGGGGGAGGCGTGGTCAGGGAACGGGGGGTTTGGATAGGCATGGGAGTCCCACGGGGCCTGTCAGGGGTTGGGGGTGTGGATAGGGGTCAGGGCAGTCAGGGGACGGGGAGAAGGGGTGGTTGGATAGGGGGTGGGATCCCAGGGGGCAGTTAGGGGCAGGAGTCCCTGGAGGGGGCAGTCAGGGGACAAGGAGCGGGGGGGGGGGGGTTTGGATGGGTTGGGGATTCTGAGGGGGGCAGTCAGGGTGCAGGAAGTGGGAGGGGGCAGATAGGGGGTGGGGGCCAGGCTGCTTGGGGAGGCACAGCCTCCACTACCCAGCCCTCCATATAGTTTTGCAACCCCAATGTGGCCCTCTGGCCAAAAAGTTTTCCCACCCCTGGCTTAGAAGGTAAGGCCTTGATCTTGCAAGGTGGACACCCTGCACTCACAGGAAGTCCATGGGGACATGCCCATGTAGATTAGCTTGCAAGATACAGAATAAATTTAAGACAAGGCTCAACAAGTCTGAGTGTAACAATATGAGGGAGTGGGTGAAGAAAGGATGGGGTATCAATGGTATGGTCACATCTGTACATAGACGAATAGCATGCACAGCTTAATGGGTTTCAAATCATACTAAAGTGTTCTTCATTTAAAAACCTCTCCCTATTCCCACTTTTTTTTTTTAAACTGTGCCTCTTATTTTAAGCCTCTGTTTCTATATTTCTTTTTAAATCACTACATATCTCTGTTGCTGGGTTTCTCTAGTTTAAAAATAATAGCTAGTTGTGTTTTGTTTTTTTAAACTACTGCCTCATAGCTTTTCTAAGATATTTTCAAACTCCATATGGCACTTATCCTACTAGTATCTGGGGACACAAGTGACTTTTTAAACACGAATAGGCCCACTCAACTTGATGGAACCACTGACATGTATATAAAGTTAATCGTGCTTAAATCTTGTAGGATTGAGGCCTAAAATCCCAGCAAAACTAACCGCTTACGCATGACGCCATGCGACGCCCTCTGCACACTACAGTGCACACAGCCTCTCATCTTTCGCCCTCCTCACACTTCCCCATCCAAGATGCAGTGCAAAGGTTAGTGAAGAGTCCAGATGATGTAACAGTGATGAGGGAAGCAGTGGTTGGCGCTCACCTGGTGATGGTGAGGCAGGGGAACTGAGGTAGCTGGAGATGGGTGAAAGGAGGTCAGAGAGGACAGTCTGTCAAAAGGGAGTACACAAGGGTTCTGTGTTGATTATGGAATGTACAGTATGCAGTAGTGATATGACAGCTGGAGAGATACAGTTCTGCTCCACTGCTGGGGTGGGGGATGTCCTGATGCCATCTCAGGGGTCTCGCCATCCCTTTGAAGGTGCTGCTACTTCTCTCCCTACCCTATGAGAAAGGTGCTTCATTTCTGATTTTTACCAAAAAAACCAACACCTGGGTTTTACAAAAGCTATGATTCAGTTTGTACCGACTTTTCACCTGAAGTTTAGACCACTCCATTACAAAATTATCCACTCCAGTACATAAAAATACTCATTTTGTTAAGAAAATCCAATACATTAGATTGATGTGTTTATGCTAATAATAAATTAGTCTAAGTATAAATGTTAAAATAAGGCAACGCAGCAGAAGATACACATACGCAAGTGCGTGCCCATATGTATGTACTCAATGAACTTCATGAAGTAAACCACAGCACTGAAATGTTTTTACTACTCTTACTTTTCTCTATTTGTTCCTTTTTTCTGTCCTCCCATCTCCCTGCATTAACCCCAGTATTTCACCAGAAAACAGAGAAGTTAATTTTTTGCACCAATTTTTACCCATTTTTAATTTTTTGTAATAAACACAGATAAAGTCCCTGGGAAATTTTAAGCAAAATAAAAACCAAAATAAAGGGCTTTGCATATAAACGCCACCACACAAACAGGGGTATCCTTTCCTTGTATCGCAGGAAACAGGAATTTCTTCAAAGAGTAGTTTATCGCCTCATTATTAAGTCATTGACTAAACTAGATCCTTTGCACCACTAAGATCTTCTTACTAGGATACAGATTCATATAAAATCTGCAAAATTTAATAATGAGCATGTCACACCTAAAGTTATAAAGTTGGTGGACCACTGCCTTCTGGCTACAGGTTAAGTCAGATACGATAAATCCATGTTGTGTTGGCCCTGCATCAGAGTGAACCAGAAGTTAGAGATGGAAAAAAACTATTTGACCACTCAGACCAGTGCAGGCTTGAAATGCAGATCAAATTTGTATTAGCATCAGTTCAGAGGAATCAGCCATCAACACCATTTTCAGCCTCTTTTCACCTCTAAGTAAGGCTGAGGAGTTTAGGACAGGAAGCCATATGTTTGCATAAACATCCCGTTCTCCTGTGTTGCAGTCACCTTTTCCTCTTGACTTCCCTTAAAAGCTGTGCTTTAGCAAAGTCCCAGCTGCATCTGCTTGCCATTACTTGTCTATAAATATTCAAACTTCCAACATCTTCTTTGGCACACATACATAAATACACCCTCACTGTGCTAGTCTCCACACACCAGTTTATAACAATCAAACAGGTTGGCGATAGCACCAGATTTTAAAAGCTTTGGCCCTTCACTTGCCGATAGCTCCCAGAGTCCAATTTTCATACCTTTACACAGCCACATACCTCATCAGTGCTTACATTAACCAAAGAGGCCAGTGCCAGGTGTTAGTCCCTGGACACTGGTTTCAGGGTCTGACTTGGCCAAGGCCACATCAGTTCTCTTACTAATTAGTGGACGCAGACACCTGACTACATATACCAGGTGGTGAACTCCACTTGCACCCAGTAAATCTGCAGTTTTTGCAATTAACAAGGCAGTTCCTGAATTTGACTAGGAAATCCCAAAGATTAAAAAGATAAAATATCCAATGCTCTCAGCAATGAGGAAGGAAGAGACAAAATGATCCACTGGTCAGTGAGAGATCATTACAGAAGAGCTGAATGATAACCTTTAACTCTAACTGGACTGAATGTATTTCAGGCTCCAAAGAATACAGCTGAATTCATGCGAAGTGTAAAAAATACCTCACTTGAAATCTCATCTACATTACTGACAGGAAACTGCCTGCGGAACAGGAAGGAGCTGTGAGCTTTTCCTCCGAAAAGAACCCAAGCTCCCCCATCTCTCCTAAAGGATTATTAATCACTGATCCAATCCAGCAGCTGCACAGCAAAGAGGGATTAAGAAAAGGAAGAAACAACTAGTGGAAATATTACAATGCATCATGGTTTGTTTTAAAGAAAGCATGATTGGCCACCATCTGCTGCCTGACGTCAGACACAGGGATAGCAGCACTGGCTGAAAAGGAAATGGACCCCTGCCTTTGGTGATGCACTTCTTGTGGCTGTTTGTTACTTTTGCAGGTGTGCACCAGTCCTGTGCTCGCCAGCGTTTAGACAGGAAAATGCTGGCGGGTGCCCTTCAACAAAGGATACACTGGGTCCCCTCCATTTTGGAACCTTAAAGGCTTACAGCACATGTGATGCCAAATATACAAGGTATGATACAAAGCCAAATTAGCATATATTCTGATATCTGAAAGAGTACTGGAACCAAGGACTTAGTTGTGTATAAACAAAACTAGTAATCAGACTGGGCAATCATAATAATCAGATGTGACCCTGGGAACAAATTAAATGAATGGTTGACTAAAGCCCCATGGTTTTGGAAGGAGTTCCAGTGCAGGAGAAATTCATCCAGCCAGAAGACTCCTTCACGTGGCAGTCTATTCCCAAGGTATGGGCTGCATGAAGATAAAAGATGGCTAGAAGATAAGTTCTCCATCCCAGTGAGCAGAAATGGAAGACAGATAGAAGGTTCTGGAAGGGGAAGGAAAAAGAGCTGAAGAGGTCCAGGGGTAAGACAAGATGGAAGATGACCAAGAAAAGAGACAGGGAAAAAATTGGTGGCAGAATCCCAAGGAAGGGAGAAAAATGAGGGTGGATGAGAAACAAAGAAAGGACCTGCTCGGTTGACTCAGTTAGGTGACAGGGGGATGACAGGCCAGTCTTTACCTACAGCTTGCCCTATTAATGATGCTGTATGACTATTACATTTTAATGGTCTTCATGGGGTTTTCAACAGTTGTTACTTCTTCAGGTGCATGAAAGGGGAGCTACACTTGAAAGAGGGCAGCTATCCAGCCCTCTTCTCCTTTCAGCACCAGGGCCCCTTCACACAGAGCTAATACACTTGGGCTGCAGAGGATGAAGAGCTCCCATTAGTTCTATGATTGTCTGACAAACAGGGTAAAGACTGAGCATTCTCCCCCACTCTGCTCTGAGCATCACTTTCATAGAAAACCAAATTACAACCCAGCATGGCATTCTAAAATACAGACTCCTCAAACTGTGAACCCACCATTCGAATGAGCAACTGAGGAAATGAACGTGTTGCCAATATGGACTGCTTAAGAGTTTTGGTGACTAATGTGGAGTTGACAAAGTCTCTCAGACAAGAAGGCAATGGTGGTAAGATTTCTCTCATTAACATGCAGTTAAAATTCAATCAGAATGGATTCAATGTAGAACAGTTTTAATGAAGCAAATGTCAAGCAAGCATATCATCTTCTTAAACAAAGAAAGTCTAAAAGTTTAATTGCAAAAACACTTGTACAGAAAACTTGGCATTTCAACAATTCCAAACACATTAATCCAGAAAATGGACTCCATTTTAATATGTTTTTGTTAACATTTCTCAGAGCAAAGAAAATGTCTGACCCTGCTCCTCCCCTCACCACCCACTTAATTTTTTTTTGTCAGCCAACACACTGAAAAATGTAAACTGAAGTGACACTCATGAAAAACACTGAAAAGACAAAATTCATTTTTCACTGGGTAAATCAGTGCAGATTTGAAGCTTCCTAATGAGACAAAACATCATCTATAATATTGTTGGAGAGCAAGAACTCAAACCATATCCCCCCCCATCCCAGCTTCTTCAAAACGGGTCATGTCATCACATCTCTCTTCCTCTATGTTGGGGAAAAGGGAAAGATTTGTCAGTCAGCATGCAGCTAATGGTAAGTACCCGCTTGACTCTCCCATCCAAGAACAGGCATGCTTTGCCCAACACAGAGATAGACTGGCAATGTGCCAGGAGCTGATGGCTACATCTGATTTGTGTAAGACAGGGCAGCTTGCAGCCATCCACACCTTAAATATGGACCCAAAGTGGATCAAGCCCTTGCATCACATGCTGAGACCTTGAGTCTCCATGGAGTGTATCTCTGTATTAAAGATAAGAGTTACCACTGACTGATTTGTTAGAACTCTGTGGGCCCAGGTTTTGGCTGTGGACTTCACTTAGGCTACTCCCACTTCAATACAGCAGTCAATTGCCACTATTACTAAATGGTGTGAGACGGAGGTGCTTTTTCCTGAGATGCTATTTATCTACAGGATGTCCTCCCACAACCCCTTCTTCACTACAGAACTCAGAACTAGTTCATGCTAACATCACCTGGTCTTGCCTAGTGTTCCCTCTGATTTTCCCACCCATGTGCAGAATTTTGTTACGTGCACCAATATGGAGGTGATGTAACACACATCACTTTCATATTGGTGCACCTAACAAAATTCACGTGGTGGGGTTGGGACTGAGGGGTTCGGCATATAGGAGGAGGCTCAGGGCTAGGGCATAGGATTGGGGTGCAGGCATGTGAGGGCTCTGGCTGGGGGTGTGGGCTCTGGGGTGGGGCGGGGGATGATGCGTTTGGGGTGCAGGAGGGTGCTCCAGGGCTACAGTGGGGAGAGAGGACTCCTCCCAGGTCTCTCTCCCTGCAGCAGCACCTGGGCTGAGGGGGAGAAGTACCTCTCCCTGCCGTGGCAACTCTGGGGCTGGGGCTGCAGGATCGGTGCCCCTCCCCCGGCCCCAGCAAGTCCGGGCCGCTCCTGGGTCCGGGCCAAGCTGCACTGCCACGGCCACGCCTGGGCCTGATCTGGCTGCGGTTGGGTCTGGGCCGCCCTGGCTGCGGCAGGTCTCCGGGAGGGTTCTCCGAGCGCCTGTGCAGCGCTAAATAGGATGCTTTGAGGCTGCACAGCTTACAGGGAACTTAGGTCTTGCCTGTGTTAAGGAAAAAGAAAGTCAGTGCCCCAAGTTGCAGCTCTTGTGAGTGAAGTCTTGAAAAATGATGAGAGAGAAGACAAAAACGAGTCCCTCTGTGAAGGAAGACTTGAGCTTACACGCAAATCCTTGCTGTTTGGCAGCAGTGAAGGTAGCAGCTGCAAGGCAAGGGGTGAGTGAGCCCCTGTCACAGAAGGCTTTGACTTGGAGGTGGCTTCAAGCAATTGTGAAATCTGTGCAGCGTGCACTAAAGAGTGGAAAAGGAAGAACTACTTTTTAATCTTCAAATATAAAATTGGGCAGATGCTTACATTGCAGATTCGTGAAACTGTTCTTGCTTGCATCAGCATGGCAAGGTAATAAAAGCATTCCCAGGTCATGATAGGAAAAGTCCCAAGATTTTCTGAAGGAAGAATAGGAAGGTGGCATGTAGAACAGAGAGCATGGTTGAACCATCATAATAAAGCCCAAGGGTATTCAAGAAGTTCTCAACTAAAGCCTGAACTAATAATTTGACAGGACCCCAAGTGCTGCAAATAATTTGCATAAGACAGTGCAGACAGTAGCTGTCTTCATCTCTCACAAGCAGGTGAGGTGCAACTCAGAGAAACTATAGATCTCAGCATGCAAAAAGACACTTGCCATGAGTAAAAGGCCACTCAAATCAAGCAGGAACATCCCATGCAGGAAGCGGTAGTCTCCAGAAGATGCACTTTTGTATTAAAAGTGAGGGTAGCCGTGAGCTGCACTACGGAATTCTGTGTGCCACAATTTGCTCACCTTTGCTAAAGCTGCTCTCTGCTGTTACACTTCATTGCAGGCCCCTTTTATAAAAATGGTTCCTTAGTGCTACAACAGCAGATGGACAGAGGGAAATGGAATTCCCCTGCCTGTTCCTCTTTGTGGTGGAGAGATGACTTGGAACAGAATATCATTCGCTCAAGCAGGCTGCAGCTCACATCATATTAGACAAAGCAACATATCAGAGGACAGAAAAGCGACATGTTTTATTTTAATCTAAAATATAGTTTTGCACTTTTCCTGCTGGCTGAGAGAAGCCAGCCTTTCACTTTCTCTCTTGATTACTGCTGACCTTTTCAGCAGTAAAATGCTGCACCAGCCATTTTCAATAGATAGGAACAGTGGAGTCTTGCTGAGAAGCAGGACACTCATGCAGCAGAGATGCTTGGAAAGAGTAGCTGGGAGGGGGAAAAGAGAGAGCCCTTCCCGCAGGGTCGCACATGAAGCGCCAGCCACAGCCAATACCAACAGGAAGGAACCTTATGTTGTACGAGATGCAGCCTAGCACATAAAAGAGAAGCTTGCATTGAAGACACGACAGGCGGGGCAGGATGGTGCAGTAAGGAAGGCTGTATCTGTCATAGCAAAGAATCCAGGTGTTGCTATACAGTGCAGCGAACATCAGCTAACAGGAAAAGGACAAAAGGAGAACTGGAAGGGGAGAAGGAAACCCCACAGAAAGGATGAAGAGATACAAAGCAACATAACATTTCAAAGCTCTATTACCACAACACAAAGGCTGCCTCCACTACACAGATTGGAAGTAGATTCACCTCCATTCTTGTCCAGTCCACAGAGTGTGTGGGTATCCCCCCATCCAGCTAAAATGATGGAAAACTGATGATTGTACGGTAGTTACATGCTCTGAAAGCTTTACACGGAGGACAGTTCAAATGTTTAGTGGCTGGTGCCTGTGGCTTCATAGGAGCTTTTAATTCATTAAATAGTTTGCCCCATAGGCAAGCTGCTTAGGCAGGGACCAGGACAGATCCTGAAGTCTTGCCTCCCACCTTCAGTCTGTTTCCATCATGGCTTTTCATTCCTCACTGGCTGAATCACTTTTGTAAGACACCCCTGGGCCAGGAGACCTGCAGATGAAACAGAAACAAATGTTAGATGTTTAGACCAGTCTGTCAAAATAAACAGGACTTTGTGAAGAGATTTTTGGAGGGTTAATTTGAAGGGACCATATTAAAGTACACTCGATAGCTGGCAAGCCTACAGAGAAAGAAGCTTATCAAGTGGCTTGGACAACTTTCCATTGAGAAACCAGAATATGATCCTTTATAAGAGTTATCAGGGAGTCAGCTCAGAGTTACCTCTGAAAATCACCTCTGAATCTGTGTTTCAGCCCAAACAATTGTTTTGAAATAAACTATTTTCCCCATATATGTACGTATCTTTGGGGCACAGACTGTCTACTGCTCTGTGTCTGTACAATGCCCACATTCTTAGTTGGTCTCTAGGCACTACTGTAATAAACAATAATAATAATAATCATACAGTGTAACTCCCTAGGCTCCTGGGGTTCTGTGTGCCTGTAACTCTGGTAGTGGCACACTGTGCCTGGGAGGAAAGGGGAGCCAAGGCAGACTCAGAGTCGGCAAGGCAACCAAGAGGGAGAGAGGAGAGCCACTATGCATAGGGCCCTACAAATTCATGGCCATGAAAAACATGTCACTGACCATGAAATCTGATATTTTGTGTACTTTTACCCTATACTATAGAGATTTCATGCGGAAGACCAGCGTTTCTCAAACTAGGGGCCCTGATCCAGAAGGGGACCATGGGGGTGGTGGGGTGTTAGAAGGGCATTGTAGGGGGTGGTCGCGGTATTGCCACTCTTACTTCTGCGCTGCCTTCAGAGCTGGGTGGCTGGAGAGCAGCGGTTGCTGGCCGAGGACTCAGCTCTGAAGGCAGCAGCGCAGAAGTAAGGGTGACAATACCATACCATGCCATCCTTACTTCTGCACTGCTGCTGGCAGCGGTGCTGCCTTCAGAACTGGGCTCCCAGCCAGCAGCTGCCACTCTCTGGCTTCCCAGCTCTGAAGGCAGCGCCGCAGCCAGCAGCACAGAAGTAAGGGTGGCAGTACCGTGACTGCCCTACAAGAACCTTGCAACCCCCCTACACCCCCCTTTTGGGTCAGGAGCCTTACAGTTAACAACACTGAAATTTGAGATAAAAATATCTGAAATCATGAAATTTATGATTTTTAAAATCCTATGACCATAAAATTGACCAAAATGGACCATGAATTTGGTAAGGTCTTAACTATGTAGAATGCCAGGAGCCCAGTTGGCTTGGGGGCAGATAGTATGTGGTCTGCTTGGAGGAGGGGGCAGAGTGAAATGATTGGCCCAGGAAGCTGAGTTAGCCTTACCAACAGGGAGTGAGCTGCCATCCCTTGAACAGGACTGGCTGTGTGGGGTGCTGGTGAGTCTCAGGCATGCATGCAGGGTTCCCCCAAGAATTGACCTCTGGGGACCTGGAAGCAACATCCCTCAGTTTGGGCCTTTCCTTGTCCAAGGTGACTCCCAGTTTGTAGAGTTTTGTTGGGAAAATTCCCCCCAGCCAGGCTGAGTTAGCCCTTTAGCTCCCCAGGGAAAATCAGTCACCACATGGCACCACCACTGGTCTGGCTGCTAGTCCAGGGCTGGCGCCGGCTGAGAGTGCATCTGAGCACTAGCGTAGGAGACTAAAAAGTTTGGATTTTTAGTATAGCTTGGTAACCTGCACCTTGAGCCCTGCACCCCTTTGCAAAGGGGAAATCTTGAGTCCAGAAGCAGCCTGACTCCTGCATAAAGAGGACGCTTGATAGCAGCGATCATCAGCCCTTCTGCAGTAATTGAGGAGTCCAGAGTCATCTCTGGACCTGAGGATCATTCGCAAAGTTGTGAGGGCACCATCCTTTAGTTAGCTAGTCAGAGAGATTGTTTAGGAGATCCTCCGACTCCTTGAGCTGTGCCCTCAAGCCAGTGGGTAAGAGTTGGGGATTTTATTACCTAATGTCTATTAAACCTGTGGAGGGACATACCAACTTAACCCACTTGTGAGTCTTTGGGGCAATACTGAACCCAGTCAGCCAAGTTGCTAACTGTTGCACAGAAGATATTGTGGTCACAAGTCACCAAGGGCCCCTACAAAGTACGCATACCAACTGGTTGCTAATTTTTACGTTTGCTATATCAGGTCACGTGACTGGGGGAATTCATGGGTATTATCAGGGTGGGCACAAGTGTCCCTGAGAATAGTGTTCTACCCTGTTATGTTATACTTATCTCCTGTTTAATATAATTACTGTGTTGAATATACTGTATGTATATATATGTGTGTGTGTGTGTGTGATTTCTTGGGAGTCTGCAACTATCTGGCAAGTAAGTGGAGGTTACCCTGTGGTTAGAATTTTCCTCCCAAGCTTCCCTGATCATCCTGCTAGGAAGGAGCGGGGGCTAGGTGGGGTGGGATGGAGGCACCTCCAAATACATTCATATTGGAAGAAAATAAATAAGCTACACCCTACTGAGTGGGAGGCAGGATCCAGAAGAACCCAGGCCTGTCCATCAAAAGCTGCAAGGAGATGAGAGCTAAAGGAGGTAACTGGGTGGATCGGGGGCATTACAATGATATTTCTATATACATAAAGTGTACCTCTCTATTTTAATATTCTGTTTGGTGTTTCTGTTCTTCAGTGCTGTGTAATACAGCCATTTGTTAGGTACTTTAGCTATTAGAAATCAGCTTAGCTCTTTGAGTACAGTTTTTTGGAAGAATACCATAATTGTAAAAGCAAATAGGTTTCTGATCATCAGTTTTATTTTTAAATGTGCCTCTGAGCACCAAGCAATCTATCTGGCTGATACACATTCTTTTGAGAGAATACTTATACTGTAAATTCAGACTAACAAAGGGAAGATGGTGCTGACAATCTACCAATGGTAGACTCTTACTAAGTTCTCTCACCTTCTCCTATTTTAAGGTTCTTACTTTTGCTTACAAGTCCTATCTTCTCTTAAGTGTGAACCCACTTACACAAACACCCATCCCCTGCCCCCAACTTCCTTCATAAGCTCCTGTCACTGGATGTGACAGTGCCAAGTGCATGTCAGGATAATTAATTGTACCATGAGTGCTTGGAACATCAGGCCCAGTTGTCTGTACACATTTGTATAATGAAGCCAGGCCATTATTAATTACATTTTTTTAATTGCCTTATCTACTGTTTTCCTAGGGATGGATTGTCCTTTTAACCATAATTGGGAAGGAGGAATTCTGGAGCAAAAACATTTTATCCAAACAGCTCAATGCTGAATCCAGTTTTTCCAAGAACAAAATATTTACATCTCGAAACCACAGAAAATGCCAGTGACTCCTAGAAAATAAGAATCCTCTGAGGCTTCCCATGACAGCTGGGACCCAAAGCATCCAGCAGAAACTGCCTAGATTTGCGTAACCTTGAGATAGGTTATGGTGCTTTAAAGAGAAAACATCTGTCTCAAGGACTGGGGTGCCCTTCCAACACCGGACTGATGGGAGACCACTTTACCAGTTATTCCATTTTGTCACAAGTTCTCTCATTCCCCCTCCAATCCCCAATTCTCTTTTTTTGTTGAGCCAACAAGAGTGCTAATTGAAAACACTGTGTGAAAATTAGAAGGCTGATGAGCTACTGAAAATCCCAGACCTAGATCCACAAGCTGTTCCCTTTCATAAATAGAAGCAGTAATGCCACTTCTTTATTCTGCTGGGAGCTCAGTCATCTCTTAGAACTACAGTCCGTTCCATCTGGCTACCCACTGGAAGGACAATGAGCTTTTAGCTTAAGCCACTCTGTAATGGGGAACATGTAATTAATTACACTCTGCAATATCACAAAAGGTCACGACCAGGAAGGATGAAGACTCCTGCCTTTATATTTGCAGATGAACCCCATTTCATAACACATTAAGTCAGAATTTTAGTTGCATTTATACATGCCATTCATAGCGCAGAATATGCTGGGATGTACTGTACATATTCCAAAAAAATCCAGGCCTGCGTACTTACAGCAACAAAAGCAGGTAAAAGATTCAAGCCCAGGATATTCAGATCCAAATTGCAACATTATAATCCTGTTGTCGCCCCACAAAGTATGGTAATCTGTATATAGCATGGGGAGGTGTATTATAGTGCAAAGGCTGGGTAGTTTTGTTTGCTTGCTATTCATCAAGTCTCTTATTAAGGCTTTTCTAGATGGTGAGCAGCAAAGCAAAATTTGCAGAATCGTGATCTCTGAAATACTAACTGCATATGATAAAGATGTATTGGATCATTAAACCTCAGCAAATGCTATGGGTGGCCTGACCCAGTTATATCTTGCTTAATTTATCTGTATACCTGGAGGTCCAAAAGAACACAACACGTAACCAATTTGACAATTTCTGCGTGCTACAGACTTGCTAAGT
The DNA here is from genome assembly GCF_965152275.1 of Natator depressus. Classification (NCBI taxonomy): domain Eukaryota; kingdom Metazoa; phylum Chordata; order Testudines; family Cheloniidae; genus Natator; species Natator depressus. The sequence goes on from NC_134243.1 coordinate 48,262,886, forward strand.
GTCCATAGCAAAACTGGAAGCTGTTTTAATTTTAGGAATTGGGATTAGCTGGTGAACAGCCCTTTGCTGATAACAGGATTTCTCAATGACTACCAAAACTAGCAAACACTTACTGCAGAATTCTTCAGATTCATCATGCTCGACAGAGAAATCTTCACCATTATCATCTACCACAGTATCTTTAGTCAGTACATCATGCATGCAAAGGAATGTTCCTCCTTCTCTGTTCTACTCCAGACTTTGGCAGTCTTATTCATCTCATACATCAACCAAGATGTCGAACAATCCTGCGACATACCAAGCACTTAAGTCTCCCTTAGAAATCAGGGAGATTTTGAAAGCCATGAATGGGAGTAAAAACACCCAACTTCCATTGAAAATGGTTGAGCATCTCACTGCTCTTTGTGCCTTTGAAAACTTCCCCTCATTTATTTCCAGGCTTGGTGCAGAGGATGTGGTGTGGGTGCTGGTAAGCAAACCAGTCTGAGCAAGGGGGTGCTTACCCAAGTCACTAGCGATCAAGCCGGTTTACAACCTCTCGGACCGTGGCTATGAGATTCTCATTTTCCTGTGGGTTAGCCAGAATAATACTGTGCAGTCTGTTCATGTATGAGTCAATGGTGTCCATTGTGGGGGTCTCCCCACTGCCTACAGTAAATATAGTGCAAGCAAAAAAAAAAGCCACAGAATATTTAGATAACTACAGCAGTATCAAACATTACCGTCCTAAGGATGGTTTGCATAAAGGCAAAAACATATTGCACACAGTTAGACCCAAAAGAAATGTAACTGAAATAAAGCATAAATCTTTAGCAACAAAAGCCCAGATCCTCAAAGGTATTTAGGTGCCTAACTTCCATTGATTTCAGTAGAATTTAGGAGCCTAAATAACTGTGAGGATCAGGGCCAAAGTGATCATATGGCAAGGGTACACAGCAGTACTGTTCTCTTTGTCTGCACCTGTAAAAGACCCTCTGGGACTAACAGCCTCCCCCCACAAAAAAGAGAAGAAAAAACCCCCAATTACAGAGAGTAATTGTATTAAAAAGTTACAGAACTGGGAGACAGTGCCATTAACTCTAGCCCTCATCCTGCATCCACTGTCAGGCTCTAACTTGCAGCACAGGAAAAGTTTAAAAACAGACCTGCAGCCTAGAATTACTAAACCAGGCCACGGAAAGTAAATTCACAGGAACCAGTGACATACAACTAAAAGAAGTTGGACTTAAGCAGTGGTAGAGAAGCCCCATAAAGAAATGGGGATTACCTGGTAGTGGCACTCCTGCAAAGCTGCTGGTGAGTGCTTGCCGTAAGGTCTCCAGATGCTGCTGCAGCACTGTGTTCCGGCTGCGCTCCTGGATCACATCCACCTCCAACTTCTCCACAGCAGTGCGCATACTCTCCACGTGCTTCTGCAGGGCAGCATTCCTCTCCTCAAACTCCATGTTGGATTTACGCAGCTGGCGCAGCTCTGCTTCCCGTGCTGTGAACACACCCAAAAAAGGTATGAAATAACTGTAGAAAGTAGTCCTGTGGATGATGAAGCAGAATGTTCAGGGATGTCCACTCAGCGGAGGATGATTAAAAAACCAGTGCTATTTTGGGCTACATATGAAGAAGCATCACACCACAGAACAGCGAGTTGATAATGCCTAGAATTCTGAAGTCAATTCTGAATTCAATTTAATACCAGAGATATTGACAAATTAGAGTGAGTTCAGAGGAGAGGAACAAAAATGAATAGAGGGATTGATTGAGGAAGGAAGATTGAAAGAATTACTCTGAATACTTTCAGCACACTATAGATCAGCAATATAGTGACAAAGGGGCTAGAGACCAGCAACTGACTACAAGTATTAGCAGGGTGTACATTTTAGGTGCCTGAAGGTGACAGCTATTAGAGTATGGAATAATCTCCCAAGGGAACTGGCAGAAACCCCATCACTTGAGACATATGAATCTATGAATATAAAATCAAACTCTACAGCAATGGAGAATATATTGTAGAACAATTTTTGGCTGGGGTCATAGACTAGTTGGCCCAAAGAGACTCTCTCTTGTCTAACTTCTGTGGCTACAAATTAAAATGTTGCTAACTAGCCCACATTATCTGCTCAACAATTTCAAATATTTCCTCATTCTAACACAGCAACTGCAGCTAGGAAAGACTGGGGAAATAGCATCTATATGAGCTTGCCTACAGCTTGTACACCAGCACCATTCTCCACAGAGAATCCTGTTGGAAGAGGGAAGGCCTGGAGTAGCTGTCTGGTCATCCATTATAGTCCTAAGAGATACTGTAACCTTACTAACACACTGAGCCACCTGACTTCACTCTTTATGTAAAGCACTTTCTCCCATCTCAGCCAGGCTGACATCCCTGTGGCAGGGCTGGTGAAAACACTGCATGAGTTTAATTCACCTTTGCTGTGATTCAGGAACTCTTCTGTGAAGATTGGGATATCAAAAACAGACCTCTCCTTTGTGTCTGCTTCTTTCTGCAGATAGAAAGTGACACACAGTTAAATACTGATAATTCTCAACTGCTAATAAAAGAAGTGACAGATCTATCAAGAAAACGAGAAGAAGGATGGAGATGATTCCAGGAAGCCCCTTTCTCTAAAGAAGCTATTGGTAAAATCAAGCACTGAACTGGAGATGACAGGGACTCCCATTCCTAGAAAGGCATTTGAGAGGTATAAGGGACGTGGGTGTTTGACAAATATAGATAAAAAGGTTCAGATATTTCATATAACCTGCCACCTAATTGTTTTGCCTTAATGGAACTGCACATTACACAAGGCTTCAATACTTTCATAGCTATTCTTGTGAATTCATCCACCTCTCCAAATTACCATACTTCAGAACAAGCCTCTACAGTAAGACAAGATGGCAGATAAAGTAGATGATAGTTATGGTAAGTTTCACAGCTCTGTTTTTGACCATCAGTGCCAAGATACCCAGCCGCTAGTTAGAGAACAGGAAAAGGAGCTGATAAAAGAAAAGGGAGAACCTTGCAGTGGATCTCACAGTTCCTTGTTTCTGTCTGTTAAGGATTGCAGAAGGTGCAGAGGTGACATATTCTGCCTCAGAAATAAATACAGGAGCTACACAATACTTTAAATGAGCCATATCTTTGCCAAGCAACTATTATTCAGACAGTTTTTTACCATGGGTGAAAATAGGCAGACACAATGGTATAGAATTTTTGCAAACTGACAAAGGGAAATATTGCTTTTGACAAGCAAGGGTGAGGTGGCTTGTTTTTCATTTTCTGGGGGGAGAGAGAGGAAAAGGGAAGGGTGTTTGTGTGTGCTTTTTAAAAAACAAACATCTGCTCCCTGGCACTCTTCCGGGTTCCTGATTACAGTGGAACTCATGCAGATCTCCATCATTGAGGGAATGACTTCAGTCATTCAGGTTTCTACCCTTTGCATACTGCAAAGCCAAGCTCTGCAAGGGCAAGGTTCGTAAATCCACAACTGTACAGGGCATTGATTGTTTTCTCCCAGATTATGGGCACAGGAGCTATCAGAACTACTGCAGGAACCATGACCTGGGGGATAATTCCCATCCCACCACCTCAAACGCACAACGCTGTCAATCAGGTGTACATTAGGGGTATTAAGCGTGTATGTTGGAGGTTGCCCCTAACTCTCTTAACAACACACTGTTGGCAGGTGAGCAGCAAAGCAAAACATATAAAATCCTGACCTTTGAAGTACTGTCTGCTGACAATTCCAAGATTAGGACTCCAGTAAGTTTTACTGTCCTGCCTGGACACAGAATAGAAGCATCAAGAGATCCTAAGACTGTTAGCAGAGAAGGCAAGTGGGAGACAACACTAAGCTGAATACTATTTGCAACAATATTTGCTGAAGGTCATCTTTTGTGGTCCAAGGACTGCTTTTTCTGCTAGACAGAATGATGGTATGTACCTGCACCCTCACCTATTAGTTAATTGTGTGTAATAATGACGTGACTGTGCCTTGGGAGATTGCGTATGAGTATATAAAGGATGTGGCAACAAACTAGACAGTGTTCGTACAGATTTCAAGCTTCTAGTTATTATATCCCCAGATTCGGCGTTTTACTAGAGGGATGTGGAGGGAGGTGAAAAGAGAACAGAAACTATAATACTGAATAGTGCTGAACCAATTCCTCAACTTGGGTCCAGCAGGGACTGTGTTGATTGAGGTGTCATTATTATTTATTAAGTGCTGATAATGCGTGTGGTGGAGCTAGGCAAATTTTTTTGGTGAACAGTTTATTCACCAAAAAATGCAGTTTCAGTTGACACAAAATCTTTGTGAATCTGTGTCAAGTTCACCAAATAGTTTCAAATGAACTGGGGAAAAATGAAATGGTTCAGAAATGTCAAAACGAAATGTTTGATTTTGAAGCAACCCAAAATCGTTCATTTCGATTACCGGCATTGTGACAAAAGCAGAGGAGGACTAGAATCACAAAACAGGGAAAGGGAGAGGAGGTGGCAGTGGCAAAAGGCACTTTTCTAACCTTTAGTCTAGTGGTTAGGGCATTTATTTGTTAGTGATGTGAGAGGGCTTGGTTCAATTCCTCCCTCTGCCTGGTGTGGAGAAGGAATTTGAACATGGGTTTCCCCCACTGCAGGAGAGTGCCCTCTCCACTTGGCTGTGGGATATTCTAGGATGGGTCTTTCTCAGCATCTGCTGATGAAGTTCTTCCACTGTTTTTAAATAAATAGTCACTGAAGCCAAGACTTTAACCTGGCCCTCCCACATCCCAGGTGAGTGCTCGAAGCACCAGGCTGTAGAGTTATTCTCGCTTTCTGTCCCTGTCCCAATGACTATTCATTGTCATACACAGTGGCAATCCATAGTCATTCATAATGACAATGAATAGTTCAAATCCCTTCCCCTCATCAGGCAGATGGGGGAATTGAACCCACAGCCCTCTCATATCACTTATGAATTCCCTAGCCACATCCCAGATACGTGCCCTGGCCACTGAACTAAAGGTTATACAGGAGGCTGCCTTCTCCTTCTCCTCTTCAGGGCAAAACAAACACGTTTCATTTTGATCACACTTGAAATTTTTGAGTTTTTGATTCATCAAATATTTCAACAAATTTGGGGTTTGGTTCAACCCAAAACAAATTTTTCGGAATTGCCAACGAACCAAAAAAAATCCATTATTCACTCAACTCTAGTGTGCAATGTTGTACAACACAACAAATGAGACTGTCATCTTTTAAAATAGAATTAAAACAAGGAACATGACCACCTGGGATCAAAAATCTAGTAGTTTTCACAAGTGTAGTGATATCAGCACCTGGTACCCTGGTCAAATTAAACTCAGATAATTACATTCTAAAATTCCCTTGCAGTTTTTTTTGCAGAAGGTAGGCTTCACTTTCTTTTTGGAAATGTGGTGTAGTGGTGTTGTTCTGTACAGTTAAACAGCTGTCACAGCCTACCCAAGAGATGACTACATTTCAGTGGTAAATGAAACGATCCCAATTTACGGTTTTTGTGTCTATTAAGTATGCAAACCATTTTAAAATCCTCAGAGATAAAAGATGCAATATAATTGGAAGATTTATTTATTTACTTATTTACAGAAAAAGGCCAAGAAAGACAGACAAAATGCAACCCTGAAGAGTTATTATGAAGGCAATTTTTTCTTTAGGGATTTCTAAAAAGTAGTTTAAAGTTCATATTTTTAGTGATGCCTCAGTCATAATTTCTACAAGTCAAAAGTAATATGAATAAATGTTTGTTTTCAAAGTATATATTGATGATGTCAAAGACACAACCGAGCTTTCTTGTTTGATAAATTGGGGCAACTATAATCAAACTGCTGCTGAATATAGGAACAAAGATAAGCATTAGAGAAGTTGCTACTGAAAGCAGAAGGTTCTCAAGCCTCTAAAACATCTTGGCTGGTAAAATGCACCAAGAAATCATTCCTTCAAAACCGTGTTTAAAGCCTGAGATAAAATGCCTCTCTCCTGCTTCTGCCACTGCTATGGTCTTTTATATTTGAACACCTTGGGCTTTAAATGAAATGTCAAACGTGATTTGGTACCCAGCAGAAAAACTAAGTGGTTAACAGCCTATCAGGGAATTCTGGCAGCTAAGCTCAGTGTTTCATATCGGTGTCTGGCTCATAAAGGGGCTAGACTGGGGTGAAGCGAGTGCCATTTGGCAGTCAGCCAAGATAGACATGGCTAGATGGAACTTCAAAAACCTTCCAAGTGTTTACCTGAGTAAACTGTCAGAGTCGGTTTATTTATTTTTTACTTTCTTTTTAAAAAAAGTAAAGCTGAGTTTCATAATGTGGTAAAATTACAGCTGGGAAGCCCTAGATTCAACAAGAGAGCACAAAGTTCATATGCTACATACCAAGTGGGCTTGTACTCAAGACTGAGAGCAAAAGAAAAAAAAAGTTCTGATTTTCTGAGGACCTGAAGAGATACAAAAATGTCACAGCGGCTTTCTTTATTGCACCCATTATCTGCCCAATTCTAGTGCAAGTTACTGCAGAAAAAAAAAAAATCTCAGGATGTGTATTCAGAAAATGAGGAGTCATGTACAGCAACAAGCCTGGCAATGTACTCATCTGATATTAACGCCTCGAGACAACCACAAACTAATTTCATCTAGAACTCCAGAGTCTCAGCAATAACACACTGGAACGCTGGCAATTATGCAGCTTGCCCTCCAAGTGCTTTTTGCTCTACCAGCCTAGGCAATTCATGCTTGATACTACTAGCTGTGTGCTGGAGGCATTGGCATGGACCAGTAATGGCTCCTACAGACTGAAGGGCAGAGGAGAGGGTATTACAGACATTATATATAGTGCCCCAGGGTAGAGATTCTTCAGGTACAAAATAAAAAACATTAAAGCAATTAGGTGAAATTGCTCAGTCTCTGAAAGGCAACAGAGAAACTCTACTTAACGGAAGACTGGTAATGAAAACCCATCAGCACTCTTCCATTGCCAAGTACATTACCCAGCATGTAAAGGATTCTCTTGGGGGCTCAGATATACTTAAGCCACTCTGAGGCTTGCTCAGGGGATTAAAATCATAAGGATTTGATTACCCCTTCATTGAAAAGGCTTAATATGTTCAGGCTGAGTGTCGTTTTCTCATTTCTCATAAATTAAAAGAGAAACAAAAAATTTATTGTTTCTATCTTTGTCCTTAAATGAGAAGGAGACATTTCCAGAATGTCAGCCTGGAAAATTATTCATTGGGCTGTTAAACTGGCTTTGGCGTTAGGGGCTTCAGAGACACACTGGACTTGAAATTCTTAATAGGGATAGAAGATTGAGGGTATGTGGGGAAGGGGAGAAAGAAGGGAGAAGAGAGGTCTGTTTGAATGATATCTTCCCTGTTATGGTCATACGCGTACCTCTCAAGTGCTCTGTATTATAATGAATACTCCCTATTTGGTAGACAATTTTTGTTGTGCTCCACTACTCTGTCAGGCCATTTGCCCTGCACTGTACTCTACCTTATAGGCATCATCAAGCAGGCCCTCCTCTCCTTAGAGTGGATTCGTCACTTAATGGAAGCCGTGTCAGTAAGGAGGCATGTTTTTCTAATCAGCTGCACGAAGCTGGGGTTATTCTGGTTCCAACAATTTCAGAAAAGGTGGAGCAGAAGAGCAGGGAAAGAGAAGAACACAGAGAACACAGAGAGAAGAGAGGTACTTGTGGGCAGAAGAAAACAGAAGCACATAAGGGTGTCATGACAGGCCACACAAACAGTGCAAAGTGATAAGGGAAGGGAAAATAACACCACTGTAGAAAGTCTTGTTACATTTGAGGTTGGTAAGGTCACTTTTGATTAGTGTGAAATATTGAGCATATAATCACAAAATCTCAGTTATTTTAAACCAAGAATAAAGTTCACAGGAGTCACTGTTCATCATGTGTAATATTCCACATAAAAATTCATGAATATGGGATTTATGTGAAGATTAATCTATATACTTTATTGTGATTAATTCAAATTTACTTCATTTTTTGGTCCTTTGCTATACATTTTGAAGGTCATTGCTATGCACATGCACTATGTTTAAATGCTAAAGTGATATCAACATTGTCTATGGTAGCTAAACTATTACCACCGAGGAAAAGCTTCCTTGACCCAGAGATGCTCCCAAATTTTTGCAAGAGATAATTTAGCAGATCCTCTCTGATGGTCATAGAACTACCACAACAGCAAGCAACGGTGACTAGAGGAAGAAGAATAGGACAGGGATCCAGGAGCTCCTGAGATCTTAAATCTAATGGTGACTTGTTGTGCAATCTTGGACAAGTCACTTAGCCTTTCTGTGCCAGTTTCCTCCTTTGTAAATGGCAATTACACTACTTACCTACATTAGGTCTTGTGTACGCTTGCAGTGGTGTGTAGGGTATGCATGGCTACACGCTGCAGTGAAAGGCGGACTGTGTGGTGTATAGCTACAAGTTGCAGTGGAAGGCTCTAGCAGTGGGGAGGCAGAGGAATACTACACTGCTAAAAATAGCAGTGTAGATATGGGAAGCACTGCTTGCATGTAGGGTATACCCCCTAAGATTCTGGCGTGTCTGTAATCTATTTGCCTAAGCAATGCCTCACTGTCTACATTGCTATTTATAGTAGTGATAGCTAGAAATGCAGTGTCTGTACTCTGCACATCACTGTAAATGTAGACCTACCTTTAGAGAGGTGTTGTGAGGATTTATTAGGTAACTTGTGTACAGAGTTTTGCAAATATGAAAAGGCAGAAAATCCTGAAGGGGAGGGGAGAGGAGACTTTCAGAACAGGGTGCTTACCCGGCGGAGTTCCTAGCTCCACATGAGCAGTCCCTGCTCGGATGGAGCATAAGAACGCAATAGGGATGTGCAGGAGGTCAACTCTCTTCCATGAGTGCATTTAGATAATGATGATCTTTCAGTAGTCATATTACATATATTGAAGGATAAGAATTAAGCCTGTTTGAATTTTTGAAGTGACTTGTCACATGAACACTGCTGTTAAATAGAATATTTATGTAATCTAAGCTAAATGGCCATTATCATACTTCATGCAAATTCTATTAAAACTTATGTGTGTTGTGTGTTTTGTACAAGTAATATATTACTGACTGGGACAGGGTTACACTGTTTTGTGGGGGTTACTAACAAAAAGTCAACTCCACGTGGCATGCAGATTTAGGCACTTCATATAAGACATCCTAAGAGTCCATCTATTTCTAAAGGTTTGTCTGATAGGGAATACTTGGCTTTGCGGGTCAGTGGGAGAACGCATCTGAGCTGAAACCAAAGCAGCTCCCTGGAAATGAAATTACTACTGTTAAAGTAGACAGGAGCAGCAGAAATTAAAAAGTTGCAGTGGCTTGGCAAGTGACCATCCCAGTCATCCTTCCAATAAACCCACCAAGAGGTACCAAAACTGATGACTTTCCCTGAAAAGGGGGCTGGCTGGGAGCTCACAGAGGAAGAGCATTGGCAGGAAAGTCTCTTGCCCATATAGAAAAAGGGGATGATTCATCTGCTTGTTTTTTTCCTATTTGCTTGCTACAGTTTGGTGACTGTGAAGGAAGCACCTGGCCTGGGACCCTATGTAAAATGGCCCTTGTTGTGTTTGGTTCTATTAAAAGATTGACAATTACAGCCCTTCAGAAAGAGGGATAACTTTGTTGTCAACCAGGATACAGAAGGTTTAGGTCTGTTTAACATCAGGGAATCTAGAGTCTTGTTAAAGCAAGGCAGTATTTTTCATTACTCTTCACTTACTTGGCATGCTAACAGGTGTTACAACAGGTCTCCCACCAACTTGGCCATTCCCCTCCCTTACCTTGGAAAAAACCACATGGTGGTTGGTGCACTGGAACAATAACATAGAGGTGCGACTTATTTGTGCATGATCGGTCTATGTCTCAAGCTGGCCATAAGAATGTCCTAGACCAGGGGTGGGCAAATTTTTGGCCCGAGGGCCACATCTTGGTGGGGAAATTGCATGCAGGGCCATGAACGTAGAGCTGGGGCAGGGGGTTGGGGTGTGGGAGGGAGTGCGGGGTGTGGGAGGGGGTGTGGTGTGCAGGAAGGGGCTCAGGCAAAAGGTTGGGGCGCAGGAGGGGTACAGGTGTACAGGGGGCTCAGGGCAGGGGGTTGGTGTGCAGGAGGGGTGAGGCAGGGGGTTGGGATGCAGGAGGGGTGTGGGGTGCAGCAAGGGCTCAAGGTTGGGGATTCGGGTGCAGGGTGCGGCACGGGGCTCAGGGCAGTGGGTTGGGGTGTGGGCTCCGGCCCAGTGCCACTTACCTCGAGTGGCTCCATGGTGGCAGCAGCACGCAGCGGGGCTAAGACAGGTTCCCTGCCTGCCCTGGCCCTGCGCCACTACTGGAAATGGCCGGCAGCATGTCTCTACGGCCCCTGGGGGCAGAGGGCACTGCATGCTACACTCACCTGAAGCTCCCATTGGCCGTGGTTCCCCGTTTCCGGACAATGGAAACTGCGGGGGGCGGTGCCTGCAGGCGAGGGTAGCACGCAAAGCCCTCTACCCCTCCCGCTTGGGCTGCAGGGATGTGGTGCCGGAGCGGCACAGGGCCTGCGGCACCATGGGGGTGGCAATGCTGCAGGCCAGATCCAAAGTCCTGACAGGCCAGATCCGGCCTGCGGGCCGTAGTTTGCCCACCCCTGTCCTAGACATTACATGCCAAATTTTCAAAAGAACAGTTTCTCATTTGCAGGCTTTTCTGCTTCCAAAATTTTCACCTGCAATTTTGCACCTGAAATTGAATTACACATACACCTCAAGTACGTAAAAGACACAATTATTCTGACCTACACTCAGAATTTGTTCTGAGGTTCCAAATCACATGTGTACGTTTTGCAATGCAAATTACACCTACAAAAGGAGAGGCTGGGCCTCAGCCCTTTTGAAAACAAACCCTAAACTCCATTTCCAATTTGTTTCAGATCACTTATATCTGCATCCGATTTATCAGAAAGCACCAAAAACAGCACATGAATTACTCAATTGCTATTCACTTTTGATTCTTTGGCCATGGGGATCATCTACGCACAAGACCCCAAAAAAACTGTATTGAAAGGGTGAGAAATTTGCATAAATCTATATCTAGGGCAGACCCTAAGCTGGTGTAAACTGTCATAACTCCATTGACTTCAATGGCAATTTTCACCAGCTGTGGTCCTGCCCCCTGCTATGTAGAAGAAAGTAAGGTATTTACCTCATGGTCGTGGGCAGTCTGTCGTGTTCCATCTGAAACAAACAAAAAGATAAGATGATCCTGGAATGAAAGAGAACTGAAGGAGAAAGTTAGCTGTACAAGTCAAAAGCACAGCTACACAATCTGTCTAGTTATACTATAAGGGCTTTAGCACACAGTATCTCCATCTACCTTAGGTTTTTCTAATGTACCTGTCACAAGGCACAGTAATGTCTACATAAACCTAATAACTCTGCATACACACACGCACACTGGTCTAGGCAAACACAGAGGAGTATGTTCTAAGCAGTGTAACGGTCACAGGCTTTATAAAAAAGTGTTCGACACCTGCTAGTTGACTATATGCCTGGATATTTTTATTACTCTAGCTAACTGTCTACTGTTTATCACTCTAGCTAACAGAATTGCCATGCTGGGTCAGACCAATGGTCCGTCTAGCCCAGTATCCTCTCTTCTGAATGTGGCCAGAGTTGTCATGATACTTGTAAGGCACTATTTTTGTTACGGTTTCATACCTTGCCGGTGTGATTTGCCTTTCTGCCTGTCCTGTGCTTTCCTGCTAAAGACTTTGTAGGCCTCTGTCTTCTGGTACTGCTCCAGTTCCCGCATGTACCTTTCCTTATCTCTATCTGCTTCATCAAGGTAGCGCTGCAACAAGAAAACAGAGCCCTTCAGGAAAAAACCCAAACAATCAGACACATGATCATCTTACCTAGATAAACAGGAAAGGAATGGAGGAAAAATGAGTGAGAATGCCTGAGAGATTCAGAACACAGAAACCTGAGAAAGGATAAAAACAGAGAGAAAAGCACTCCAGAATAGTAACATATTTTATCCAAATCAACATCCCATTAAACTTACTTCTCGACTAGACCGATTGCAATAGTTTACTTAGATGCTGAGGTGACTTGCTCTCAGGCTACTCAATGCAGCCAAGCGCTATCTTCACATAGTCAGAAAATATTTATGAACTGGATATTTGTGGCCGGCACTATGTGCTGTTGAACAGGAAGCTCTGGTTATGGATCACCCTTAGGGGCTCAGATTGTTGCTAAGGTGTGTCAGTCTCCTGAAGCAGAGTACTGTGTTTTCTCACCTTCAGACCCCTAGGAGAAAGGCCGATACCATGCTGCAACACAATATCTTGTCCTCTCATCTGATAGGGGAGACAGACGTAGCTACTATGAGTACTATGAGAACACGTAGTTTACAGAGAGAATAGAACCAAGAGGGATCTGTCAGTTTAAGCCTTAGTGATATTTCAGTCTATTTTTTAAGAAATAAACTTGAAGCATTTTCATACATCTGCTTAATGCAGGGAACTCTTGAACAATATAGAAACTGCTGGACTGCAAACCACTTAAAGAATAGCCATAACACAACATGGGAATTAACGGGACCCTTTCACCAAAACGCTCCCTTCCCTGCTATCATGTTTCAGTACAATATGCTTAAGGCTTTTTCCCCATACAAGTTTATATCATGAATATTATGCAACCCTATTCATATTACTCGGGCAAAACCATAACAGTGACCTCATATGCTTTTATATCCATTATATCAACTAATATCATTTAGTACATCTGGCTATCACACATTCCATGCATTTGGGACATTATTTTGCCTTAACACTGTTGAGGTCACTATTAAGGTTTTGCAAGTTTGATGACACTTGAGTACATATAACTTCTAAGTATCAATTGGAGATGGAAATGAAAGCCTTATGGAGCATTAGAGTGAATTATTGACAATGTTGTAGGCAATCTGAAGGTGGAAAGGAATCCACAAGTCGTACTCCTTAAGCTTCTTATAGCCATCCTTTTATGGTTTTGGGTGGATGGCATGTGTCCTGCTGCAACCCTACCTGCCACTAAATGCAGTTTTTGTTTGCCAGTTTTCTAGTTATTTTTATACAGCTTTGGTGTACCTTAGTACATAGCTCCCCTGATATGGGGAGAAAGATCCATAGCTAGACTGTTGTCACTTGATTGACAGGAGTAATTTCTTGTCTCTTTGGAGACCAGACAATGGAGAGAGACTTGAAACATGCTTTCCCACTGAATTATACAAGTACTCTCTAGTCAGCAGTAGAATACTGATGATCAGGAATTCTGGATTTGATTCCTGACTCTGGAAGAGGAGTGTGGTTTATAGTGGTTAAAACTAGGAGATCCAAAACCTAATTTAGTCACACTGAAAGGCAGTGTGGTGCAGTGCATAAGACTGGGGTTTGTCATGTTGGAGACCTGTGTCCCAGGCCTGGAGTGTTAACTTAACTGCTAACTTATTTCTTAAAAATGGGATTGGGAGGGGACCGCGGGAGGAGTGGGGGGGAGAGTGTTCAGCAGCCCTTCTCTGTCTTCTAGGTTTGGATTCAGGATCTGACTCAATAATAAGGGTAGTCCAGTGAATTCCACAGGAATTTAAACAGCAGTTAAAAGAGGAAAGATTTGAACACCTGGTCTCCTCTTTCCCAGCCTTCCTTAGGCTACAGAGTTATTTGTTAAGGGAGTATCTTTTTTTTTGTTTTTTGCCCCTAGAAGTGAGTGACGGCAATCATTCTGCAGCAGATTTGTCATCAAATTCAGCAAGCTGACCTTGACACACATTTTCTATTATGGTTAAAATGTTATCAAATGCTGTATGGACAAACACTATCAATGTGTAACTGATATTCTAGGAATCTGCACATGAGGAGCAACAATGTGGACAAAGGACAGAATGTTTTAGATTTCTTGCAAAAAAGGTACAAAGAAAAAAAATGAGACATTTCGTTACAAAAAAAACCCAAAGGGTTTGATTGATTTTTGAGCTCTTATTCTCTTTGTATCAATTCATTTTTCATCAAAAAAACCATGAAAAATTCAAATAGTATCCAAAGTTTATAGTCTATGTTTTTGTTATTGCAATGAGATATTTACAAAATAAAGGTTTAAAGCTTCTGTTAAACTGAACTCTGTCATGCAATCTTAACTACGGTTAAGAAATCAGCTGCAAATAGTACAAATTTAGTAGTGATGCTGGCATCCGCTCCAGTGGAAGGAAGTAAAGGAACAGATCAAGCTGGCCATTGCCATAATTCACATATGAGGTATAGTGCAGAAGGCCCAGGTAAACTGATGAAGAGAGATACACCATATTCTGGTTGAAAGAAAAACAAATTCTCATTCCTGGGACAGATTTTTATAGAGACTAAAATTAACAAAACACTCTCACTAGCACAAATTACAAAGCTATGCTCTCTTTACATAGCTAGCAGACCTTGAAAATGGACAAATACGTTGTCAAAAAACCAGCTCTACCCCAGCTAGCTGTGAGCAGCCCATCCCTTCTGGTCTGCCTATCTTTCTCTTCTGAAAGACTCATGCGTGTCCTGCATATACCCTTGCACTGTTTATAGGGCCTATATAATTTTCCACCAGCAATGACTAGGGAGAGCTACTTTTGTCCCAAGAGGGTTCCTTCCTTTACCCCTTAAGGGCCTTTGCACCCCATCTAAAAACATCTTCCTAAACACTGTCATGGCCAAATACTGGTGTCAACTTCCTCAGTAAGCAATAGTGTTCCCATTAAACAATAATCAAATCCCCAGCAAGGAAAAGGAAAGTTAATGGTACCCGTTTCTCCTCAGGAGGCAGCTTACTCCACTCATTGCCCAGCATCCTGGTGATCTCTGGGAAAGGGACTTCAGGCATCTTCGCTCGAAGCTGCTCCCTACGCTCATTCATGAATCGCACATACCCTGTGAGGGGGGATTTCGGGGCATTGCTGTCCCTAAGGGGTTTCTTCCTCTTTCTCCCTTTGGACCAGCCTCCTCGTTTAGTTCTTTGCTGCAAAATGAAACAGAAGAAAATTCAGACTGAATGGGGAAAAAAAAAAATCAAATAAATAATTTTACCCCTGGAAGGAACAAATATTCACGTCTCAAACATTTTAATAAGGTGCATGTGGCTGCAATATAAGCTTCTTCACTTATCTTCTCTGTAAAGTTCAAACTTCACTTTAGTCTAATCGTGACCTTCTTGTAAACAAAGCCAGACAAATGAGCCTCATCATCAGAAATTATTTTGTAACATCACTGCAGGTCCATGGGACAATAAGATGGTATCTTCATCATCCCAGTATGATTCTCTAGCTGTAGGACTGTGAGTTGAGACCAGCGCCACCACACTGAGATCGTACAACTGAACGACACTAAAACGTTTATTTAGGAATATAACACACGCTGTAATGGAACTTATCTTCTTCACTGTCCTACCTCCAGCAGTGACACATACTAGTTACTTCAGAAGGAGGGGGGTGGGAAAACTAACTAACAAACAAAACCAGTGTAGTTGGACAATTGTGCTATATTATGCCATGGGATATTTCTTCCTGACCACAGCCTATAATCATTTTATGCCATGAAGCATGAGGAGTAAATGCTCATGAAATTGTCATCCTAGATAATATAACTGCAGATGTTATTCTTATTCTAAACGAAGTGTCTAATCTTTCTGGAAATTTACAAAGCTATTTGCCTCAGTATCTTATTGTAGAAAGTTCCACGTTATCTACCATACTGTATATTAACTAATATTTTCCCTTTTAATCTGTTGCATTCGGATGTTATGTTTCCCAGTCTTCTTGTATCATGGAATAATGTAAACAAATAATGTAAATAACGTAAATAATGTAGAAATACCACTTGGCTTTCCCTCCCATGCTCACTGTTGTTACGGACATCATTATAAATTACTTTGAACTTTTAAAACTCCTTTCATCAGAAATTTGAAGAGCTT
This sequence comes from Natator depressus, assembly GCF_965152275.1. Taxonomy (NCBI): domain Eukaryota; kingdom Metazoa; phylum Chordata; order Testudines; family Cheloniidae; genus Natator; species Natator depressus. Next base: position 48,278,896 of record NC_134243.1, read on the forward strand.
TACAGAAGCAGTTGAGTATTGTCCCTAGTCTACAGGTGGAGAAACTCTGAAGCAGGGCAGTTAAATGATTTGCTTGAGGATTTGCTTGAGTTCTCTGAACTCCATGTTTCTGTAATAATCTCTGGACAATGCTATCTTCTTACGCTATATACTGCTATCATGTAGCCCTTCTTTTATTCTTTTAATCTCTCCTGGAATGGAAGTTTCCCCTCCTTGAGGCTTCTTATTACTTTGATTGCCTTTCTTTGGCATTTCACTACTTCTGTTGTAGTTTTTTTGAGATGAGGTCATCAAAACTGAATATAGCTTTCAAGGGTGGACACAGAATCTGTCTGTGTAAAAGCACTTTGAGATCAAACATTTGCTTCAGTTCTTCAACATTCTAAATCAGTGGTTCCCAAACTTTTCGGCATCACGCCCCCATTTTAATTTTCGTGAAACCCTCAGCCCCCCACCTCTCCTTTACCATCATCCAACCCTCCCTGATCCTTGTCCCCTGACCACCCCCTCCCGGGACCCGCCGCCCCTAACCGCCCCCCAAGAGGACCCCACTCCCTATCCAACCCCCCCTGCTCCTTGTCCCCTGACCGCCCCCTTCTGGGACCCCACCCCTTATCCAACCCCCCCTGCTCCTTGTCCCCTGACTGCTCTGACCCCTATCCACACCCCCACTCCTGACAGGCCCCCCGAGACTCCCACGCCTATCCAACCACCCCGCCCAGAACCTCCTGCCCCTTATCCAACCTCCCCCTCCCCGCCCCCTTACCAGGCTGCTCTGAATGGCAGAACTGGCTTATTGGAAAGCCTGGGAGGTGGGCAGGTGCAAGCCATGCTGCCCGCATGGCGGCATAACTACAGGGAAAGGCAGACAGGAGGGGAGGGGCTGGGGCCTAGCCTCCCCAGCCGGGAGCTCAAAGGCTGGGCAGCCTCGCGCCCCCTTGGAATTTCTTCACACCCCCCCAGTTTGGGAACCATTGTTCTAAATCATCAATATCAGTAAAGATGATACACAACTCCAGTCTAAAAAGCATTAGCAACAGTTATACCTTTCATTAGAGTATCTCAAAACATTTATAGAGGTGGATAAGTGTGATTCTCCCCATATTACGGATACGGAAATTGAAGCACAGATAGGTTGTGAATTGTCCAAGGTCACAAAGTAAATCAGGGAAAGAACTGGGAATAGCACTCTGGTCTGAGTCTCGGTCCCCTACTCAAATCATTAGATTGTACTATTTCCCCAGAGAAAGGAAAGAAGGAAAGGTAGGCAAACCACTGAAATAGTGATCTTGGTTTGCTAAACTAAGGAGTGCCACAGACATCACTCTTGGAGGGTCTGCCTGCTATGTTTTCCTGACTATAGGAAAGTGATTGTGCAACAGAGGAGAAATAGCTATAGAAAGTAAAGATATGAAAAAAGCCTCCTGGATATGGTGGATGGATGAAAACTGGTAACCTACAAGAAAAAACTTGACTGGATAAAGTGACGGATGGGGAGGAGAGCCCATGCTTTGCTCTCTCAATCAATAAGTCGTTTGTGTTAACTATATTATTTCAGCTCACCTCTTCTTCAAGTCTCTGCTCGCTGCTTTCAGCTGTATTAGAAGACTCATTTTGCAGCAACTGAACTTGTGACAAGTCCTCCACAAAGTCTGGGTTGTTCACAGACTGCGAAGCTCCTCCACTGTATGACCCCTCAGAGTGGGCTAACCTGGAAAATCAAGTTGTGTGAGAAAGCGCAGGCATTATCACAGTAATCTACTTCCCCTCTGCTCCTCTGAACTGTGCAATGATGTTGCAATTATTACACAACTTTGAGGCCAGACAAAAGGTGAGACATTACAAAAACAGCAACTCAGACAGCTGTATGTTCCATCTGGCTATGTGATTTCCAGGCCACTGTCTATAGCAGTTACCAGGGATTTAGATAAAGCTCCCCTAGGTCCTGATGGAGACAAAACAGTCCTAAGAAAACTAACTTTTGGAGGAACTTGTGCTTACACAAGTCAAACACAAACAAAACTAAACGCTATCTGCTTCAAAGAATAATCAAACATGCAGTCATATGAAGGAAGGTTGGGAGCAGGAATGAAAACACATGAATCCTGCAGCTGTGTTCAGGGGAACACCAGCAGAATGACAAAAAAGGTACAGAGTAGAGAGTCTTATCTTCATCCTCCTCCAAGTGATTGCACCTTCTTGTATGCATTTCCTATAGCCCTGTATAAGTGTTCTGTGCCATTGGGGTTCCATGGGATTTGGGATGGAACTCTTTGCAGTATTGTCTCCTGTTGACACACCTGGATATCTGAAGCAGACTCCAGTATCATTAGTTCCCACTAGGCCCCTGAATGGCTGTTATTCTTCAGTCAAGAGATGTTGAAGATGGCATTTCAGTCAATGGCTGCACCCTGCAGGAATCAGGCTGCTTGTGGTATGGAGGCCAACAGTGCAGCTATATGGAGGTATATGATCTATGTGGATCCCCAGAGATCTGCATGGATCTTGGGGACTTGCTGTTTTAGGGCAACAATCCACTGATCATTCTAACCACTGTTCTTAATGAAATCATTCATAGATCTGAACAATTTTGAGATCTGCTCCCTGTGTATATTCAAAGCTATAGCTGCTTCGTCAATGGACAAAAAAAATTTTACTACTTTTTTCTCCCGTTAGCGACGTAGAGCTAACATAACTACAACAAAGCAAGATTAATTCTTATTCTGGTTTGTGCAACATCAGACATGTTAACCAAGTGCCAACTGCAGAATTTTAATTTTCATGTCCAGAGAGCTGTACACCTCTACAGCACCTTATTCTGAAATACATATTAGTTGGGCCAGGTTTACTGATAATGATACACAACCGAGAAAGAGACAGGCTTGACTTTCAGATCTCAGGTTGAGATTACAGAGCCAGCAGTTAGAAAAAACAAAACAAAACAAACCATGGTTTATTATCACTAAGCATACAGAGAGAGAGAGCGAGAGAACACCTATAGAACCCCACAGTGATATTTTCAGTCACTTCTCAGATTTTAACCCACTTTAGGCATCACAACCTTCTAATATACTAACAAATACAGAGTAGGAAAAATTTCAAGTGTGGTGTATGGACTTTCAATGAAAGGTGATGAAAGATCATTCCCTTAATCCCTCCTAACAGCATGTCAAGATTCTTACATGCACCACACTTCGTGTCAGCAAATCTTGAGGCCCAGAGATGTGGGGCCAAGTTCGGACCTGGTATAAGCAGGTGTCTCTATGTTTAATTACATAGAATTGTACCTGCTTATGCTAGATGTGAATTTTCCCCTTGGAGGTCTAAAGAATAGAAAAGAAACCTGTTAAAGCACAACCATGCTTAAAAAAAAAAAAAGTATTCCTGAAAAAGAATCTAATCTTTTGTAGTTGAGTACTTAAGCCAGGGCCATTGCTTTATAGCCTGTGCAAATAAGGACAATTTGTTTGATAGATAGGAAGAGTATTAATTTATCAGTTCTGTTCTTGGACATCCCTTAAACAAGAATGTATCTTTAACAGAAATTTAGTGGTGCCACTGGAGCACAATAAAGAAAACAATCACCATTTCTGCAGACCCGCTCTAGAAGGCTGTTCTTGGAAAGCAAGATTTTACAAATACCAGAAGAGTACATGTGAAAGAGAAAATTAATGGCGCTCAATCAGTCTAGTAGCAAGAGTGTACAATCAGGAGTACTTTCTCTGGAGAGTCTGTGAAGAGACAATATCTGTGAGCTGAATTTAGAGCAGCAGTTGCTTACCCAGTTGTGGGCATATCACTGCTCTCCTTTGAGCCATCATCATCTGCAAACAGTGGGGGTAGAGATGAGCCAGCCATCAGGTTCTCCATACCTCTGTGAAGAGGAAAGTGGAAGCAAAATTAACATTTGAATTACTTCTCACAAGTGTCCTGCCCATTTAATGATCTGTCTTTGCAAGTATTATTTAACTGCCAGTTCTTAAAAGCAACACAACACATCAGCCTCAATTTAATCCTGCACCCTGGTTAATCTTTTGAATTATTTGGACCTAAAAGATTTGATTGTGTGACATGAAGCTACCAATTTATATTACTGGGTTATCCCAGGTTGGTCCCATCAATCAGGTATTTATAATCAGAACTGAAGATTGTTGGCATCTTAGTGGGAAATAACATTCTGCCTACCTACCTAAATCCTCCTTGCAGCTTCAATTTGAGTTGGTGTTTTCACTTCCTCTCCTGACTCCTGTACTTTCACAATGTATTGTTATGCACATATTTGTTGCATTGTGGAGGAATAACTTCATGAATAGAAGCTTATTTCATACCCACCCCTAGCAGAACATATATAAGATCACTGAAAAAGAAATCACTACAATTATCAGAAAAAGTTTCACCCTGATGGAGAGAGAAAAATTCCATTCCTACCCTTAGAGTATGCCTACACTGCAGAGTTACCAGGGCTCTTACTCTGGTTTTGCCCCAACCCCACCCACAAAAATTTCTCACCCACATACAGACGTGGTTTCACGATAATCTGTTTCCCCTCTGCTCCTCTGTTGGGTGCCCTGGCGGTGGGTGTAGATTGGAGCCCAGGTGCTGTTTTTACTCAGATGAGTAACCCACCCACTTTGCAATGAAGTCATAAGCAAAAATCTGATACTCTGATAGTATTCTAATAGTCCTCCAGTGCCTTCCCACAATTCTCCCCATGTGCCCAGAAAGACAGACAAGTTCTCCAACAATTCAATAGGAAAGAATCATAAAGCTGGTCACCATACTGCAGTACAAAGAACCAAGGAATATGCCCCAGAAGTCCTAGCAACACACATGGTGGAATGCAGCACTAGTGAGGACATAAAAAAACTTGAGGAGTACTTGTGGCACCTTAGAGACTAACACATTTATTTGGGCATAAGCTTTATTTAGGCTATTTATGCCCAAATAAATGTGTTAGTCTCTAAGGTGCCACAAGTACTCCTCAGTTTTTTTTGCTGATACAGACTAACATGGCTGCTACTCTGAAACCTAGTGAGGACATAGTGACTTGGCTAAAGTTTTGCAGTGTGGCTGTTCAGACCCAGGTGCTCAGACCTGGGTGCTGATCACCTGGGTTAACTCTGCAATGAAGACAAACCCACAGAATCCCCACATTGGAATGAGACAAGTGAGAGACTCAGATCCAGGCTAAGTCTCACATTTAAACACTCTGGCTATTTTACAGCTTTTTAAAAGGGTATCTTGATGGTCAAGGACAACAAGAAAAGACCTGAAAAATTCCCAAGCTCTACAGTAACTGACTTAGTAAGGCAGTATTATTAAAAAAAGAGGGGCAGCAGGATGCAAGGTTCACTACCAAACAGGTGCTTGAAGGAACAGTTACAATCAGTGGGGAGACGTTGGATTATTTTGAATGCTAAGAAGGCCATTTGTTGCGCATATACTGATCCTGCATCTTGGCAACAAATCCAGCAAATCCTGCATCTTGGCAGACTAGATGATCCTTGCAGTCCCTTCTAACCCTATGATTCCTTTAAGTAAGTATTCAGTTAATTCCCTAATCAGCAGATCAATGTAAGTTCTAGGTGAAATGGACACTTCAAATCAATCTAATTTCCACCTGGAATGGAAATTATGCTTTCAAGATTTCCACACAAAAATTCTGTGTATGTATAGTATATGTAAGGGTATGTCTACAGTACGGAATAAGGTCGAATTTATAGAAGTCGGTTTTTTAGAAATCGGTTTTATATATTCGAGTGTGTGTGTCCCCACAGAAAATGCTCTAAGTGCATTAAGTGCATTAACTCGGCGGAGTGCTTCCACAGTACCGAGGCTAGAGTCAACTTCCGGAGCATTGCACTGTGGATAGCTATCCCACAGTTCCCGCAGTCTCCGCTGCCCATTGGAATTCTGGGTTGAGATCCCAATGCCTGATGGAGCTAAAACATTGTCGCGGGTGGTTCTGGGTACATATCGTCAGTCCCCCCTTCCCTCCCTTCCTCCGTGAAAGCAAGGGCAGACAATTGTTTCGCGCCTTTTTTCCTGAGTTACCTGTGCAGACGCCATACCACGGCAAGCATGGAGCCCGCTCAGGTAACCGTCACCGTATGTCTCCTGGGTGCTGCCAGACGTGGTACTGCATTGCTACACAGTAGCAGCAACCCATTGCCTTCTGGCAGCAGACGGTGCAATACGACTGGTAGCCGTCCTCGTCATGTCCGAGGTGCTCCTGGCCGCGTCGGCTGGGAGCGCCTGGGCAGACATGGGCGCAGGGACTAAATTTGGAGTGACTTTACCAGGTCATTTTCTTTAGTCCTGCAGTCAGTCCTATTGAACCATCTTATGGTGAGCAGGCAGGCAATACGGATTGCTAGCAGTCGTACTGTACCATCTTCTGCCGGGCAGGCAAGAGATGACGATGGCTAGCAGTCGTATTGTACCATCTTCTGCCGGGCAGGCAAGAGATGACGATGGCTAGCAGTCGTACTGTACCATCTTCTGCCGAGCAGCCATGAGATGTGGATGGCATGCAGTCCTTCTGCACCATCTGCTGCCAGCCAAAGATGTAAAAGATAGATGGAGTGGATCAAAACAAGAAATAGACCAGATTTGTTTTGTACTCATTTGCCTCCTCCCCCGTCTAGGGGACTCATTCCTCTAGGTCACACTGCAGTCACTCACAGAGAAGGTGCAGCGAGGTAAATCTAGCCATGTATCAATCAGAGGCCAGGCTAACCTCCTTGTTCCAATAAGAACAATAACTTAGGTGCACCATTTCTTATTGGAACCCTCCGTGAAGTCCTGCCTGAAATACTCCTTGATGTAAAGCCACCCCCTTTGTTGATTTTAGCTCCCTGAAGCCAACCCTGTAAGCCGTGTCGTCAGTCGCCCCTCCCTCCATCAGAGCAATGGCAGACAATCGTTCCGCGCCTTTTTTCTGTGCAGACGCCATACCAAGGCAAGCATGGAGGCCGCTCAGCTCACTTTGGCAATTAGGAGCACATTAAACACCACACGCATTATCCAGCAGTATATGCAGCACCAGAACTTGGCAAAGCGATACCGGGCGAGGTGGCGACGTCAGCGCGGTCACGTGAGTGATCAGGACATGGACACAGATTTCTCTGAAAGCATGGACCCTGCCAATGCATGCATCATGGTGCTAATGGGGCAGGTTCATGCTGTGGAACGCCGATTCTGGGCTCGGGAAACAAGCACAGACTGGTGGGACCACATAGTGTTGCGGGTCTGGGACGATTCCCAGTGGCTGCGAAACTTTCGCATGCGTAAGGGCACTTTCATGGAACTTTGTGACTTGCTTTCCCCTGCCCTGAAGAGCATGAATACCAAGATGAGAGCAGCCCTCACAGTTGAGAAGCGAGTGGTGATAGCCCTGTGGAAGCTTGCAACGCCAGACAGCTACCGGTCAGTTGGGAATCAATTTGGAGTGGGCAAATCTACTGTTGGGGCTGCTGTGATGCAAGTAGCCCACGTAATCAAAGATCTGCTGATATCAAGGATAGTGACCCTGGGATATGTGCAGGTCATAGTGGATGGCTTTGCTGCAATGGGATTCCCTAACTGTGGTGGGGCCATAGACGGAACCCATATCCCTATCTTGGCACCGGAGCACCAAGCCGGCGAGTACATAAACCGCAAGGGGTACTTTTCAATAGCGCTGCAAGCTCTGGTGGATCACAAGGGACTTTTCACCAACATCAACGTGGGATGGCCGGGAAAGGTACATGACGCTCGCATCTTCAGGAACTCTGGTCTGTTTCAAAAGCTGCAAGAAGGGACTTTATTTCCAGACCAGAAAATAACTGTTGGGGATGTTGAAATGCCTATATGTATCCTTGGGGACCCAGCCTACCCCTTAATGCCATGGCTCATGAAGCTGTACACAGGCAGCCTGGACAGTAGTCAGGAGCTGTTCAACTACAGGCTGAGCAAGTGCAGAATGGTGGTAGAATGTGCATTTGGACGTTTAAAGGCGCACTGGCGCAGTTTACTGACTCGCTTAGACCTCAGCGAAACCAATATTCCCACTGTTATTACTGCTTGCTGTGTGCTCCACAATATCTGTGAGAGTAAGGGGGAGACGTTTATGGCGGGGTGGGAGGTTGAGGCAAATTGCCTGGCTGCTGGTAACGCACAGCCAGACACCAGGGCGGTTAGAAGAGCACAGAAGGGCGCGGTACGCATCAGAGAAGCTTTGAAAACCAGTTTCATGACTGGCCAGGCTACGGTGTGAAAGTTCTGTTTGTTTCTCCTTGATGAAATCCCCCGCCCCTTGATTCACTCTACTTCCCTGTAAGCTAACCACCCTCTCCTCCTCCCTTCGATCACCGCTTGCAGAGGCAATAAAGTCATTGTTGCTTCACATTCATGCATTCTTTATTCATTCATCACACAAATAGGGGGATGACTACCAAGGTAGCCCAGGAGGGGTGGTGGAGGAGGGAAGGAAAATGCCACACAGCACTTTAAAAGTTTACAACTTTAAAATTTATTGAATGACAGCCTTCTGTTTTTTTGGGCAATCCTCTGTGGCGGAGTGGCTGGTTGGCCGGTGGCCCCCCCACCGCGTTCTTGGGCGTCTGGGTGTGGAGGCTATGGAACTTGGGGAGGAGAGTGGTTGGTTACACAGGAGCTGTAGTGGCAGTCTGTGCTCCAGCTGCCTTTGCTGCAGCTCAACCATACACTGGAGCATACTGGTTTGGTCCTCCAGCAGCCTCAGCATTGAATCCTGCCTCCTCTCATCACGCTGCCGCCACATTTGAGCTTCAGCCCTCTCTTCAGCCTGCCACTTACTCTCTTCAGCCCGCCACCTCTCCTCCCGGTCATTTTGTGCTTTCCTGCACTCTGACATTATTTGCCTCCACGCATTCGTCTGTGCTCTGTCAGTGTGGGAGGACAGCATGAGCTTGGAGAACATTTCATCTCGAGTGCGTTTTTTTTTCTTTCTAATCTTCACTAGCCTCTGGGAAGGAGAAGATCCTGTGATCATTGAAACACATGCAGCTGGTGGAGAAAAAAAAAGGGACAGCGGTATTTAAAAAGACACATTTTATAAAACACTGGCTACACTCTTTCAGGGTAAACCTTGCTGTTAACATTACATACATAGCACATGTGCTTTTGTTACAAGGTCGCATTTTGCCTCCCCCCACCGCGTGGCTACCCCTTCAACCCTCCCCCCTCCCTGTGGCTAACAGCGGGGAACATTTCTGTTCAGCCACAGGCAAACAGCCCAGCAGGAATGGGCTCCTCTGAGTGTCCCCTGAAGAAAAGCACCCTATTTCAACCAGGTGACTATGGATTATATCTCACTCTCCTGAGGATAACACAGAGAGATAAAGAACGGATGTTGTTTGAACACCAGCAAACATACACTGCAATGCTTTGTTGTACAATGATTCCCGAGTACGTGTTACTGGCCTGGAGTGGTAAAGTGTCCTACCATGAAGGACGCAATAAGTCTGCCCTCCCCAGAAACCTTTTGCAAAGGCTTTGGGAGTATATCCAGGAGAGCCGCGAATGCCAGGGCAAAGTAATCCTTTCACATGCTTGCTTTTAAACCATGTATAGTATTTTAAAAGGTACACTCACCGGAGGTCCCTTCTCCGCCTGCTGGGTCCAGGAGGCAGCCTTGGGTGGGTTCGGGGGGTACTGGCTCCAGGTCCAGGGTGAGAAACAGTTCCTGGCTGTCAGGAAAACCGGTTTCTCCGCTTGCTTGCTGTGAGCTATCTACAACCTCATCATCATCATCATCTTCTTCATCCCCAGAACCTGCTTCCGTATTGCCTCCATCTCCATTGAAGGAGTCAAACAACACGGCTGGGGTAGTGGTGGCTGAACCCCCTAAAATGGCATGCAGCTCATCATAGAAGCGGCATGTTTGGGGCTCTGACCCGGAGCGGCCGTTCGCCTCTCTGGTTTTCTGGTAGGCTTGCCTCAGCTCCTTCAGTTTCACGCGGCACTGCTTCGGGTCCCTGTTATGGCCTCTGTCCTTCATGCCCTGGGAGATTTTGACAAAGGTTTTGGCATTTCGAAAACTGGAACGGAGTTCTGATAGCACGGATTCCTCTCCCCATACAGCGATCAGATCCCGTACCTCCCGTTCGGTCCATGCTGGAGCTCTTTTGCGATTCTGGGACTCCATCGTGGTCACCTCTGCTGATGAGCTCTGCATGGTCACCTGCAGCTTGCCACGCTGGCCAAACAGGAAATGAGATTCAAAAGTTCGTGGTTCTTTTCCTGTCTACCTGGCCAGTGCATCTGAGTTGAGAGTGCTGTCCAGAGCGGTCAAAATGGAGCACTCTGGGATAGCTCCCGGAGGCCAATACCGTCGAATTGTGTCCACAGTACCCCAAATTCGAGCCGGCAAGGCCGATTTAAGCGCTAATCCACTTGTCAGGGGTGGAGTAAGGAAATCGATTTTAAGAGCCCTTTAAGTCGAAATAAAGGGCTTCATTGTGTGGACGGGTGCAGGTTTACATCGATTTAATGCTGCTAAATTCGACCTGAAGTCCTAGTGTAGACCAGGGCTAAGGGTAGAAGGTGGTGGGAGGGAAGTAAAGGTGTCAGTACCTTCTCTCCATTTCCTATCCTGTGTTTTTCTACCTCTGGAAATCCATTTTATTTCCTCCTTTCTTGACTGTGTCCTTCCTAATGATCTCAATAAGGTATTGGAGTGAGGGACCCTCTTCTTTTGAATGTAACTAAAAATACAAAGTTTGGGTTTCTAGCTAATATAAACCTGTTATGGGAAAAGGCAGGTGCATCTTATTGATGTAAGAGAAAGAGGCTCAATCAGGAAGGCAGAAGTCCAATATTGGTTCCTACTATTATGGGAATTCTTTATATCAAACACCATTCTTAAGTGTGAAAATCTCCCATATAAAAAAGAAAAAGTGACTGCAGTAAAGATCTGAAAGCCCCTAAAATACGAAATGCTTACGATACATTGGTGGAGTAAGGTGAAGCATTTTAATCCTGAATGAAATGAACAGAGGGTCTGAATTCTCCTTTCACCTGAGGAGATGATCCATCCAAATCAAGGTTGGGGTTCTTAAATGAAGCACTGTGAGACAGTGCAAGCAGAGGTGGATTTACAGTAAATCACAGGGTGCCCTGGTATGGGGCCCCCCCAATGACAGGGGGCCCCAGGGCCGGGCAGCTGCGGGGGCAGAAGCTTGGTCCTGCCGGCTCCTGCTGCAGGCTCCGCACCACCAGCAGCCAAGCGCCCCCCTGCCCCGCCTCCCCCCCTCCCCCCCCCCCGATTGTGCGTTCCCATCCCTCCAAGCACTTCCCCCACTGCCAAACAGCTGTTTGCCCGCACTCGGATCACTCCGGGAGGGAGGGGGAGGAGCAGGCCACAGCATGATCGGGGGGCGGGGGAGGGGGGGAAGAGGCGGAGAAGAGGTGAGGGTGGAGCCTTGGAGAAGGGGGTGGAATTGGGGCAGGGAGCAGCAAAGGCAGAGCCCCTGCACTCCCCCTATACATACCCTCCCCAGCCCCCTGCCGTGAGCCGCTCAGGGCAGGGGGCTGGGGGCACCCGCACACCCCCTGCCCTGACCCCAGCCCACACCCCCTGCCCTGACTCCTGCACCCCCTCACACGCCCTGCCCTCCCTGACTGCTGCACCCCAACACCCCCTGCCTCCTGACTCCTCCACCCCCTCACCCCTAGCCCCCTGCCCTCCCTGACTCCTGCACCCCCCCACCCTCCCCACATCCCCACCTGCACCCCTCACACCAAATGGGAGCTGCCCCAGGTAAGCGCTCCACCCCCCTGCCCCAGCCCTGAGTCCCCTCCCACACCCTAACTCCTGGCCAGACCCTGCACCCCAACCCCAAGTCTGCTCCTGCACCCAAACTTTCTCCCAAACCCCGCACCCCCAGCCCTGAGCCCCCTCCTGCACCCTAAGTCCAAGCCAGATCCCACATCCCAATGTTTTTTTACATTTTTTTTTATAAAGCGCTCTTATCCAAAGCACTTTACAATAGTTAGCTAACATTACAAACAATATTCGGAAAGATCATTAAGTGGTCCACCGAGACCCTCCACAATTTTCAAGTGGTCTGTGGAAAAATAAGTTAGACTACAAAAACAATCAAAAAGAAAAAAGAAAAGGAGTACTTGTGGCACCTTAGAGACTAACCAGTTTATTTGAGCATGAGCTTTCGTGAGCTACAGCTCACTTCATCGGATGCATAGCATATTGTGGAAACTGCAGAAGACATTATATACACACAGAGACCATGAAACAAAACTTCCTCCCACCCCACCGTCCTGCTCGTAACAGCTTATCTAAAGGATGATCACTTTAGATAAGCTGTTACGAGCAGGACAGTGGGGTGGGAGGAAGTTTTGTTTCATGGTCTCTGTGTGTATATAATGTCTTCTGCAGTTTCCACAATATGCTATGCATCCGATGAAGTGAGCTGTAGCTCACGAAAGCTCATGCTCAAATAAACTGGTTAGTCTCTAAGGTGCCACAAGTACTCCTTTTCTTTTTTCTTTTTGCGAATACAGACTAACACGGCTGTTACTCTAAAAACAATCAAGGTACCTCACTTTATTTTCATTTACTTCCTATTACTTATAGGAGGAGGAGGAAGAAAAAAGAATGAAAAACAGGGGTAGGGGGGAGATAAGAGAGAATGTTCTTTTTCTTGGCTGGGTCCCAGGGAGGGACCCCAAAAATGAAGCTGAGCACAGGGCCCCACTAACTCTAAATCCACCACTGAATGCAAGAGTTAATTAAATTGGAGACTGAATTCTTCTTTGATCCCTTTGGTGAGTTGGTTAAGCACAGTAGCTAAATGTAATCTTGGCCCTACACCATGTACTAGATGCTCTGAATGGAGCAAGTTAATAGACTATAATGAAGAAGTTTTGCTTTGTGTTACAGACAGCTATTAAGCTTGCAACCTCCTTCAGTGCTGTCAATCTTATCTTAGATGAGCCCTGAAATAATCTAATAGAAAAGAGTATTTAGAAAACTAGAGCAAACTTTGCACATAAATATTTTAAAATTATATACATGAAAAAGTTGTGTGTATGTCTTCTTTGAAACACAGAAAGCACTCTGTGTTTTGCAGGCGTCTCTCCAACAGCTTTCCCAGAGGTCAAGGGCCTCTTCAGAATCCCAGCCTCAACAATCAGGTGGCACTCACCAATCCACACATGCCTTGAGAGACTATATACTGTCTTCTGGTGTACAAACCATCACAAAGTGCTTTTCTGACCATCATGCCCAGCATGACCCTTCTGACTGGGTTACTCTCTATATCTGGACCCAGTCAGCAGCATCAGAGCCTCAGCTTGCTTTCAAACTGTGGGGAATCAGCCGGACATCAAACTTAACAACATACAAGCAGACCACATAAACACAGGAAGCTAGCAGAACACACACTTCTTTCTTCTTTAAAGTTTGTTATAGTTAACCCATATGGTTTTGATACTAATTCCTTCAGTCAGTGTACAGGCAGGCCCCAAAGAAAAAAAAAGGTCAAATACTAGTGAATATGCAACAGCTTCTAAACTGTTTCAATAGACAGGAAAAAAAATGCAGTTCCCAACACAATGGCTGAAAAGAGATGAGAATCTGCATAGGATGGTAGGTCAGGGGTGATTTGCCAGCATTGAGGCTTTCAAGCCATTTCCTGCCATTAGCCCTTCAGTTGTGGTCTCTGTGCCCGAAAGCATTCAAGCCCTCAGCCCCCGTGTCATGGTCAGTCAGCCTCAAAGTGGCAGAGCAGCAAGACTCATTTAAAAAATGTAAAAAATTATATTTTGGGAGGGGGAAGTTATTGTATCCAGGGGAACAATGTGGGGACAAACTGACAAGGGGGGGGAGGGAAGAGAGAGAAGGGAATCTAATAGTCTAGTCACAGACCTATCTGTCCTGTGATAGGTTTCAGAGTAACAGCCGTGTTAGTCTGTATTCGCAAAAAGAAAAGGAGTACTTGTGGCACCTTAGAGACTAACCAATTTATTTGAGCATAAGCTTTCGTGAGCTACAGCTCACTTTATCGGATGCAACAATTACCAAAGCTATTACCAGCAGGAGAGTGTGGTGGGAGGAGGTATTGTTTCATGGTCTCTGTGTGTATATAATGTCTTCTGCAGTTTCCACAGTATGCATCCGATGAAGTGAGCTGTAGCTCACGACAGCTTATGCTCAAATAAATTGGTTAGTCTCTAAGGTGCCACAAGTACTCCTTTTCTTTTTGCGAATACAGACTAACACGGCTGTTACTCTGAAACCTGTCATTATGCAAGGCACTGCATTTAGCCGTATGGAGTGGAAATCTATCAACTGCATGAAAAAACTTGTACAGATACAGACAGACATCATCTTCCTTTCCAAATGCAAACAGATGGACATCGTACCAAAAGGACTGAAGGTAAAAAATCCATTACAATCTACATACCACACAGACTATGCTGACAGCTTGTGCCACACGCTCTCAAAGAAACTGCGGAATCACCTGATCAACATCCTCTACAGCAAACAGGGAAAGATTAAGAATGAGCTCTCAAAAATGGATACTCTCATAAAAAACCAACCTTCCACACAAACTTCCTCGTGGCTGGAATTTACTAAAACTAGACAAGCCATTTACAACGCACACTTTGCTTCTCTACAAAAGAAAAAGGACACTAAACTTTCTAAACTACTACATGCTACAAGGGGCCACAGCAATGGTTCCCTCAACCCACCCAGCAATATTGTTAACCTATCCAACTATACTCTCAGCCCAGCAGAAGCAGCTGTCCTATCTCGGGGCCTCTCCTTCTGCCCCTCCACCCCCACGAACATGATACAGTTCTGTGGTGACCTAGAATCCTATTTTCGACGTCTACGACTCAAGGAATATTTCCAAAATACCTCTGAACAACATACTAATCCACAGAGGCCTCCCTACCAACATTACAAAGAAGGATTCTAGGTGGACTCCTCCTGAAGGTCGAAACAGCAGACTGGACTTCTACATAGAGTGCTTCCGCCGACGTGCACGGGAAGAAATTGTGGAAAAGCAGCATCACTTGCCCCATCACCTCAGCCGTGCGGAACACAATGCCATCCACAGCCTCAGAAACAACTCTGACATCATAATCAAAAAGGCTGACAAAGGAGGTGCTGTTGTCATCATGAATAGGTCGGAATATGAACAAGAGGCTGCTCGGCAGCTCTCCAACACCACTTTCTACAAGCCAATACCCTACGATCCCACTGAGAGTTACCAAAAGCAACTACAGCATTTGCTCAAGAAACTTCCTGAAAAAGCACAAGATCAAATCTGCACAGACACACCCCTGGAACCCCGACCTGGGATATTCTATCTACTACCCAAGATCCATAAACCTGGAAATCCTGGGCGCCCCATCATCTCAGGCATTGGCACCCTGACAGCAGGATTGTCTGCCTATGTAGATTCCCTCCTCAGGCCCTATGCTACCAGCACTCCCAGCTACCTTCGAGACCCCACTGACTTCCTGAGGAAACTACAATCCTATGGATGTAGAAGCCCTCTACACCAACATTCCACACAAAGATGGACTACAAGCCGTCAAGAACACTATCCCCAATAATGTCACGGCTAACCTGGTGGCTGAACTTTGTGACTTTGTCCTTACCCATAACTATTTTACATTTGGGGACAATGTATACCTTCAGATCAGCGGCACTGCTATGGGTACCCGCATGGCCCCACAGTATGCCTACATTTTTATGGCTGATTTAGAACAACGGTTCCTCAGCTCTCGTCCCCTAATGCCCCTACTCTACTTGCACTATATTGATGACATCTTCATCATCTGGACCCATGGAAAAGAAGCCCTTGAGGAATTCCACCATGATTTCAACAATTTCCATCCCACCATCAACCTCAGCCTGGTCCAGTCCACACAAGAGATCCACTTCCTGGACACTACGGTGCTAATAAACAATGGTCACATAAACACCACCCTATACTGGAAACCTACTGACCGCTATTCCTACCTACATGCCTCCAGCTTTCACCCTGACCACACCACACGATCCATCGTCTACAGCCAAGCTCTGCGATACAACCGCATTTGCTCCAACCCCTCAGACAGAGACAAACACCTATAAGATCTCTATCAAGCATTCTTACAACTACAATACCCACCTGCGGAAGTGAAGAAACAGATTGATAGAGGCAGAAGAGTTCCCAGAAGTCACCTACTACAGGACAGGCCTAACAAAGAAAATAACAGAACGCCACTAGCCGTCACCTTCAGCCCCCAACTAAAACCCCTCCAACGCATTATTAAGGATCTACAACCTATCCTGAAGGATGACCCAACACTCTCACAAATCTTGGGAGACAGGCCAGTCCTTGCTTACAGACAGCCCCCCA
Source organism: Natator depressus (assembly GCF_965152275.1). Classification (NCBI taxonomy): domain Eukaryota; kingdom Metazoa; phylum Chordata; order Testudines; family Cheloniidae; genus Natator; species Natator depressus. The sequence goes on from NC_134243.1 coordinate 48,295,296, forward strand.
ACCTGAAGCGAATACTCACCAGCAACCACATACCACACAACAGAACCACTAACCCAGGAAGCTATCCTTGCAACAAAGCCCGTTGCCAACTGTGCCCACATATCTATTCAGGGGACACCATCACAGGGCCTAATAACATCAGCCACACTATCAGAGGCTCGTTCACCTGCACATCCACCAATGTGATATATGCCATCATGTGCCAGCAATGCCCCTCTGCCATGTACATTGGTCAAACTGGACAGTCTCTACGTAAAAGAATAAATGGACACAAATCAGATGTCAAGAATTATAACATTCATAAAGCAGTCGGAGAACACTTCAATCTCTCTGGTCACGCAATTACAGACATGAAGGTCACTATCTTACAACAAAAAAACTTCAAATCCAGACTCCAGCGAGAAACTGCTGAATTGGAATTCATTTGCAAATTGGATACTATTAATTTAGGCTTAAATAGAGACTGGGAGTGGCTAAGTCATTATGCAAGATAGCCTATTTCCCCTTGTTTTTTCCTACCCCCCCCCAGACATTCTGGTTAAACTTGGATTTATGCTGGAAATGGCCCACCTTGATTATCATACACATTGTAAGGAGAGTGGTCAGTTTGGATGAACTATTACCAGAAGGAGAGTGAGTTTGCGTGTGTGTGTATGGGGGTGGGGGGGTGAGAAAACCTGGATTTGTGCTGGAAATGGCCCACCTTGATTTTCATACACATTGTAAGGAGAGTGGTCACTTTGGATAAGCTATTACCAGCAGGAGAGTGAGTTTGTGTGTGTGGTTTTTGAAAAGGGTGGGGGGGGGTGAGAAAACCTGGATTTGTGCTGGAAATGGCCCAACTTGATTATCATACACATTGTAAAGAGAGTGGTCACTTTAGATGGGCTATTACCAGCAGGAGAGTGAGTTTGGGGGGGGGGGGGGGCGGAGGGTGAGAAAACCTGGATTTGTGCTGGAAGTGGCCCAACTTGATTATCATACACGCTGTAAGGAGAGTGATCACTTTAGATAAGCTATTACCAGCAGGAGAGTGTGGTGGGAGGAGGTATTGTTTCATGGTCTCTGTGTGTATATAATGTCTTCTGCAGTTTCCACAGTATGCATCCGATGAAGTGAGCTGTAGCTCACGAAAGCTTATGCTCAAATAAATTGGTTAGTCTCTAAGGTGCCACAAGTACTCCTTTTCTTTTTGTCCTGTGACAATACTTGTACAGCTTTGCAAGTGTGAATTCTGACCAAAGCATTTACACGATTAAAGTCATACCACTGTGTCTGAGGTATGAACATGGATTTAAAACAACACTGTCAGCTTCTTGGAGTTTTTTTTATGGCCTACTGTTTGGCTGAAAAACCAATATAAAGGACATTACTATAGTTAGCTCCACAAGAACCCACTTAAACTCAGCTTCACTTCTTTATAGCCTTGACTACCCCAGAGACTTTTTTTAAAAATTTCCCACTATTGCTAACACTGTTTCAGCTCCACCTGAATTATCAGTGTTCAGAGCCCCATTGGAGGGATACTACTGCCATTTTAAGCACAATATTGATTAGAGCTGCCCTGGGCTACAGTAAACAATGTGATGCTTAAAAAGCCACCTGAATATCAATGATAGGTCTCTCAACATCACCAACACTGTTGAAACTGAGCCAGTATAAGCAATAGTGAGACATTTTTGAAAAACATTTCACTACTACATGCAGGAAATGGCATGGTACCTCTTCCACCGATTTCTAGGATGTACATTTGCGTCCGTCACGGACAGAAGAAGAGTCCTACAGATATTAGTAAAGAGTAGGGTTGCCAACTCTGACTGAAGCTATTCTGGGAGACTGTTTTTCCCAACATGACATAATGTCATTTTCTTAAAATAGCCTATTAAAATCTTCTGGATTGCTTTTAATAGTCACTGGGAGATGGATGCCGATTCCAGGAGACTCCAGGACAATCCTGGAGGGATGGCACCCTACTAAAGAGGCTTCTCTTAATAGGTGTACCACCTATTACAGGATCTCCTTGGTGTGTTACCAGGAGATGGAGCTGAATGGGAGAGAAACAGAATTGTGTATGAGAGTAGTAAGGGGAGGGAAGCTAGCGATGGGGAAGAGGAAGGTCCCTTTCACACCCAACAACATAAAAGAATAAATGTAGAGTCTTTTTCTGTCACTGGAGAAGTAAACTCTTGGCATTTTGTGGTGCTGCAGTCCTCCATCTACCCAACACGTCACTTACAGCTACTAAGTGTTGTGCCATCCATTTGTGGGGCTTTATGCAAGTTATTTGATGGGTCAATTTGCAGGTTTTTAAAATAATTTGTCCCTGCCACTATCCCCTCTGCTTGTCGCTGCTGGTGTTGTCACCTGTTCTTCCAGTTGCTTCGGTCCAGCAGGAGTAGCAGCAAGATAAGAGGCAAAAAGGCCTCCAGGTTGCCTGCTTAGCAAGTACAATTGCAAAGCATTCCTTCAACCCAGTCGGATACAGGAAATCTCCGCTGTGCTCCAGGAATGTATGAAAGAGCTGCCAGTCGCGTGAACCTTTGCAGCTGTAGCCACAAAGCCTTGCCAACATTGTGGTCTCATTTTACTAACCCTCTTCCCCAGAAAGTTGCTCTTTTAAACTTCTCTCTGTGTGTTTGACCTGGATTGGCTAGTAGTTAATCAGAAGCCAGTTAGTTAGAATTTTCCATATCTGTTCCGCCAGACACTGAGGGTCAAAAGCCACCACCATGACAGTTAATGAGCTGCTTGTGCTTTTGTTACTATGGGTAGTAAAGAGCCACCAAAGGCACCCTGCAGTGCAGGTAACCACACTACAATTTTTAACCAATGTTGTAACCAGTTAGTGGCATGGTAAGCTCCAAACGTGGTTTGTTGCCATATTCTGCATGGTCAATACTTGGTTAACAAATGTAGCAGCTGTGATAAATGAAGGGAGGTCGTAGCTCCCTTTTATGGACACCCAGACAGACAGTTAGCTATTAAACTCCTGTTAGTAGCTGTTCTCTACTTGCTTTACCTGTAAATGGTTTAAAGTCCATAGGTAAAAGGAAGGGAATGGGCACCTGACCAAAAGAGCCAATGGGAAGGCTAGAACTTTTTAAAATTAGGAAAAAGCTTCCCCTTTGTCTGTCTGTGTTGTTCTCCCGGAGAGACAGACGGGCTGGAACTACGCTGTAAAAAGCTTTGGGCCAGGTATGAAAAATCACCAGATGATACCTAGAAACTACTCATTTGAAACCCCAGATATGTAAGTAAATCAGGAAATGTCTAGGAAGACGTGGTTAGGTTTATCTCTTATTTCTTTATGGCTTGTGGACTCCTCTGTGCTAACCCCAGGTGCTTTTGTTTTGCTTATAACCTTTAAGCTGGACCTCAAGAAGCTATCTTGATGCTTAATCCTTGTAATTTTTTTTTTAAAAATCTAGCAAAAAACCTAAGTTCAAGATGTATTTTCTTTCTTTTTGTTTTTAATAAAATTTACCTTTTTTAAGAACAGGATTGGATTTTTGTGTCCCTAAGAGGTTTGTGCATATGTTGTTTAATTAGCTGGTGGCAACAGCTGATTTCCTTTGTTTTCTTTCTCAGCTCTTCCCCAGGGGTTGGGGGTGGGGGAGGGCTTGAAGGTACCCCACAGGAAGGAATTCCCAAGTGCACCATCCTGGGTTCTCAAAAGGGTTTTTGTACTCGGCTGTTGGCAGCATCTACCCATCCAAGGTCAGAGAAAAGCTGTAACCTTGGAAGTTTAATACAAGCCTGGAGTGGCCAGTATTAATTTTTAGAATCTTTGAGGGCCCCCACCTTCTGCACTCAAAGTGCCAGACTGAGGAATCAGCCTTGACAGCAGCTAATAGTGTTCCACCCTTACTAGCATCCTGTGTTGTTAGCACATGGTCATCTTCCTTTGAAGAGTTCAGCATACCTATTTATTGCAGAGCAGATGGTCCCTCCCATCCCCTAGCATGCCTACATACACAAACTGGCCAATTTTGCTTCCCCAGTTCTCCGGGCAGATGGAGATTTCAAGACACATTGCCACCATGTGCTGATGCCACCACTCTGTATACATATCCCCTTGCATTCCATCCAGTGTGAAGGCTATGGGATAACTACTTGGATTTTCCCAGAATGCACTGTTAAGTGAAATGGTAGATGTGAATGCACAACAGTGTCAGCTGTGATGTACAAAGGCTGCAGTGTAAACACAACTCAAAACAATGTTTGTTGTAAACTCGGACAGATGAGGGAGTATCAGGAACAAGTTACAAAACCACCACAGTACTTGCAGTGTGGATAGGGCTTCTATGTTTAAAGATTAGTGTGCACACTGAACAAAAGCAATACAATAGAAAATGCACACAAAATGTAACTGAGGATATTGTCAACTCATTTGAAATTTTGTTTTTTAAATCCTTGGGAGAAGTTAAACGTCCACCTATGCAACAACAACAGCTTTTACATACATGCCTTTCCCTTTCTCTCCCCCAAAACACTACTTCTAGAATTAAAATTGGAAGTAATGTTGGCACCTGAAAAAACCCAGACTTTGCATTTTTAATCTGAATGCAGACAAAAATACTTTCCCTTCTTATTGGGCTATTTAGCAAGTTTTAAATTGTTTGTGTTACTTTGAAAAAAATTTACTCCACCAGCTACTTCGATATCCCTGCAATAGCCAGAACTTTGCATTTGCTATGGCGGATTATGTCTCAGAAAGACCAGCTGGGCCCTCTGCCATAAATCTTTCCAACTATCCAAAACAGACCCTCCAGATCTTTTTCCATGACCCCACTCTTAGATATTATTTTTCACCACCACTTCCCCTCTATACCCAGATTTTTCCCCTACAGCAACTCTCAACCCAGAGAATGGCTCTTGAGACTGTGTTGGACTACATTTATATCTAATTCACTCCCAGCTCTATACTCACATTACACATTTTTTATCCCAATTGGTATTTAAAAAAAAAAACAAAACACAAAATCCTGTATCTGTTGGAAAAATATCAGTAGTGCAACAGTGGCCTCATCTCTGTTCTGAATTATGCTGTTTTACTTCCATATGTTAAATATCTGATGTTTAGTATCCCCTTTACTATCCCTAAATGTATGGCAATTTATGTTGCATTCTGAGCAGAGAATTATTGTATAATGGAGTAGCAAAGGGCTAGGTCTATTACTGTTGAGCTTTGGGAAGCTATACAGAAAAATGTTAGTGCCACCTTGAGTTCTTTCTGTCTGAAATTGTTCAGAATAAGACACTAAATTAATCCACAGGACACTGGCAGCAGAGCATGATTGAGATGTAGACAACAGACTAATCATTTTCAATTCTGCAATAAACACCCTTTCAGGCAGACACACCGGCTCAACAGGGGAGACATCTGCACTTTTCTGAAGCAGTAAGACCCCTGATAGATAGGATTCAAGCCCTAGGGAAAGGAGATGTTTTCACTGACTTTGTGCCTTGAGGTACCCCAAGGGAAGAGTTTTAATTGGTGGTCAGGACAAGATGGAGAACAATGGAAAGATGAGATATGGACAGAACTGTAGTGTTGTGCAGAGTCTTAGAATTAGAACAATTGTATAGCTGCCACATTCCTGGTTGTGCCAGGATAGTACAAGGTATTGAACACCCATCCTGTGACACCAGAATCCCAGCCAATATCCTCAGATTGAGGCAGCTGGTAGGCTCTTTGCTGTGTCCCAAAGGTGGTCCAGCCACCCCACCCATTGTCGCAGGACTGGCTTTCACCATAATCCAGAACCACTAATTCTTTAACTGGGCAGGAAAAGTGAGACAAGGAGCACAATGGCCTAGGTGCTGCTAGCTGTTTTCTAGAAGAGGAGGGAGGAGAGCAGATATTTATTTAGAGAATTGTGTGCGTGGGAATGTGGGGATTGATTGATTTGAGAGGAAGTAGCTGTTTTGGAAAGACATTTAATTGATGTATATGGATTAGTTATCTAAGAATTAGTTTTAAAATGCCTAGAAGCCACAGAATAAGAGTCAAAATCCAGCAGGGTGGATTTGCACTTTCATCGTTCCAAGATACATCAGTTGAGAATCATGCAGTTTACTATATGGAGTCTTCTGAACAAAAGCTTTAAGACTGTAGTCTAGTCTTTACTGCATTGGTACTAATGTCCACTTTTTACAAAGTGGAGATCATGATGGCAGGGTGGCTTGGCCAAACCTGAGTGGTGCTGTGACACCGCCTGCCACGTCATAACACCACTCACTCAAAATTGGGCCAGCCGCCCCTCCCATCATGATTTGATCAAGTGGCACTGTGATCCAGTGTGGCAAGTCCCAATTCCCCGAGCTGCACCCTGTCACATGGAACAGGAAATGCCACTGCAGGGTGAGTGTGGGAACAAGCTCACTCTCCAACCCAGGCCCCCCCTTCCACACTGGGCAGGGAGAAGTGTATGTTTGCCTGTTTTTGCCCCCTTGCTTTCACAATTTGTGTGTGTGCACCAGTGAACCCATGCTAAAGCTGCTCCTGCTTATATGTCTACATTTGCATGTGCAATAACAATAATCATGTGCACAAATCCCCTAGGCAGCCCCAAATCTCCAATTTAGTTGGAGAATGGTCCCTTTCAACATTTTTACCTTAGCAATCATACAAGGAGTTTGAACTTTATGCAAGAAGAGACAGGAAGATAGTTAAGGGTCTTTATTATGGAGGGGAGGGAGTAGGGAAGGAAACAGGGTGAAATGGCAGGAATAGAAAATGTTAGCTAGTCAGAGTTGGCCATAGCGAGGAGAGTTATAGTGAAGAAGATGTGGAGCTGTGTTGAAATGGGAAAGGGACTTATTCCGTAATTATTTAGTGTAAGTTGTTAAAAATTTTAATCCAAACAGTTCTTAAAGCTGTCTTCAGTGTGACCCTGACAGTATTATCACTGCAGTGTACCAAAACAAATGTGTGGTGTTCGTCTTTAAGTAGCCCATAGTACATTTCATAACATATGTTGTATACTCTCCCAAGGCTCCAAAGAGCTGACTTCCAGTTGTTTTGAATATTTTTTATTCTCTACCTCCCAAACCCCATCTCAGACTGTATTTCTTACTAGGGAAGAGAGGAAGAGGCCTTGCGGCTTTCAAGGCGCTACAGCATTCCTGGTAGTTTTGTATTTAAAACACTTAGCCAGGCATTTGTACTTCACATTCACCAAGAACTTTACAATCATGTATGTAACTTTTTGACATTGTTACTGAATAAAGGAGGGAAGAACTAACTGCATCTGCCAATCCTGTGAACGTCTGAGAGAGCTGCTGTCTCGCTTGATGGACAGGATGAGAAGGGAGAGAGATGAAGAATAAAGGAAATGAACGGCCCTCAAGAGACAGAGTTCAGCTATATTTTCCTGCTTCCTTTCTCTTTACTCTGTCTTTGTCTCAGCATTAATTGTTGTAATGGCAGTCCGTAGTTTGAATAAAAGAAGGTTTTCTAGTAAAAATCTGGAAAGATCACCTACTTAGAGAAAAGAATGGAAGCTTTAATAAGTTGTGCTTGGGTACAATGAAAATCACTATATGATCCAAATTCTGATCTAGAATAAACTGCAGCTAGTCACCCCAGTGTAGTAGAGGTGAGAGTCGGGAGAGGAGGCGAGAGTGAATGATGGCATGAACTGCACGGGATGACTGACTTTTCCACCACAGCAGTATTGTGGTATTTTGTTTCATAGACTCATAGTTCCACCATTCCTATGAGGCAGTAACATACAGCTTCAGGCCAAATGATAATTTTTTAAAGCCGATTTCTAGGTCTGTTTAGTACGAAACTCTTAAATCATTGGATATATCTATTTGAAGTAAATAAACATTAAATCGGTTAGAGCCAATTTGTCTACAAATAAGTAAAAATTATTTAATTTAAAGACAGGAGTGCAGCCAGGTCTTGGAGTGCAGCCAACCACACTAATCCATCCAGCAGACAATCTGGATAGAGCACACTATATATCCCTTTTTATGAATAAATGGGGATAGAACCTGCAAGTGAGAAAATATGTCCAATGCCAGGACTAAATGTCTCAGTGACATTAGCCAGGATCTGTTGCTGTTGCCTAAGGCTAGGTGTGGGATAGGAAAAAAAATAAACAATACCATGGCCTCATATGTTCATTGACTCAAAATCATACTCAATACATCAAAGAAAAACAATCTGAGCAAGCAAGAGCCCCCAGTGCAAGAAAAAGATGACTCATTTTAATTAGAAGACTAAGTTCAAATATGAAATTGCCTTATTGTCGGAAATTAAACTCTCCGCCTGTGAACACAGCTGACCACCACAAATGAACATTAGGTATCGCTTTGCCAGATCTGACCTCAAAAGCCCTTTTGGTGGATATACGGTTGCCGACTTTCTAATCGCACAAAACCGAATACCCTTGCCCCCCCCCCCAAGGCCTCACTGCTGCCCTCCCTTCTCTGAGGCCCCATCCCTGCCCCCCACTTCTCTGAGGCTCTGCCCCCCACTCAATCCCCCCTCTCTCTGTCGCTCACTCTCCCCCATCTTCACTCACTCGTTCATTTTCACTAGGCTGGGGCAGGGGGTTGGGGTGTTGGAGGAGGTGAGTGTCCAGCTGGGGGTGCAGGTTCCAGAGTGGGGCCAGAAATGAGGGGTACAAGGTGCAGGAAGTGGCTCTAGGCTGGGGCCGAGGGGTTTGAAATTCGGGAGGGGGTTCCAAGCTGGGGCAAGGGTTTGGGGTGTGGGCTCTGGGCAGGAGTTTGGGTGCTGGAAAGGGGCTCAGGGTTGGGGCGCTGGAGGAGGTTCGAGGTGTGGGGTTCCAGGAGGCGCTTACCTCAGGTGGCTCCTGGGAAGCGACCAGCATGTCTCTCCGGCTCCTAGGCGGAGGTGTGGCCAGGGGGTCTACGTGCTGCCCCCACCCACAGGTGCCTCCCCCGCAGTTCCCATTGGCCATGGTTCCTGGCCAATGGGAGCTTCGGAGCCAGCACTCTGGGTGGGGGCAGCGCGCGGAGCCCCATGGCTGCCCCTCCTGCCTAGGAGCCAGAGGGACATGCCGGCTGCTTCCTGGGAGCTGTGCGGAGCCAGGTAGGAAGCCTGCCAGCCCCGCACCAACCGGACTTTTAACAGCCCAGTCAATGGTGCTAACCAGAACCACCAGGGTTCCTTTTCAACCAGGTGTTCTGGTCGAAAACCGGACACCTGGCAACCCTAGGTGGATAGAGAGGAATTTCCTTCCACACTTTCTGTCTCTGAAGTGTCTTTTCTCTGTCCTTGCCAGACCCAACCAGCTCTCAAAGGCACTGCACAGAAGAGAATGGGTAAAGAAAGATGCTCCTCTCTCTGAGGAGAGCACAGTGCACTTGAGTTTATAAGTAAATCAAAGCTACAGACATTTCAAAACGTAAAAAACAAAGTAAACTGTAAATGAAAATCAAAGGATTTTTATTTCAGCACAGACAAAGCAGAAATATCATGATTCCCTCTGCCAGCATTTTCTATTAAGTTATAATAGAAAGCCAGCAGAAGTAAACAGGTATATTTCCAATTGAACCACTCTGCTCTGATCCAAATGAGAAAATGCAGACTCCTCTACAAGCAACATATTGCTCCAATTTGATGGAGGAAAAGCAGGTTGACCAGCATACTTGACTGTATATACTATTTGATTTGTTAATACACAGCACTTTAGAGAGAAATCCTAAGGATTCTAGAAAATCAGCAAGAAAGCCTATACAAGTGAAGGTCCCTTTGCCCAACCCTAACAATGAATGTAGCAATAAGAGTAGTTATTGCTGCTGGCCAAGAAGATCATACCAAAGCACACAGAGATCAAAACCAGGACCTTTCTGAAAAAAACAAATCCCAGAAGAGGCTCTAACAGTGTGTTTCGAAGCAGCTTGATTGCAGGATGAGAAGGGGGGAAATGTAAACCTTAGAGTTCTACAGTTAGGGCTTGTCTACACTATGCAGCTTTTAGCGACAAGGCTGTGTCGACACAGCCTTGTCGCTAAAAGTCAGCGAGTGTGAACACTCTTTTGCGGTATTTTGTCCGCATTTTTGCCAACAAAATACTTCCAGCCCCGTGAGCGGCATAAGCTTTGTCGGCAGGAGAGCGCTCCTCCCGACAAAGTTGCAAACTTTTGTCTTTGGCCTTTTTTTTTTTTTTTTTTTTAAAAGTACCCCAAAAGACAAAAGTTTTGGAGACAACTGTGCAGTGTAGACATACCCTTAGTTATTTGGTTCCCTGCATGAAACTCAAACAACGCTATTAATACTCAGGCCTTCAGTAACAATTGCTAAACATCTATAGAATGTTTGAAATGGATTTCTAAAGTTTTCAGATCCACAGATTCTTACTCCCATTTATAAATTTATTCTGTGATTATAGAATGTGCCCTAACATCTCAGGGATGTACAAAATCTAACACTATACATTGTTTTTGCCCATTTCTCTGTCACACTAAAAAAGCCACAAAGGATATTCCCCAAAACAAAACACAGTTCCTCACTCAGCTTTCCCATTTCACACCTGTCAGAGAGAAGATTTAGCACCTTGTCCTAAAGGTCAATAAAGTCAAGTTCTTTCAGACCAATGGGGAGGGCAGTGGGGGGAGAGCAAAGTCCAGAGTTGAAAACCATCCATTGATAATGCCCTGACATCAACCCCCAGACACTTAAATTTAATGACTATTAGCTGGCTGTTGACAGGAACCAAGATCTAGAAGACCTGGGTTCTGTTCTTGAGCCTGCCACTGACTTCCAATGTGACTGTAGGAATGTCATTTAACTTCTTCCTGCCCCAGTTTCCATTTAAAATGGGGATACTATTACTTATACACCTTTGCAAAATACTTTCATTTGAGGATCTCTTATTACTAATTATTATCAGCATTCATGCCAGCTAACCATAAGTAGCACAATAGGAAAAGAGGTGATTTTGCAAATAACCTAAATCTAAGCCAAAAGCTAAGCATAATGAGCCTTTGTGATATGTACTCACCTTTCTATCTCTGATTAGAAAAACATACAAGTAATAGGAATGATTGTTATGGATCATTGTCAACACTTTGAAATATATCTGGAAGCAAGTGTAGTTTTCGAAGAATTGACAAAATATGTGAAGCAGTAACAGCTGCTTCAGACAGGGGGGCATCCACTTCTCCACCAGCTGTAGTTTTAAGTAGTCTTCAATGGTAGCCTCACATAAAGAAGATTACAGTAATGTAGCCTAAAAGTATCCAGTTACTTTGGTAAGGTCTAGTTCAAAATGACAAGGTCAAAACATCTAGCCACAAGACAACGAAAAAGGCATTCATGGGCCACCTAATATTCCTAGGTTGAAGAACTTCTCCAAATTGTGACCATCTGAGATCAGGTCTACACTACAGACCTATATCAGTATAGGTCATTCAGGGGTGTGAAAAATCCATACCTTTGAGCAACTTAGTTATACCAGACGAACTCCGCATGTAGACAGCGCTATGTCAACAGGAGAGCTTCTCCTGTCGGCATAGGAGTGTCTTCACTTAAAACAGTGCATCAGTGCAGCTGTAGCACTTAAGTGTTAGACAAAGAGTGGACCAAACTCTTCAATAACAGAGGCAAGAACCACATCTGCTATACATTCAATAGACTTCCTGATCAATTTCTAAAGGATTTTAGAAAAGCTCTACCACACCCTTCCAAAATTCTGCTTGTCATTAATCAATTTTTTTTAAACAGCTGAGTAAAACACTATTAGTTTGGGGAGGGGGTTAAATATCATCATGGTCAGGGAAAGCAGTAGATTTTGTGTTTGGAGTAGTATATTTTCACAATAATTTAGTAAAGCTATTGTAATTACACTCCTTTTCTACCAGAGACCTGGATCAACCTGCCAAGTGGAAACTTCCTGCATAATGTTGTGAATTTCAGGCTTCCATGCATGCTCAAGAATTCAGATGGTACACATTACTGGAGAATAAAAGAATATTGTGCTTATCCTTCACCAAATGGTTAAGATTTTTCAAGATTCACCAGGACTTGGATATTCCACTAAACAAAACCTCAAATAATACTTTACGCTACTATTGAACCTTTCATCCAAGATACTAAATTGTTTTACAAACATTAATTAAGCCCTAAAATATCTCTATGAGATGGGGGAAGGAGGACAGTATTATCATTGCAGGAAAACAGAGGAAGGAGATGTAAGTCATTTGCCTAAGGTCACACAGCAAGCCAGGTGTAGAGTCAGAGGGGAAAAAAAATTCAGGTTTTCTACTCCTCTAGTGGAATGAAATCCAAAGTTAAATATATTAGTGCTATTGCCAAAATCATTTGCTTAAGTTTTTCTTTTATTAACTTGACTTCTGATTTCTTAGGAATTTCTCTTAGGAGTCAAATTTGACTCCTGTTCTAACGTGACCTTCTCTCTTTTTATTTTTAAATTGTATATTATCATATAAAAGAGAGATCTTAAATATTCTCCTGCAGCCACTCAGATTCTTTACTGAGTACAAAGGATCCTCATTTTGCTTTTTACAAAAATAAAACATCTTGATCACAAACAGATCTTTGTAAACTATGATTAATTTTGAGTGATCAGAGAAGTCACCTGATATTGTTAGTTCCCAGCTGAATAGATGCACAGCCATTTTTAGTCAAATTTAGATTCAGTTTCTGTGAGCATTTGTGCCAGTAAGAGTCATTTCAATGCTTGTGGAATGCAAACACAAAAGGCCATGAACATAGCAATTTATTAAAAAATGTACATGAACAGTCTCTAAAGTTTTTTTCATGCTGTTTGCCCAGTTCTAAACTTACCAGCATCATACAAGTGTAGCAAGGATTAATTAAATGTTTGCAAAGTGCTTTGGTGACTTGAAATGCTATGTAAGTTTTAGGAACAAACAACAGCAATTCAGAATGTTGGGGAATCCTGACTGGTTAATGAAGTAATGAGTTATACATTTGAAGAGAAAATAATTTAAAAAGAAACACACCTGCCCAGACTGAGAAGTTTAAAGTGCTTTTAAAATAATAATTTGTAGGTCTTTCCCCCCCATAAAGCTATACTCGGATTTCCACAAAAACTTCTGTGGCAGGAGTAAGCTCCCAACTCACTTGGATTCTATGAACGGAAACTCTTAATGGTGATAGCTGGAGAAGGCAGAAGGGGATTTCTCATAGACATACCCATCAAGATGAGTCATTAGTGATCATTTTACCAAAGAGGGATGAATACTTTGGATGAGAGACCAGAGACTCTGTGAAAAAGCAATGGCTATGCAAAGGGTGATTCACCACTGGCTTCATGACCCAACATAAAAGCATCTCCCCTGACCACAAAAAGCAGCCAAGATAGCTTGTAACTAGATATTTTAATGCACTGGTATGGGTATCAGGGCAAAAGGTTAGAGGAAATGAAATGTGGGAAGAGTAAGATTCTCACACTAAGTAAGCTACTCATTCTATTAGATGTCAGAAACTATTCATCTTTAAGAAATAAGCAATGCCAGTTTCCACATACATTCTTTTTTCTTGTGTCTACTGTTGCTCCTGTACTAGTCCAACATAGCGAAAGCTACTGAGGGTGCTTGAGTCTATATTAACAAGACAGACAGATTTTGAGAGAGGTTAGGCATACAATAACCACAATACAAGTGCAAGATGACTGTACAAAAATACATATTTCCTATGTACATGTGTATTTATCCTATCTGCATATACAGACCACTTATATTTGGTGTTAAATATGGATTTAGGAGCCTAATTTTAAGCACTCAGGTTTGAACATTTTGGCCTATTAATTAGTAAAAATTATAATAATACTTTGCACTTTTGTAGTACTCTCTATTTGACAATCTCAAGCCTACAAATAACAATGTATTAAGTCTCTATTTTAAACAGCTGTATGTAAGTATTATCCTTATTTTCCTCCACACGTGTGAAAAGGCAGAGGTGCAAAGTGACTTCTCTATGATCACACAGGAAGTTTGTGGCAGAGTTGGGAATGGAACCCAAATTTCTTAATATATAATCACAGGCTTTAAACACAAAACTATCCTTCATTCTTTTGATGTGAACACCTGCTCAAGCGCTAGAGTGAGGTCATCAACTCATTTCATACATATCACCTAACAGCCAGGGCTTTGTAACAAACTTTTGATCACTACCCTGTTTCAAGTGCATGGGACTGAAATAGTGATGATGACCTGGTGCAAGAGACATTACGCCATTCTTAGAGCAATTAATACAGAAAGAAGCTGGACCTAAAATAGTAAGACCCTTAACAAAAAAACTACTAACACTGTGCTTTACAGAAACTTCTGCTAGAGTCTGGGAATATGGAAATGAGGAATATGAGACCTTTATATAGAAAAAAGATTAGGAAATAAATTTTACCCATAGTGGTCTAATAAGAGGGAGTCTGTTGTCTTGTGGGAAATTGTAGGTGTAGGCAAAGGTATGTAGATGAGCCTGGGATGTGGGGGAAGCCATCAGCACACAACTGTGTGTGTGTGTGTGTGTGTGTGTGTGTGTGTGTGCGCGCGCGCTCTCCAAGATTTCTTGGCTGTAGAATATTTGCCTAGGAATCTGTTTTTCCCTTCCAGACTTCCCAAGTTTCCCAAACAGGCAAAAAAACAATTGTTACAACTCCAATGCAGCTGGAGTCAACATCAAGTTGTAAAAATAGTAAGGATTCATTTTTTATTAAAAGAACTTTACCAGCAATAAGTAATTCGTTTATAGACTTCCTGAGGTGAAACTTGACCTTCTGATGAAAGAGGCTTGGTTTTCCAAGTCTTTATTGGCTCCCACCACAGCAGACTCCCACCCTGGAACTGTTTCCTGACCTTTGGAAAGGGTCATCCATATTTAGCTGAAAGAAAAAAAGTGCACTGAATTCTAATACTCTGTGGTAACATGGTCTCTCTCTTTAAAAATAAAATTGGTGAGTTCAGTCCACATTTAAAATGAACTCTTTCTTTCTCATGATAAAACATCCTTTAAAAATACCCTTGCTTGGTTATATCAAATCATTCACATTGCTGAAAGGAGACTAGCTATCTCCCTTCTACTGCAGGATAATTGCAGCAGTTTGTGCTTATACAAGATGGTGGGGGGGGGGGGGGGAAGAACAGTATTAAAAAGCTGTAGAGAATTGTGTGTGACTCCTCTACCTAAATATTACACCCAGATAATATATAGTATCCCTCACCCATAACCTCATGCCAAATATAAACTTTCTTGAGGCAATGCCCTGGAAAAATATGTTCTTTTAAATTATGACCACCCCAATGTCTAAAGAGAGTAAGCACATTGGCTACTTGGGCATCTGTTCAAATAGGAAAGGGAGAGACTATTATTTGAATATATACTCAGCAGGGTCATTATTAAATTTCTGAAAAACTCAAAAACAAGAAAAATAAAGAACTGAATCAATTATTTAAATTACAAACACTTTTCTGTGTTGCAGAGGATTTATTTTTAGGGCTGTCGATTAGTTGCAGTTAATTCATGCGATTAACTAAAAAAATTAATTGCGATAAAAAATTGATCATGATTAATAGCAGTCTTAATCACACTGTTAAACAACAGAATACGAATTGAAATTTATTAAATATTTTTGGATGTTTTTTCTACATTTTCAGATATATTGATTTCAATTCCAACACAGAATACAAAGTGTTACACTGCTCATTTTATATTGTTTTTTATTACAAATTTTGCACTGTAAAAACAACAAACAAAAGAAACAGCAAAAAGAAAAGGAGTACTAGTGGCACCTTAGAGACTAACCAATTTATTTGAGCATAAGCTTTCGTGAGCTACAGCTCACTTCATCGGATGCATTCAGTGGAAAATACAGTGAGGAGATTTATATACACACAGAATATGAAAAAATGAGTGTTATACATACTGTAAGGAGAGTGATCACTCTATAGATGAGCTATTACCAGCTGGGAGAGTGGGGGGGGGGGGGGGGAAAGAGGGGAAACTTTTGTAGTCATAATCAAGGTGGGCCATTTCAAGCAGTTAATAAGAACGTCTGAGGAACAGTGGGGGGTGGGGATGGGGGGGAATAAACATGGGGAAATAGTTTTACTTTGTGTAATGACCCATCCACTCCCAGTCTCTATTCAAGCCTAAGTTAATTGTATCCAGTTTGCAAATTAATTCCAATTCAGCAGTCTCTCGTTGGAGTCTGTTTTTGAAGTTTTTTTGTTGTAATATTGCGACTTTTAGGTCTGTAATCGAGTGACCAGAGAGATTAAAGTGTTCTCCGACTGGTTTATGAATGTTATAATTCTTTATTCTTTTACGTAGAGACTGTCCAGTTTGACCAATGTACACGGCAGAGGGGCATTGCTGGGACATGATGGCATATATCACATTGGTAGATGCGCAGGTGAATGAGCCTCTGATAGTGTGGCTGAAGTGATTAGGCCCTATGATGGTGTCCCCTGAATAGATATGTGGACACAGTTGGCAACGGGCTTTGTTGCAAGGATAGCTTCCTGGGTTAGTGGTTCTGTTGTGTGGTGTGTGGTTGCTGGTGAGTATTTGCTTCAGGTTGGGGGGCTGTCTGTAAGCAAGGACTGGCCTGTCTCCCAAGATTTGTGAGAGTGATGGGTCGTCCTTCAGGATAGGTTGTAGATCCTTGATGATGCGTTGGAGAGGTTTTAGCTGGGGGCTGAAGGTGATGGCTAGTGGCGTTCTGTTATTTTCTTTGTTGGGCCTGTCCTGTAGCAGGTGACTTCTGGGTACTCTTCTGGCTCTGTCAATTTGTTTCTTCACTTCAGCAGGTGGGTATTGTAGTTGTAAGAATGCTTGATAGAGATCTTGTAGGTGTTTGTCCCTGTCTGAGGGGTTGGAGCAAATGCGGTTGTATCGTAGAGCTTGGCTGTAGAAGATGGATCGTGTGGTGTGGTCTGGGTGAGAGCTGGAGGCATGTAGGTAGGAATAGCGGTCAGTAGGTTTCCGGTATAGGGTGGTGTTTATGTGACCATTACTTATTAGCACCGTAGTGTCCAGGAAGTGGATCTCTTGTGTGGACTGGTCCAGGCTGAGGTTGATGGTGGGATGGAAATTGTTGAAATCATGGTGGAATTCCTCAAGGGCTTCTTTTCCATGGGTCCAGATGATGAAGATGTCATCAATATAGTGCAAGTAGAGTAGGGGCGTTAGGGGACGAGAGCTGAGGAAGCGTTGTTCTAAGTCAGCCATAAAAATGTTGGCGTACTGTGGGGCCATGCGGGTACCCATAGCAGTGCCGCTGATTTGAAGGTACACATTGTCCCCAAATGTGAAATAGTTATGGGTGAGGACAAAGTCACAAAGTTCAGCCACCAGGTTTGCCGTGACATTATCGGGGATACTGTTCCTGACGGTTTGTAGTCCACCTTTGTGTGGAATGTTGGTGTAGAGGGCTTCTACATCCATAGTGGCCAGGATGGTGTTATCAGGAAGATCACCGATGGATTGTAGTTTCCTCAGGAAGTCAGTGGTGTCTCGAAGGTAGCTGGGAGTGCTGGTAGCGTAGGACCTGAGGAGGGAGTCTACATAGCCAGACAATCCTGCTGTCAGGGTGCCGCCAATGCCTGAGATGATGGGGCGTCCAGGATTTCCAGGTTTATGGATCTTGGGTAGCAGACAGAATACCCCAGGTCGGGGTTCCAGGGGTGTGTCTGTGCGGATTTGTTCTTGTGCTTTTTCAGGGAGTTTCTTGAGCAAATGCTGTAGTTTCTTTTGGTAACCCTCAGTGGGATCAGAGGGTAATGGCTTGTAGAAAGTGGTGTTGGAAAGCTGCCGAGCAGCCTCTTGTTCATATTCCGACCTATTCATGATGACGACAGCACCTCCTTTGTCAGCCTTTTTTATCATGATGTCAGCATTTTTTAATTCACTCATACAAGTACTGTAGTGCAATCTCTTTATCTTGAAAGTGCAATTTACAAATGTAGATTTTTTTTGTTACATAACTGCAGAGGCAGATTACGGTTTTGTGGGGCCTTGGGCCACAGCAAGTGGGGGCCCCTCCCCACCTCTTCCTCTTGCAGTCCCCCCAGCCCCTCTCCCTGGTGCTCCGGCTGGGGAATGGGGTTGGGGCACAAGGGCTTCTCCTGTGTGCCCGGCGCTCCTGCCAGGGAGCGGGTTTAAGGTGCGGGGGCAAGGTGCGGGGGCTTCTGAGGAGTGCCAGGGCGGCACCCATTTTTCAAGGGCCCTCCACTTGGCCAGGGCCCCTGGGCACAGGACCTGTTGGCCCAGTGGCTAATCTGTTACTGCATAACTGTAAACAAACTTGTTTGTCTGAGTGATTGGTTGAACAGGAAGTAGGACTGAGTGGACTTGTAGGCTCTGAAATTTGAAGTTGTTTTATTTTTAAATGCAGGGTTTTTTTGTATGTAATTCTACATTTGTAAGTTCAACTTTCATGATAAAGAGATTGCACTACAATACTTGTGTTAGATTAATTGAAAGGTACTATTTATTTTGTTTTTTACAGTGCAAATATTTGTAATCAAAATAAATATAAAGTGAGCATTGTACACTTTGTATTCTGTACTGTAACTGAAATCAATTTTAAAATGTAGAAAACGTCCAAAAATATTTAAATAGTGTTCTATTATTGTTTAACAACGCAATTAATCATAATTATTTTTTAATTGCTTGACGGCCCTATTTATTTTATTTTTACTGGTCCTCCCTACTACTATCAAAATTGGCAATTATTCTGTTTCTAACTCTTTGAGCTACCTGTACAATTAACAGTAACACTTCTTTATTTCTCTGCCCTCAATCTTTCTTCCACTCTACTTTAGTTCCCATGTATCTCTCAATCCACATCACCTTGTTCCCATGCTTATTTCAACCTCTCTTTTTCAGTAAGAGCCTTACCAACACGACCTGATGAAGATCACACATCTGCTCATATATAAACACTGCCCTAGTGACACCAGAAAAGAAGTAGAATCTGGAGAGCCTAACTAGTTCTGCTAACAGTGGCCCACCTCAGGAAAGCATTACTGACCAATACCAGACTGCCTATCAGAACAATCATTTTGTAGGTTTCTCCTTTTTGGTTGATGGAAAAGAGTACAAAGTAGTTAAGGATTTCAGAAATCTAAATTTAATCTCCTGGGCTGCTATACTGGATTAACTCCATTTTCATAAATCAAGCCACTATTTTTGTAGCATAAAAACAAGAGTTTAATGCGAGTAAGCTCAGACAATCTGTTTAAGATTTGCTGCTGTTTATCCTCCCCTTCCAAATTAAATTGCCAGCAACATCTTGAAATTGCCAAGAAGTCAAAGAAAACTGAGAAAATACAAAAAGGTGTGTAAGAAGGGTAACAATATTACATAGCAGAATGGCATAAATCACCCACAAAAAAGCCAAGAAATTTCAATTTAAGGCTTTCATTTCATCCTTAATCTCTTCCTTGTGCTGTACTTAGGTATCAGAGCAGATGTTATAACCCCAATCCTTCTCAGTATGTACTTAGTTCTGATTAATTGGAGTTATGCAAAGGTGGTACAACAAAAGCAGAATAAAATCTTAGATTCATCAACCAGAATGCAAAGGAGGCAGTAGTTTTAACTCATAATTTCTCACATTAGACAGTTTAAAATGGCAGTCATCTTAAAAAAAAAAAATCATGCTCTCTGAAAGTGTGCTTATCTACTGTTACAACTTCTAATATTACTGTAACTGAAAGCAGTTAAGCAGATTTGTATATATATTTGACGGCACTTTACGTATAGTCAGCTTGTCTGTTTTCCTTGTATTACTCAGGTAGTTCTCATTTACACTGAGACAAGGGAGATTAAAACCAAAAAAAATAGAAAATGTAATTGTAAAATCAAAAATATTGGCAGATGGAAGGTATAGCATCTGAAATCCCTTTAACTAATTTAATTTTTTAAACTGACTAGACTTCCAGTTGATGGTGTCCCTTCAAAAGAAAATGTCTTCCATGTTCAGAGCTTGAAAACTCTACTTGCCATCTTGCCAGTGAGTAGAAAGTTTTCACTGATGAAAAAGGAACCTATATTACCCACCAGAGAAGTTGGAGAAGTTAAGCTTTTATTTTAAACAATGAAGTTTCTACCTTTTATGGTTGCGAAAATAACTTTTCAAATGTTAAACAATGCAGTGCCATCTTTCTCAGTCTACAGATTTCAGAGTAGCAGCCATGTTAGTCTGTATCCGCAAAAAGAAAAGGAGGACTTGTGACACCTTAGAGATTAACCAATTTATCTGAGCATAAGCTTTCGTGAGCTACAGCTCACTTCATCGGATGCATTCTCTAATGCATGCACGTATGTAGTGACTTTTGACACTAACAATATACAAGCCAACTCTCAGCAATTTTCTCCCACCCCCACAATGTAATCTTTTCTCCTGCAGAGCTACACAAAAAGGCTGGCTAGTGGAGAAGTTTAAGCAACTTTTTCAAGGACAACTGTGATCTAAAATGTAGTTACCCTTGTAAATCCCACCAGTTAGCAGGAGTGTAGTGCCCTTCACTAGGCAAACAGCACAAAATGAATGTCTGTATATAGGGCAATAGAGTGAACGGAGCCGGGAGAGGAGAAGGCCAACTGGGGGGAGGGCAGGAGAGAGAGCAAATAATTCATTTATTTTCTTGATTAGTAACATTTTCAAGAAATGTGAGAAAGTAGGCTAATTTTCATTTTCAGTCTCAGATGGGACACACTGTATTATTTATATTATAGTAGCACCTGGAATTCCCATTGAGATTGGATCCCCATTGCTCTAGGCACTATATACTGCATGCATCACTGAATAAAATACCATATGATCTCTTTCATTCATCTTCCATTCCTTCTAAATTTTGTAATCACCACTTATGACATTTTGTCAATGTAACATGGGATCTCTTTGGGGCAATGACTCTGAGTTTTATTATATATTAAGTGCCAAGTATATTTCTAGCAAACAATACGTTTCACTTTGGCTTCAGGTTGCCAGACAACAAGTTTATCCTAGCCTGCAAAAACCTACAACTGCAGAAAATATTCTGTGTGCCTTTTAAAAAAATCCAAATGGATTTATATCTAATATTGTGAATTAGCAAAATGCAACTGGGCCAGTTAACAGTCAAAATATACATCCTGTTTTTGAGCTGTTTGCAATGTAAACATAACAGATGCTATCAAGAGTTGTGCTACCAGGTGCCACTATTGTACAAGTGGATGGTGGCACATAGTTAACAGAAACCATAATAAAATGCAGATGAGCTAAGTAAGGCTAGGTCTACACTACCACTTATTTCAGTATAACTTATGTCACTCAGGGGTGTAAAGAAGCCACCCCTGAGCAACGTAAGTTACACCAACCTAACCACAGGTGTGGACAGCACTATGTGGGAGAGAGAGCTTCTCCCGCCTCTCACAGAGGTGGATTTATTATGCTGATGGGAGAGAGCTCTCTCCCGGTCGGCATACAGTGTCTTCACCAGATGCGCTACAGCTTGCTGCTAGGTAATACAAACTGCTTGCTGCTAGGGAATAAGAGGCTAACAGTGATGCCATCAAGAAAAGATGGTGCATTATCCACCACCACTCATATTTTAACCTCCTTCCCCCTCCCTCTACTGTCAAAAAAGGGAACAAAAAAACCTACCACCACCACACAACACCTTAAAAAGAATGAGTTTTCCAAAATGTTTGAAATTGATATGAAAATCAGCCCTCAACATTTAAAAGACTTTCTTTAAATTGATAACTAACTTGACATCCTTGCACGTGACAGAATGGACCCCCCTTTCTCATTGTAGCCACAAACTACTGTATTTCAAGGTATTGTTACAACCCTATCCCAACATCAATCACAATCTCTTATTGGTTATGTAAGTTATGTAAGTTAGTGACCCACATCTGCAAAACCTAAAGAAAAAGCATACAGTGCACTATAGACCAATAAAGTTTCTACGTTTTAAAATCCTTATTTAGAAGACTCCAGAAATAGGCAATTATAAACTCTTATCTGAAAACTTTGCTAGCTTCAGAATAGAGCTGAATTTCTAATATATTAGTACTGCATGAATAGATATTAGATTTTTAAAATATATACAGCTTAATTACCAAGAGTATATAATAAAACATTAAGCTAAAAGCTATAGTTAGAATTTTAGAAATGTTCTGGCATTTTCTAAGCATTTGTAATCTCCTCCATCCTCCCACTCTCTCCCTATTATAAACCTTTAAATGCTTTGGGTGTTTATTTGCATATCAATACTCACAATGATTTTCCAGTTCACAGCAGTACAGGCATCTGAGCTCTGGGAACAAATTGTAAGGTTTGGTGTACTCCATTTCTGCATACTTTGCAAACGCTCTGATAAACATATTCCCTTGATAAACATTTTGCTGGACTAGACTCTTAAAACAGAATTTAGGCTATTTTATAAGTGGTAATAAGGAATTCTAATATACACTGAATAGTAGCTTAGCTCAATGTATGTGATTGTTCAAAACTGCTTTTTTAAAATACATTTTTTTCCCAAAGGGAGAAAAACATTTGCAGTAGCTCTAGCTAGCAAAATTAAATGTAAGTTCAGTAACTGATTTTGTGTTAACCACCTTAAGAATTTTTTCAAAATATATACTTGTTTTAGGAGAAAAAAGCAAACAGCTTTTTTAATGTAAGCAAAATCCATGTTTTATAGTCTCTTTGTATCACTCTTGATTCAAGGCAATCCACTTTAAAATTAAAAAAAGAAAAAGAAAAGAAAGGTCTCCATGTTTAATGAAAACAGGTTGGAAATTCTAGTGTAGAACAGTTGTATTCAATTTTGGATCGCTTGGCAAACAAAAGCAGGTCCTTGCGAATGGTCAGGGCTTGAAACATTTGGAGACTAGTATAAATGCTTTCAGGACCAGTACATTTTTCCAAACTATTTCAAGATGATAATTAGAAATTAAAAACACCCCTTATTTCCATAGCTCATGGTACTCAGAGCTTCAAGTATCTGCTACTATTGAATACAATTTTAAATCTGATGTTATTTAGGTTTGAGGACATCAATCTTCAGTAAGCAGTATGTACTGGAGTCTATTTATAGCTTTAAAATATTTACAAGAATATAAAGAAGGGTCAGAGATCACAGTTGAGTCAGAGAACCAGGCAGTTCTTCCTGCCTTCTCTTCCCAACACCAGCCAAAATATAATAATTCAAAAAGCCACTATTAGTGCTTCCAGATTTCAGTATTAATGCTTAGTGCTTTTTATAGATCATTTTACAGAAACATCATAACACATGCAGTGCAGTGGTTTAGAGATGACCTGCAAATGATAAAGCAAAATGGGAAACTGCCAGAGCACTGGTGGAAGAAGACCAGGGCATTACAGCATATGGAATTTTTAGTCAGAGCTTTAGGCTGCATGGTTTAACAAAATGCTTCTTCACTTCCAGAACAGCGCACAAGACAGCTTGCTGGATCCATGCTGCCTACAGTCAGTTACAAAGTAGAGTTTTCATGTTACACTGAGGAAAAACGTACTCAGATTCAGAATAACTTGTGTATCTACATGAAAACAGAGCAATGGCTGGAGGGGACAATTGCTAGTTCTTTGCGGCTTGTGTTTCATACAGCCTCATTCTCTGATATTGCGAGCCCCAAACAGTTAAAAATCATGAGTGAGGCTCCTCCTCCAAAATCATGGCATTGGCTTTGAAATCGTGATTTAAAAAAAAAATTTGGAGTTTTTTTTGTTATGTGATTGTGAGGTTTTGTGATGCTGTGTATAAGAAAAGTGACCATTTATATCACTGTTGTTACCACTGTTATACAATTTCCATAAATCTTATACAAAGTGTATCATGTAAGGTGTCAATGGAAAGGTTATGTTTGAAGTATGATTATCCTGTTTATATACATGTATCATCATTGTATCTGAAATTATGAATATTGGCTATGTACTTATATCTTACACATGTGTTGCATTCGTGGGTGACACTCACCAGATAGAATTTACATCAAGGCTAGACAGCTATATGTTGATGGCCCATCAAGAAACCTCAGCTCTCACAATGGGCCATTAAAGAAATTTATTCCCAGCAGTGCAAGTAGGGCAGTCCGGTCTGGTATGTCGTACCAGCAAGGTATTTATAGCTGGTACAGCGTACCAGAAAGAGGAGCAGCAGAACATGGGGCTGCTGGACAGCCCCACGCCAGCAGCTCCTCCAGCGCAGCTGTACCGCCCCCAGCCCTTCCACGCAGGGTCTCCTCCATCCGACAGCAGCCCTGTTGGGAGTGGGGGAGGGGGCGGGGGGGGGAGAGAGAGAGGGAAGGTGCGGGGCTGGAGCAGTACAGCTGCCAGAGATGCTGCTGGAGTTCTGTTCCTTTCCACACTGCGGTTCCCAGGAGAGCCCTGAACTGCAGCTCCACCAGCGCGGCTGCTGTACCACCCCTAGCCCTGCCCCTGCCCATCAGTGGGACTGCTGTACAGACGGAGGAGACCCTGTATGGAAGGGCTGGGGCAGTACAGCTGCGCTGGAGGAGCTGCTGGCATGAGGCTGTCCACGTTCTGCTCCAGTCGCCATTGCGGTTTCAAAGGCACAGAAGGAGGAGGAGGAGGATAGAGCCCCCCCCCGAAAAGGGGGGGTGGATCATGGGGAGGGGATGGAGAGAGAGTGGGGGCCCTGGACTGGGGGCGGAGTCATGTGGAGGGTCACGTGAGGCGGTCACGTGCCACCCCGTACCGGGAAGAAATGGATTCAACTTACACCACTGCTTACCCAGTCCAGGTGGCTCTTCCTGAGGAGCCAACAGTCACCCTCCTGTGATTCAGCAAATCATGTAAGGATATGTGAGATGCTCCTGTGACCCTGGACTCCACCTTGGGCCAGTAACTTTCCACAAACAGGGGCTGTGGGCTTTGTTTAGGACAGAAAACTTCCATGCACATGGCAGAGGATATAAAAAGGCACCTGAGACATCTCTAATTTGACTCTTTCGTCATCCGATTCTCTGGACTGTGGATTTACAACTAAAAGGAGCATCTTGAACTATGGACTGAGGACCTTCCAATCTTTTGGAAGTTACCAGACAGACTTTACAAGCCAGCAAGCTATTCCATCACTGCTACAAACCTGATAAGGACTTTGCAATCATGTGTATGATCTATTAACCATTTATAACTCCCCATTTCTTTTATTATTAAATCTGTACATGGGACTACATTTGGCTTCTGGTTAACCAGTGCGGTACTGCAGAAGCTCTTTTGTTACTGGGCTGGTGAATCTAATTATAGAATAAATCAACAGTTTTGGGGATTGTCTGTCCCATTTCTTGCAGTCTGTCCTCAGCGTGGCATTTTCAGTGTGGCCC
Organism: Natator depressus; assembly: GCF_965152275.1. Classification (NCBI taxonomy): domain Eukaryota; kingdom Metazoa; phylum Chordata; order Testudines; family Cheloniidae; genus Natator; species Natator depressus. The sequence goes on from NC_134243.1 coordinate 48,320,623, forward strand.
ATACCAGGCACCCAGTGACCATTTGTCTTCTGAATTTTGAGACTTTGGAGTTCACATTTTCAAATTTTTCTTGGCAATCATGATGGCTGAAAACTTGAAAGAAAGAAAGAAAGAAAGAAAGAAAAAGAAAGAAGAGATTCTCACTTAATCACTCCAGGAGATGGGGCTTTAAGACAACCATGAAATATCACAAGAAAAGGCAACACTGAGCCCCTCTGAAGGTGGTAAGGGTGCAAGTACTGGGTCTATTGCACATCATCTTCCAGTTTTGGGATAGTTTATCGAGAGGATTGTGGCAGGACCCATTTCATCTTTTCTGAATCCCACTCATTTGGACTTTAGACTTGGGTTTGAGCAACAAGCAACATTGTTAGGAGAAGCTCCGTAATCAATAAAGGACAATGAATTGTCTGCGCTGATTGTATAGGATATCAACTGCCTCTGATACCATTGCTTATTTAAGGGATACAAAATTGTTAGAGTGGCTCTGTTCATTACTTACCAGATGGTGATCTGGGGCAATTTCTCTTCTGGCCTGATATCTTTCATGTGAAAAAGTTTGAGATCTGTTTCGCCACTCTTCTTGTTCAACATGTTTGAGACCATAAGGAGTTGGTAAACTGCATCATATTCAGTACATTGCCTGTACTTAACTCTGTTTCCAACACATCTGGACCAGCTGATCCATTATTGTGAATAATGTGCAGTCCCAACTAGAGGAGATTACAGTAAATTAATCTTGAGGTGACAGAGAGGCATATTATAATTATTATTCATTTGTATTATTGTAGTGCCTAGGAGCCCTACTCGTGGACCAGGATCCCACTGATGGTACGTCTGCAGCTAAAAATAAAAGCTGTGCTCCTTTGGCCCCACACAGATGAAAAACATCTTTTTAGCTACAGTTACTAGATCTTCCAACATCAGAATCTAATAAAACTCCAAGAACACAAGCCTGCCTAATAAATGGTAGCCATGTTATCTTAAGCAGGACTGCAGATGTTTCCCTCACTAACTCTTCCAGATTCTTCCTCCAACTCACCACCATCATGCTAATCTTGTGCAATTTGAGTGTTGAACAGCTGACTCCAATTTCAAAAAGATTGGATTGGAACCACTCAGAAGCTCAAGTCACTGCAAAAGTCAGCCTCACATCTGCTGAGCAATGAGTCATACAGGAATCACACATCACAGGTACTCTGCCTTGCACTGACTTCCAACAGCCTCTTGAACTCTGTCTGGAAACTAAATTTCCACCTCTAGAGTCCTAAATTAATGGGGACCCTAAGGGTTTGCCTCTCCTCTAATGTAATATTAGCAGAGTTGGGAACAGCAGATTATTCAAGCTATAGGTCCATTGTTTCAAATAAGCAGGAGCCCGATGGCAGGGCATTTTCTACAAGAAATCTTCAACTCTAATTTGGCTTCCTTCTTTAGTCATTAGAATCCAAACTTATTAATTCCACAGACCCCATCTTTCCTCCCCGGCACTAAAAGATATTGAAGGAGGATTTAAGTGAGGCATTATGGTATGGTTGTGTAGAGTGCATATTTGGTTACTTCTTTTGTCTATTCATTAGAGATTTGATTAAACAAAGGTCAAGAGTTACATTTGCAGATGGCATGATTTGAAATGCTGTGGGTCCTGATAGATGCCAGAGCAGTAAAAGTAAATGTCACCAAGGCCCAAAAGTGGATTGGAGAACAATCTCTTTATAGGCCAGTCTGCATCATTCCACCTGCATATGCCATTACTCCCTGTATTGGAAACACTTCTTTACCTGCTCCTAATAAAGCTGCATGTGAAGTTTTGTGTCACACTTATGCAATGACAGTTTCCAAAGAGAGAGAAAGAGAGAGAGAGAGAAACAGCAAACCCTATAGGCTGCTGCATCTGTAAGTCATGGGGCGCAACTGGGAACACAGCTTGACATAACCTTACCAGAAACTTTCTTTCACAGCTCATTTTCCCCATCTCTCCCAGGTACATGGTAAGTGACAGACCTATCTCCCACTTCACAGATCACCAGACATGCTCTGCATATTTTGGACTCGTGATTACATCAGAATTTCAGCTTTTATTTTAATATGGAGATGTCGCAGGTGCCTTTTTATATCTTCTAGCCCTGATGGTTGCAAAGAAAAGCTTGAAAACATGAACTGAGTGTAAAAGTAAGCAAAGCAACAATAGCCTTGTGAGTCTGAAGACTGCACAGAACAACAGCTCTGAGAGGTGTGAAGTGTTCCATGAATCTCAATATGATGCTAACTCTAAAACCAGTGGGTCTGGCATATCCACCCAAGCAGATACATCTGAGCTGCTGGAGTGAGTACTACTAGTACCCTGATGCCTCCTTTTTCTTCATGGGATAGAAAGCATGCCTCAGCAGCCAATCCTGAGTAGAAGGGGGACCCATGCCACTGTCCCTAACTTTTGTGGGTGGGGTTGCTAGTGGATGGAGCCACAGGGGCCCAGAGTCAGTGTGCCTAGAGCTCCAGGATGCCTTAATCTGGCCCTGCTCATATGGTATTGACTAGTCTGCTAGTCTGGCCCTGTAAATCAACCCTAGTTTAGCATTTACTGATAGTATGCTAAAAAAAAAAACCACACAAATAATAGATAAACAGTTTTGTGAGGCTAGAAACTGACATGCCATTAGGAGTCTAAGGCTTTGAAAGAAAACCAAGAGAATTAGTGAAAGAACCAAGCTATGTTCACAGTGGGGAAATTGACAAAAATTTCCCATCAGTTCTAACAGCTGCTCAACTGAAGAAGCATGAGCTACAGCATAAACTGGACTCCAGCATCCACACCTGTTTTAAACATCGCTTTAGTTAAAGTTGCTGAAAAACAGTCTCATTGAAACAGTGTAATACTGGGTTAGGCTGATAAAGCCCTACTTTCACTCGGCTTCCAATAGTTCCGATTTTTTTTTTTTTTTTTAAAGAAATTTTCACCAGGGTAGACAAGGCCATATTGGCCAAAACCCTCTATTGCCCCAAAGACAACGATCACATTCAGGAGACAAAAATCAACCTGACAGGAACGTCTGAACAATTTTAGTATCTAGGAAGTAAAAATGGATTAGGGCACAGGAGAACTAAGGTAACAAGCATGAAGAACATTCATGTAGCAAGAGTCCAAACAGATCTTCAGCAATGTTTCTTAATGCGTGCAATTTATTTCTATGTTACAATAGAGTGCTATTAACTATTGCTTCCATAACATAGAAATTGTGATTTAGAAATAGAATTTCGTTCAACTAAGAAATGTTCCAAAGAAGTGGCATTACAATTATTTTGTAGGGTTCCCCCCCGCCCCCCCGAACACTAACAAAGAACACCAGCACATCAAACTCCCCTTTTTCAACACAGTGAATGAATAAAAACTGTCACGACACTTCTGCAATATTTAAGAAAAGAGGAATTTTAAGCTTGTTCACAATTCTTTCCCCCTATTCCACAGTTCTTGGGTTCCTTTTTAAATAAAAAACTGCCACTTTTCACCAAAACGCCTTCACTTTGCCAGGTCCTTCATACATATTGCTGTCATCAATAAGACATTTCTTTAAGTCTTTCAGTTTCAACTACAGTGATTTTTCTTGCTTCCAGGTGGTGGCAATTCTTTAAGCTACAACATAGCCCATTTAATAAATATTTCAGTTGCTTCCTTCATTAGCTTTCTAGTGCCTTAAAGGCACATTGTTGGGTCTACAGCAATGACACAACTTATTCTATTTACTTCCTTACAAAACCCCCCACCATTTTTAGTCACAACAATTCCAAATACAGTAACCAGCACTATTTTACATTGGTTCTGTTTACTGTATGTTGCATAAGAAATACAATACACAAAGCTGAAATCAATCAACTGATGTCCACTATCAATCTAGTCTCTTGAGAAAGAGGAGAGGGAGTAATTTGTTACCATGTACTGTATCTTCACTTATTTATTTATCTGAGGACATTATAAATAAAGACCTCCATCAACAAATGGAGGTTTTACAATAGTTTAATGTCTAAAATCTAAGATTTGTGGGAAATGAATGTTCTTTTGGTTGGGCAGACATTTTCTAAACACTTGAGTGTGAAACCAAAATAGTCCAACTTTCCTGGAAGGAAAAGCTATTGTTGAAGGGGCACAAGATTGATGCAGAGATATGAAGCTTTTCACTTCTAGCTAGAGCTGAGCAAATAACTGAGTTTTGGTTAGGGGAGGCGAATTGAAACTTAAAACAAATTGGTTAGTTTCAAACCAAAAAGTGAATTTTTTTTTTGGTTTATAACCAAAAGAACCCATTATTTAAAACTGAAAAATCCTACTCCCAAATGAAACAAAAACACAAGTCAAAATATTTTTGGGTGTGGAGAGGGGGAACCCCTTCATTCTGACTGTATTTTTGATCGAAAATGAAGGGGTTTTTTTTAGCTTTTCATTTCATTTCCAGGTGCTTTTTAGTTTCTAAATAAATGTAGCTAAATTTCTAAACTAAAGTAATTTCAAAATGAAAAACTGAAATATTTCATTTCAAAATGGTCAAAATACCAATTTCTAAAAAGAAGTCAACTTTTTCCAGCTGAAAAAATTTGCCTAATTCTACCCAAATTGAAGAAGTTTTGGTGCCCCCAAAATGTTTTTTATAGCAACTTCACTATTTGCTGAAAAAAATTCATCTAGCTCCACTTCTATCCCATTACATTAGTTCAAATCCAATCCTGATTGGTGGTCACCAAAGTTATAGCTATCAGATGGCTATTCAGGGGCCTACTTGAAATAAGACAGCAGTCTCATGGAAGTCCCTAACAGACATATCCACATCACACAACCCTCTTCTCCTCCATAACAATTAACACTCTTTTGAGAAGTTAGAGGGGTCAAAGAGTTCACTAAACTATGTAACAGAAGGGTCTTAGAGCAGGTCTATACTACAGGGTTAAGTTGACCTAAGTTACACAACTCCAGCTATGTGAATAACATAGCTGGAGTCGACATAGCTTAGGCTGACTTATTGCAGTGTCTACGCTGCGCTTGGTCAATGGGAGAAACTCTCCTGTCAACTTACCTTATGCTTCTCGTTCTGATGGAGTACCAGAGTCCACGGGAGAGCAATCGGCAGTCGATTTAGCGGGTCTTCACTAGACCTGCTAAATCGACCCCCGGTGGATCGATCGCCGCAGCGTGGATCCATGGTAAGTGTAGACAAGCCCTTTAAATGAACTAGAGATGATACAGTTCACCATTATCCTATCACCCTAAAAAATCCCTATGACTATACTGGTATTTATTTAAGTTCTTCACTGTTGTATCTCTAGCACTGGAGGTGCAAATGTAGACTGCGCATCAACCTTTCTACAAACATACCATTTAATGCTACCCAGAGTAGGCCTACATAACATGAGTAAAAATGCCAGCAGCTATCTCAGCCCTGTCTAACTTAGTGGTCCCACTGGTGAAAGTGCAGCATTAGTAGTATAAAAAGATTGGATTTTTTTTTTTTTTTTTAAAGGATGATGTAGCCAAGGACATAGTGGTGGTTCCTCCAGACCAGGATTGACAGTAAAACTTGTGCTACCTCTTTGCTCTGTATTTGTCCTATGGACAGAGATGAATGCAGCATGGCAGCTTCCATGAACATAAATTCATTTAAAATCCTTAAAGGGAGCTAATTCTGAAGATGCAAACTACAGTGACTTCACACTTATTGTGTTTGGTACCAACACGGTGCCTAGAAAAATTAAAAACACACAAAAAGCACAAGCAAGTACTACACCACACATGAATTACAGAACCAAAACAATTAAGCTTAAATTCATACAGAAACCAACCACTGAAGCCAGGAGGAGATCAAAGTCAGCTAATCAAATGATGACAGAGAGGGCATTTCAAAGGGGCAGATCAGCTGAGAGACCCCCCCACCTCTCCCAGTACATGTCTTCACTACAGAGTAGTAGCAATTCATTAAAGCGAATGAGTTCTGAGCTAGGCATGCTTCAGATTTCTGTGTGAAGCCTGTGTTTCAACCAGTGGCAAGGCATGAATCCAGCTCGGAGGAAATATCTGTACCTAATGTTAGCACCGATACAACTCTCATTCTGGCAAAGAGGAAGATGACGGTGTGAGACATAGTGGCATCCCACTCACCCACTTTTTCAGGATGAATGAGCTTGCCCTAGCAAGTGAGGAGAGTTACGATATAAATTTCTGAAGAATTTAAACCTTAATTTAAAAAAATATATATTTCCAGCCATTATAGTTGCAAAGAGCCTTCCAAACAACAAATGGCCTTTGTAAGTCTGCAGAAAGATAGCTCAAGTGACTCTGCTGCAGATCATAGAATCATAGAAGTGTCGGACTGGGAGGGACCTCAGTAGGTCATCTCGTCCAGCTCCCTGCACTCAAGGCAGAACCATATAATAACTAGACCATTCCTGACAGGCAATTGTCTACCATGTTCTTAAAAACCTCCAATGATGGAGATTCCACAACCTCCCTAGGCAATTTATTCCAGTGCTTAACTACCCTAGCACTTAGGAAGTTTTCCCTAACATCCAACCTAAACCTCCTTTGCTGCCATTTAAGTCCATTGCTTCTTGCTCTATCCTCAGAGGTTAACAAGAATAATTTTTCAACCTTGTAACCTTTTACGTATTTGAAAATTGTTATCAAGTCCCCTCAACCCCCAGTCTTCTCCAGATTAAACAAACCCAAGTTTTTCAATCTTTCCTCAGAGGTCACGTTTTCTAGACCTCTAATCACGTTTGTTGCTCTCCTCTGGACTTTCTCCAATTTGGCCACATCTTTCCTCAAATGAGGCACCCAGAACTGGAAACAATACTCCAGCTGAGGCTTTATCAGCACGGAATAGAGTGGAAGAATTACTTCTCATGTCTTGCTTACAGCACTCCTGCTAATACATCCCAGAATGATGTTTTCTTTTTCTTTTTTTTTTTTTTTTGCAAGTGTTACACTGTTGACTCATATTTAGCTTGTGATATCCTACATCCCCCATATACCTTTCTGCAGCACTCCTTCCAAGGCAGTCATTTCCCATTTTGTATGTGTGCAATTGATTGTTCCTTTCTTAAGTGGAATACTTTGCATTTGTCCTTATTGAATTTCTTCCTATTTACTTCAGACCATTTCTCCAGTTTGTCCAAATCATTTTCAATTTTAATCCTATCCTCCAAAGCACTTGCAACCCTTCCCAGCTTGGTACTGTCCACAAACTTTAAGTGTACTCTCTATTCCATCATCTAAATCATTATAAAGATATTGAACAGAACCGGACTCAGGACCGATCCTCGCAGGATCCCATTCTATATGTCCTTCCAGCTGGACTATGAACCACTGATTAGTCTCTGGGAATGGTTTTCCAACCAGTTATTCACCCACCTTATAGTAGCTCCATCTAGACTATATTTCCCTAGTTTGCTTATGAGGAGGTCATGTAAGACAGTATCAAAAGACTTACAAAAGTCAAGATATACCCCATCTACTGCTTCTTCCCCATCCACAAGGCTTGTTACCCTGTCAAAGACAACTATTAGGCTGGTTTGACAAGATTTGATCTTGACAAATCCATGTTGACTGTTACTTATCACCTTATCTTCTAGGCCTCTAGATAGGAGATGTTTGATAAATTTTCATAGCTATCCTTTCACTCTCCAGCAGCATGGCAAAGACTGATCAGTTTCACCGCTACTATTCAAAAGCTGGTGTGCACCAGTGAAACTGTCAAGAATGTCAATTTCAAGCACTTGCTACTTAGAAAACAATTAGCCACAGAGGCATCCACTGCAAGCACTGGAGTTATTTCCCCTGCAACATACCTTCCCTTAAAATAAATAAATGAAAGTTGGGGGGTAGAGGTAGAGTAAAACCAGTAGTGTCTGGGAGAAAGATAATGGCAGAGATTCTGGACAGAAGAAAGGAAAGATAGAAAGTTTTTTCTCCCTGCCACCCCCTTCTAACAGCTAGATGTAAATAAAACAGATGAAACTTATTTGTGGGTGCTAGAGACAGCTACCTGGTAGAAAATTCAGTATCCTCACCCTCTTCCCAACTGTTGGTGGGAGATGAACTGGGCTTCTTCCAACTTGTTCCCCCTGGGCCTCACTGTTGGTCAGCCCACACATCTCATCCTCCATAACTACCTCTGGGATAACAGAGTTAGTTCTCCAGCTAAAAAGTATCTTGTAATCTTTTCAAGCCCTGGGCTGAAGGACTTACGACAAAACTAAGGAAAGATATTATGGTTAAAGTCAAGAATTTGGAATCAGGAGTTCCAAACCCAGTTCTACCAGACTTTCAGTGTAACACAGGAAAGTAATTCTCCCTGCCTCAGTTTTTCCAATCCTAAAATGAGGATAATCTTTAATGTTTGCAAAGCATTTTGTAATCACTGGGTAGAAGATGCTTTAGAAAAGCAAAGTATTGTTAATGCAGCCAGTCATCTCTGCCAGGAATTGTTAGAAAACATTAAAATAAACATTAAAAAAAAAGGCATTAACCTTTCATCTTGAAGTAGCAGCCAAATAACGTGTTGCCATGCTTATCTGTGTCTGCTGCAGTTTCCTAGCATTTTAAATAACCATCATAATCAATTAAATAAATATTTATTTTCAACATGGTGTTAGGTATATATTCTCAGGAACCACACACCAACATTCTAAAGTGACAGTAAGTGTGCTCTCACGTTCTAGTCCCAGCTCTATGGTTGATTTGTTATGTGGCCTTAACCAAGTTAATACTCCTACGTGCCTCACTTTCCACATCTGTAAAATAAGGATAATCAGGCTTTAAAAAATTTACCACCTACTAGCAAGTGGTCTAAGCCTACCACCCATACACCAATGAGAAATATTCTTGCCCTCCTTCAGCAAATTTCAGAGGCAATGCCTCGGTAAGAAGACCAGCCTCCATCTGCTGGTAAGGTGAGTGCCATCCCAGTCTTTCAAATTGGGCTCTAGATAGGTGGCGTTTGATAAATCTAAAGCTGCTTCTTGCTTCCAGCAGTTCCTTTTCTCTCTCTCCCTACACAGTTTCCTGGCTGCTATGAGGGGGTGGAAGGATGTATTTTTACCCTTCCGCAGCAAGGTAGGTGCAATTCTACTACTTCACTTCTTCTGCAAGCACCTGCTCATAGCTCTCCCAAGCAGAAAGAACATGGCACCGACATCATTCTCATCTGTTTTACTGCTGATCCATTGGTCCCTGACAGTAATGTGAAACTGACTATTCTTGTCAATTGTATTCTGCAGCTGCGGAGCTCTGAAAAAGCCCAAAGAAGTCTACCTGAAGATTTAAGAAGACTGTTCAGGTTTGTTAGACTTTCTTTGCAAACCCAAGGACTAGAAGCTTAAATTCTACAGGAACTAGCAGTTAAAACTCCCCAGTCATGAAATCTTGCAGTTTTTAGTATCAACTACCTACCATCTCATAGGACAGTGGAGGTTTATGGAGTAAAGAAATTAAAGGACCACCACCACTTTTGCCCCTCTTGTGCCTTAAGAGATATGGGGGTTGTATGAGAAGAGGCCCCAGATGTATTTGACCCTCCTTGCCCCTCCAAACCCTCGTCCCCACACGAAGCCCTGGCTCCCCATCCTAGAGATTACTCCCCGATTTCCTTTGGCGTCTTGTGGAGATGGGGGCTAGGAAGCCCAGTGGCTCATCCCATCCTCTCCCGTCACAAGAGAAGTGAGTGGGGAGTTGGCGCTAAGACTGAATAAAGGCTGCTGGGGCTGGAAGCTGGAGGAAGACACGTTTCCCCTGCCCCACCTCCTGCTGGGGTCTGAGTGCCGAGGCAGGCCCCCCTTCCCCTAGGAGCCAGGGCACGGGGGTGTCCCCCGCCCCAGTGAAGCAGAGAGGCCCTCACGCACCGCACGAACGGGAAGATGGGATACGTGGGTCTCGGAGCTTCCCAGACCTTCTCTACTGACCTGCCGCAAGATGGCTTTCCTGGAGGGGGGGTCCCCCTACGGAGCGCAATCCCCTCACCCCACTCAGCCTCCTCCAGCCTCACACACACACACAGCCGCATTACCCTTCCCTTTGCCCCGCACAGATCTCTCCGCCCCCTCACACCCTGCCTCCCCGGTCCTGCTCCCCCAGTAGGAAGGCTCCGCAAGGGAATCGACAGCGGGAGCAGAGAGAACCGGCTCCTCTCACTCCACCGTTGAGGCCGGAGAAAGGAAAGGGGGCAGAAAGCCAACGCAGAACTATTTGATCCGGCTGGCGGCAGTATACCTTGTCGTGCGTGCCCTGTGACGTAATACAATTTTTAAAGGGACCGGCGGGGGGGGTGGGCGCAATGCATGCTGGGGATCGTAGTTTCCCCTTCTCCAACCGGCTCTGACTACACCGTACTGGGAGCATCTCTCAGCAACCCGATCATGCCTACCCTGCGGCGCCACGCCCTTTCCACCATTCGAGCCAATCGGCGTGCGCTTTGCGCGAGAGCGCACTTATGGCTCGGTCCCCCGTGGGTTCGGGAGCGCGCGAGTGTCTAGATTCTCCTTCCTCTGAGCGCGTAGTAGAGAGAGTGACGGTTGGTGCCCCGCGCGGCGAAGGGGGAGGGACGCTTAGTGTCGCGCGCGGTGGGGGGCGTGGTCTCTGGCTGTGGCCGGCTGCTGGTAGTAGTTAGTTGTGTGAGTCAGTCAGTCGGTGGGTGCCAGAGTCGGCTCCTCCTCGGGGCTCGGCGGCAGCTGAGCTCAACCGTGACGAACGAAGCCCTCAGCCCCGCCAGGTTCTGGGGCCCCTTAGAGGTAAGGGGCAAGTAGAGCGTGGAGGGAGTAGTTAAAGTGACTTAGGGGACATTTAAATGTCCCTCCGACAGTCTTAGCCCTTCCACTTGAGGGGCGGGGGCAAGAGCGGGAGGGGCTGACGCAAATGGTCCTTCTCCCGTGGAGGAGACAGGAGGAGGGGAGCTGTGGGGTGGGGAGTCTTCCGGGGTGGGGTAGTTATTTGCCCCCTTTAATCGTGAAGAGGGAAGTCTGATGGAGGCGGGAGGGAAGGAGGAAGAACCATTCAGGGAAAATGAATGGTTTCCCCTCTCCCGTCGTGGCTCATATTTCTTCTACAGGACGCCTCCTATGTTGGGGTGTGGGGTGGGGGGCAGTAGGAAGGAAGGAAGAGACCTATCTCGCCTGCTCACTGGATTGGTGGAGTAGAAGGAGCAGAAGTACATTGGGGAAATGGCTGATCAACTTTTTTTGACATCCCCGTCTCCTGGGGGATGGGGGCAGGGAATTGAGGGAGAATTGAAGATACAACAGCAATGAAGGATGCCTAATTATCTCTGTTTCCATCCTTCCGCAGCTCGGGATTCATTGCCTGTCTCTTCATTTGCCCCCTCCTCTTCTCTCCTCCTCCCTAGCATCTAGAGTCCTAAGTGGATTCCTCAAACTTAAGGGAGAGGCGGAGCTGCTTGTTGCTGAGTAGAGAGGGTCTTGGACATAGCTAAGAGGCGGCAGCAGCTCCGTACAGCTCAGCCCAGATTGAGTCCATAGATCTCTCTCAACTGCTTCTTATTACAGATCAGTTATTTATTTGTAGGCTGGGAAGGCCAGGGCAGTTGCTACCCCCCTTGTATTTTTCAAATTAGAGGTACCCTGACACTAATTTTTTAATAAAGAAACTTAATTTTTATTTCTCTGTGTATATATGTTTTGCATTTTCAGCATGCTCCTTTGCTAAATACGTTGCAACACATCTACCTCAGTCTGCAGTTTTGAGATCTTTTTGGGCTGTTCGTCTATTTCCACTTTCTAGGAATTTTACAAGTAAAACATTGCTGCAGACTCCAGTTTATTTCTACTCCTCACAGACCTGGTTTCCTCTCATTTTTATTATCGTATATTATTGGCATAAAGAAAATGAGATTAAAACTGTTAATTTACAAATACCAAATTATTTTCTACATTATATTAAGCTTTTCTGTTTTACTATTCTCTTTTGTCCCTTATTTTGGGATTTGGCAGATTGATCAGTATGGCTCTGTCTCTCCTTATCTCTTCTACTCTTTTACCCGAAGGTTGAGCTGGGACCAGATATGAAGGACTGAGAAGTTTATTCATTAGAATCTACTTTGTAATACTGGGTAAAAAAAGGTGTTTATGTAGTGCAGCGATTATCATTATTTACTGAGCAGCTGGTATCTGACACAAGATGGCCATGCTCTTTTTGGCTGGCACTAGAGAGAAGAAACATTCATTGGTATGCCTCCCAGCTTGGAGTTGATCAGGGCCTTTTCCCTAGAAAGATTGCTTCTGTTTATATTAGTTATATTTTGGATGCTTCTTTTTAGAACTGTGCACTTTGATCAGTTTGTAGGACTCTGAAGTTTCTTCTGTTATTGTAGATGTTTTAAGGGTTGTCTCATGTCTGTTAAAGCACTTCACTTCTGAATTTGTGATCCCATGTGTCTAAAAATGTCACTTTACAGGATAAATAAAATAAAGAATTCTTTACAAAATACTAAATAAAACAGTTGCTGTAAGATCCAGAATTGAGGTCTTGAGACATTTACTCCAGATTTGATGGAATTCAAATTCTATAGTTAAATGAAAGTTATTTAAAACTGGTTGTCCTATAATTTAAAAAAAAAAAAAAGCCTGTCTCTGTTTCAAGTTAGATTCATTTAGTTCTGTGTGGCTATATTTGACTGATGAATTGACTTTTGTCCTCATTTGGATAGATGGTTTGATTCTGAACAATACAGTGAGAAGGCATTTATATTGCTGAACATTTTGCTTTGTAACTCTGCCTTAGGTTTAACATGATTAGTTAGAGCTCTTCACCTGATTCCATATTAGCTTACAGATTTTTGTTCTGCAAACTAGCTACTGATGATTTCTCCAGACAAAGCGTCTGGCAAAGTTAGTGCTCTAGCGTGTGCTACAGGAAAACCTCATATTGCTCTCTGCAGTGTTGAAGTATGTAAGAAGTGAATTATCCACTTTCCATGAGTAACTTTCCATGAGTAATCCTACATACTTATTTCATGATGGGGTTACCTTATTGTCAGAGCGTCCTTATGGGTAGCTCCATTCTCTGACTTCCCAGATTACTACTTTTAAATTGTTTGGCTGATCTTGACTCTGGTGACTCATTCACACATGAACTGCAATGGCAGGTAGTGTGTGTTTTTTAAGGTATTGGGCAGAAGATATAAATTTAAACCAAGAGATGAATCTAGTGACCTCAGCAAGTTTCATTCTAGATCTTTACTGATGCTGGTCAGTTTTACTCGCTACAGTTTTACTCGCTACATTTACTTCAGACCATTTCTCCAGTTTGTCCAAATCATTTTCAATTTTAATCCTATCCTCCAAAGCACTTGCAACCCTTCCCAGCTTGGTACTGTCCACAAACTTTAAGTGTACTCTCTATTCCATCATCATCGCAGAAATATGTTGTTAATATTATGGATAGTTTCATTCAAGGACAGAAGCCATTAGATTTACTGCATATTTGTTTAACAACATATTATGTTGTTATACCATTGTGTTGAAAAGTCACAGTGCACTAAAGTTTCCATTCAGTACATTTTGTGCTTTTTTTTGGGTGGGGAAGGGAGGAAGGAAAGGGGTATATCTGTGGAAAGGACCATTCCACACCTTTGAGCTTATGCTCAAATAAATTTGTTAGTCTCTAAGGTGCCACAAGTACTCCTTTTCTTTATACCTATTTCTGGATACATAACTCCATATAAACCCTTTTTAGATTTTATTTACTTGATTAAATACATAATTATTTTGCATATGCTTACCAAATAGATTAATTATAATCAATTTAATACATTAGGAAAGAAGGACATATTTTTGATCTAACAGAACTTTAATGGTCTCTTGTGTAATCAGGGCAGTCAGACCTTTGACATTAGCCACACAATGATCACAAGTTTTGGTTTGGACTCTCAGATGTTAGTGATTGCTGTTAAGCATCTCTGTCATGTTAGGAAACGTATGTACACAAAATAAACATCTTTTTTCTTTTTCTTTTTCTCTGCTGTGTTGTTCTTTCATTTCTGCACCTATGCCTTTGTTCTGTCCTCTTTCTTTTGCGGTCCTTTTTGGTATTTCTTGCCCCTTTTTATGCCCTCCTCTCATTCCTTGTTTAAAATTAACCTCCCATTAGTACTAGTACTCATTAGTACTGGAAAGGAGTACAGAAGTACTCATGAGCCCCTCCCCATTGCCTCCTGGTCTGATGGGAGCTGCTGCTTTGACTCCTTTTTATCTTTCCTTTTCTTCTATCTGGCCACATTCTGACAAGGTTGTCTTTCTGATGGTGCTGACTGGGTTGTCATCTGTCTTGTTTTGCACATGTGACTGTTGGATTCCCTCTTCTCCTAAGGCCTTGACAAGAGGAGCCCAAGATTTCTAAATGAATTGTTAAGCATGGTTCAGACCATAGGTCTACGTACTATTAGCTTCCACATTTACTCCGGCTTCCTGAGCTGTTATGCCTGATGGAATCCTGCTGAGCTGCTCCCTCATATGCAATCAGAGTCACAGCAAACATTCTGACATGTCATTGTATTTTGATATTTTACTATAGATGTAATGATGAGAGAGAATCCGTCACACAGGGAAATATTGCAAATGTGAACACTATAAGGAAATTTCTTTATAAATAAAGAGATATTTAAAGGCAAAAATGAGATTAAAATATCTGATCCAGAATTATAATAATAATGAAATGTTTTATTCATTCTCTAATGAATTACTGGTATATATTGTCATTCTCACCAATTCTTTATCCTCTGAAAACATAGTAATAGCACGTCTTAGCATTTTTTGGTTTGTGTCTTAGTTGGAGCAAAGTTCTAAATGGATACAGTCCAGTCATATTGGTCCCAAAATGTAGTGTTTATTGGGGGGGAGGAGGTGAAGAGAGTCCAAATTGTTTCCAGCTACATAAATTAGATAGTGTGAAGGTTTTGGGGAGGAGAAATTCATCCCCAACACAGCGCTCAAGCTGAAACAGAGGTTGTAGTCCCTCCATGCTATTTAGTTAGTGCATTGGGCCATTGAAACTACACCTTCCTTGGCCAGCCCTCGGCCTTCCTGATCCCATCGTTCTGTGCTGGCCCATGTGGGGCTGGCACAGAGACCATTTCTGTGGCCCATGGGGGATTTACAGGCATACTTGCGTGGGTCCTGTTTAGAGCTTAAGTGGATGAATTTAATGCAATGTTAACAGAAATGCTTTCATGATTTCCCCACCCTCCTAAATATTCTTGTATAGTAATGAAAACTCAGACTCCACAGCAGGAAATAAAACTGACTAGTCTAGTTTAATTGTCAAAGCTGAGTGAAATATTACAAGTAAACAGCATAAATGGTGAAGTAAAAATTAGACTTGTAAAATTATTTTACTTTAATATGCCAGAGATGTTGGTGACACAAGTAAAGAATTTATTTTTAATCAGTATCTTCAGCAGTTCTATCTAGTTGTCCAATATTATAATTGTGTATCATAATAAAAATAAATTGTGGTTTGGTGTTGCTGGTTTACTGAAGCCACAGACTGGCTGATTAGTTGAAATGTGCATAAAGCCAACTTGGGCAGTGGGAATGTTTCTGAGGTTAGTATCTTTTTTGTAAAGACCCATCTACCATACACAATTTACCACATTAGGGAGATAGGTTAAAACAGCAGGAATGCAAATATTATAATGTGGCCTGGTTTTGCCTGTGTAGATGGGACTAAGTTGGCTTATATTTACAGAACTGTGCTACGTTTCTGAAACCCCTTCACCACTGCTCTGCGCCCTGTGTGGTTATTTACACCAGTATAAAATGACACTAAGTCAGGGTGGTTGTGTTTTACACCCATTTTGCATTCGGAATATGTGAGGTAACCATGAACTGGACTCCTCTTCTGAGGGCCGATCTATACTAGAAAATTAGGTCGACCTAGTTACATTGCTCAGGGGTATGAAAAATTCACCCTTCAGAGTCTTAGGCCAGGTCTACGCTTACAAGTTTACAGAGGCAATGCTGTATCGGTACAGCGATGCCCCTGTAAGAGCGCTTTTGTAGCTGCGTTATGCTGACGGGAGAGAGCTCTTCTGTCGACATAAAATCAGCTCAACGAGAGGCAGTAGCTCTGTCGATGGGAGAGTGTCTACTTTCAACATAGCGCTGTGCATACAAGCACTTATGCCGGCAAAACTTATGTTGCTCAGGGGTGGGGTTATTTTTCATACCCCCGAATGACAAAAGTTTTGCCGATACAAGTGCTAAAGTAGACATGGCCTTAGTTAAGATGACCTAAGCCGCAGTGTAGACTGTGCTCGGTTGATTGGGGGGAAAAAATTGTTGTTGTTGTTGATTTAGCTACTGCTTCTTGGCGAGATGGATTTACTGCAGTGACTGAAGAACTCTTTCCATCATTGTAGTAAGTGTCTACACTACAGAGGTGCAGTTGCAGCATTTCCATTATAGACATGCCATGGAGGGACTGTGTTATGATGCTGCAGTTACCTTTTATGAGAATGCTTGTAATCTGGATTGGCTCTGGCGTGAGCCCTAGCAAGGCATTTATCCACACAAACTCTACACCCTTGCAAGTCTCAATGAAGTCAGTCGAACCCCCACATGGACAGATCCCTTACGAAGATCATGGCCCATGTCTGTGATGTATGGGCTTAGTTTTCAATGAGTTTTTTGAACAACGTTGGTATGAGACTCTGACTGGTTGCAGTTAATATTATTATTATAAAATTATGATGGTGCCAAATGGGCAACATTACAATAGCTGCAGCTGTACTTTGGTCACTAGTGGTATACATCTGTGATCAGTTAGGCATCTTTTAAAATTAAATAAATATTATAAACAGCATGGGTGAGGTAATCTCTTTTATTGGTTCTACTTCTGTTGGTGAGAGAGACTAGCTTTTGGTTTTCTGCTTGGTCCAGTAAAAGAGATTACCTCACCCACCTTGCCTCTCTAATATCCTGGGACCAAGATGGTTACAACACCACAGCATATTATAAAAAGTATTTAATAGCATTAATCTGCTATGCATATATAAAAAAATCTTTAAAATTTTTGGTTATTTCTTATAGGGTTTATTATTTTAATGGTCAGGGTTCTCAGATCTGGGGATATCTTATTTATTGCATAGAATATGCATTTTTTTCCACCTTTTAGTGTAAAAAAAGGGTAACAAAATCTTTAAAAATTCTTTCCAGTCATATATATCTTGGAGATAGTCAAGTGGACTTTTTGAATAATGATTTCTAAAAATCCTTCTGATTATATGCCATGTTTCATTTGAGAGCAAGGCCTCAAGATTAAGTTATAAACTCAAAATCTGTTGTCAGCAGTTACATTTTAAAAAACAAAAAGATGAAATAAAGTGTTGCTGACAGTGCTGATTTCAAGAAGACAGATCAGTTTCATTGAAATTTTAGAAATGCAATAAATGGATAAAAAGGAAGTCCATGATCACAATGCAGGCTGCTAACAAAACTTAATAAGATGTGATCTTTTAGGCACTGGTTCAGCAAGATACTTAAGTACCTTGCTTAATCAGGGTCTTAACTAATAGTCATGCTATTCTGGAAAATGAAGTGACTAGCCCAAAATTTGCAGAATAAACGCCAATCTCTAGGTGTTTAAAATTAAGCATATCTGGATTATTTCATAGTTTTGGAGGAGTTGCATATAAAAATAATCAGTGATGGATTCTGTTGGGCATAAATAATCTTGTATCATATCTTTAAAAGTCAGGAGCTAGGCAGTTTAAAAGAACATGGTCTTCATTCTAAAATGTGCTGTGCTTGAGGGGCATTTCTCTGCCTATGTGTGGTTCCGTGCAGTCCCGGGGTCCATACACAGGGAACTCATTGTAGGATTGGGGGCAGAGGAGGATACTAAACTGCAACCAAAACTGGGTGGGTGGGGGTGAGTGCGTGTGTGTGTGTGTCTTTATATATACTTTTCTGGAGTCTATTGAGCACAATATCTTATGTTATCAGGAAAATCTTCATACAATCTGGAATACATCTCCATGAAGTTTGCAAATGAAAGTGTAGAAAATGGGGTCTTTCTACAGATAATACATTTTTATGAACAAATGCAGACACTTTTTAACAGGACATCAGCTTAAAAAACAGGCTTTTGCCTAAAACTTGTTTTCCAATTGTTGTTTAACTTCTACAATCTATATAACTGAAAGAGATTAGAGGGGAAAATATTTTTCAGTGTATTTACTGCGTGGGTGAATCAGTTTCTTCTGTTTGTGAGGGTTTTTTTTAAGCACAGCAACAAGGGATTTAAAAACAATTTTTAAAAATTGGAAAATGTTAACAAAAATTGTAAAGTAGATTTAAGGACATGTAATATTTGAAACTAATATTATCTTGTTTTTAAAAACTGCCTAGATTTCAAGTTGATAATGTGCCCTTCATAATTAAATTAGCTTTACCCCCAATATGTTCTCTTCAGGCTATTTTGGCCTCCCTCCCACCTAGTATCCCATTTGGATTAGACCCCAGTCATTCAGTGAATGTATTGCAAGCTCACCTTTGAGCCCACACAGAGCCCCGTTGAAATCACTGGCATCTCTATGCTGGCTCAGGTGTCTGCCCATGCAAGGCTATAGTGAATATACCACAATTGTTTAACAGTCTTAAATTTAGAGGATGTTTTAAAGACTGGATAAAAATAAATCTTCAAATAATATCATGTTAAGAGAGACAAACTTAGAAATATAGTGAGAACGTGTTTATGCAGGAGTCTTCCATTAAAGGATTAGTTGTTGTACTGTATTGTGCTATCCATTTTTGAAGCCAAACTTCTCACTGATTCTCTTTCCAATCCTCCCCTCATTTTCTAGGATGGATAGTACTGCTTAAGATTGCGCAATGTGCCCTGTGTGTGTTTGAAGTCTGAAAGTATGTCTAGTGAGCGTGACTCTCTCTCTCTCACTGCCTAGAATGATCCATGGAGAAGATAAGTTTACTTAACAGCTTCTGTATTTTAAACCGGAAATGTTTTTAGAAACAGGGAGATTACTGATAGTGAAGGTGCAGAGCATTTAGTAAATAAGAAGCCCCTGGAAAGGAAGGAATTCACGTGTAATCAAAATAAGGCTCTGATCCTGCATAGACTTATGCTCTATGGGTAATTCCACTGCGGTCAGTGGAACTACTCACATAAAGGTGAATAAAAGTTTTTATTGTTGATTTTGTGATTAATTTTTCCCCCCATAAAGAAACAGACAATGAAAGGTACAAAAAGACAGTGCATATATGTAAGTCTTTGTATGCCTGGGGCCTAAATACTAAATGATACTTTATAACATTAGATCAGCAAAATTCTTTTTTTTTTTTTTTTCCAGATAAAAACTGTGGTACTGTATTTTATTTATTAGCATGTATTTGGGCTCAGTGGATTGGAACATCACTTCGAATTTATGCAACAAGTAAAAGCATGAAATTGAGATGAAGATACATTATGAAGCTATCATTAATGTGTCTTTCTCCTGTAATCATAATATATTAAGAATACTATGTCTATGTTTTTTTTACAGTGAGACAGTTCATTTTTGTAAACCAGTACCTCTTGATGCTTTGGAAAGATGATTTGGGATATTCAGGAAGCAAAGATGTTAGGGCAAAGCCCACTGGAGCCTGAAGTGTACCGGCACCTATGAGTTCCTGTGGGTAAGACCTTTTTGTAAAAGGTCTCTGTTAAAGAAACTGTCAAGACAGGCTGACTGAAACGTGCACAGCTTAAAGTGCACTTCATTATTTCTCTGTAATCGTCATTGATGGGGGCAGCTATATCAGCATTATCATCTCACTCTAATAACCTGTTGGTGTGTGGGTGATGGTTGTGTTCATGGTTTCTTAAGTTAGCTCTATATATCTTAGAGTAGGAGAGAATCTCTCTCAAGGGTTGCTCTTTTATGAGAGTTGCTAATAAGGTGCTTGCACCAGAAAGAATGCTGTTCTGTAGCATTCAGAGTACTGGCGCTTAGCCTTAGATAGAGAGATACCGTTAGTAACAGTTGCCATGAAAAACCTTCTGCAACAGCTTTGCAGATTGAAGGTGAAATTGAAAAGGTTTTAGACAGATTCCTCAGCTTCAGTGGCGCTTTAGTCATGGTAAGTTCGTGCTGTGTTCCTTGTAATTGTCTGGGGCTTTTTGCTTGTTGGAATGTGAGAAGTATCTGATCATTTCTGTTGTTTGCGCAATCACTTTCAATAGGAATAGCTGAATCAGTTGCTTTTCTCATTGGTGTTACCCTTGTGCATTTGTATGGTATTTAGTGAATACATTCTTTAAATGCTATGTTGCAACTCTTAGTTGGTTAATAGTGTAAACAGCAAGAAGTGGTGCATTTTAAAAATCAAATTACCCAGTATCCACCCTGTTGTTTATTTTACAAGCACTTAACAAGCTCTTTATTGTGTGATGGTGAAAACATTGCAGTCTTTCCCCTTCTCTGTCCTTTGCAGGTGGACTTTACTGCTTATGTTTTATATTATATTTATGAGTGTAAATCAACAGAGCTATTGCTGAATGATAGAGATAACAGCCAACACTGAGATCTTTTGAAGCTAAATTTGCAGATTAAGGCACAATATTGTGTTGAAACATGTTGAAATGGATAACCAACACAATCTGAATGCTCTGTATGGTCTACAATATGTATGTTCCTATAAAGAGGAGATAATGAAAAATACTAAATAATAATGTTATAAAGCATTCCTCCCCTAGTGCCAGAGCACTCAAGGAGATGCATAAATATAATATCATTCAAATGTGAAATCACAATATAAAGATGAAAAACAAATGGTCCTTACCCAAAAAAGCAGCATAATTTAAAAATGAGAGAAAGGCAGAGGTTTCACATAAGCTTTTTAAAATTTCATTGCCTTTTATTGTTTCTAATGTTGAGAGTTCCTGCAATTGCCAACTTATTGCACAACATAACCTAGCTATGTACAAAGCTGACATCTAAATGTCTCGGTATGGAATTGTATATGATGAAATTGTGAACATCTAAACAAAATAAAAATTGGTGGAATATAGAAGAACATTATTTCATCACAAGGATTTGTGCTTTATCTTCAGTGCCAGGCATTTTTTAGGAAGAGGGTTATCAATCAGCAAACAGCCATTGACATAGTGATATACATGTAATACTTTCTAATTTTTTTTAATTGCATGGTTATCACAGTTGTTTTGATCTTTTTTTTTTTATTTGGATCAAATTACTAGCACAAAAAGAGAGAAGGAAAAAATCTATTAAAAAATAAGAAAATAGTGCTGGCTTTTATAATTGCAGTGACAGTGTAGACACAAATGGCTGAGTCATGTATGAAAGATTTATTGTGCAAGTGAAATGATTAAAAATAAGTGTCAGTAGATAAGCAACAGAGTGCTGCACTCTCCCAAAAGTCACGATAGTGTTCCATTTTTAGTGCACTCATTATAGAATGGTGGGCATTAGAGTTACAGCAGCATCACATCAAAGGCAACTTCTCCAGAGTAGAAGGATCTGTTCTTTTTCAAAAGTAACTAATATACATGAGTTAAATTGATTTCAAATCATTTGAATCAATGTCATTGCAATCAAATGTCAGACTCCTCAAATATCCATTTTTAATGGTTGTCTTAAAAAAAAAAAAAAAAGGTGTGGTGTGAACATCTCCAATTGTCATTCACGTTTTTTCTTTTCTTTTCTTTTTATCGACAACCAGAAATCTACCTTCACTTAATTTCTAATTGGCTATGTATCTGTCTATTTTTAGGGATTTCTAAAGTTACTTTGGTATCTAAAATCAGTGCACTTCAGTTTAAACTACTTGATTTATCTCCCCATGACACTTTGTTCCCCTCATCTTCATCATCCCAGGAAGTATAATATTCCTTTAAGGAGTCGTGATTCCGCATTGTTATACCAATAAATTAAAAACCAGCAGGATCTTATTAAAGGGAAAAAGGCAAAATACCACATTTATTGTGAATACAGAAAGAATCATAATAAGCAGTTAGTTATAGCTATAACATTCCATTCAATCTCATATTTATTCACACATTCATTCATACACACACACAGGTTCTGCAAGGTTGTTATCACAGTTACCAGCCTTAGAGTTGCTCATGCCAAGCCACTGGCCAGGTGGCCTGGACATGAGGAGGGAGCAGGGCCTTGTCAGATGCTCATCTGATGCTTCTGGAAGTTGGTTTGCAGAATCAGACCCCAAAGTTCTCACTTTCTAGAGTCCATTTTTATAGGAATTTCTTCCTATGCCAGTCTATGGAAATTGCTTCATCATTCTGTTGCTGAATCAATCAGCAGATAGCACATTCCTGACAGCTCCATGCTGCTAGATGTTATCTTGTTCTTTGGTTCTCCCATTCTTGAGGCTGTTGGGTGGATTCCAGTCTGCCCTCCGGGGGTCCTCTGGTTATTTCCACTTGACGCCTTCTTCAGTCGATGGACACTGGATTCTTAGGCTGGCACCTCCCTGATCATTCAGTTATTATCCACACCAAGCATCCATCCACATACATCCTCTATCTCTATTTTAATCACAATTGTTAATACAACAAAAGGGCAGGGAGTCTCTGGGTGCTGTTTCTGTTGTTACAGAGTATTGCTTTGAGTCTCTCTCTCTCTGTGAATTGTTTTGAGAACAGACTCTGTTTTAGAATGTACTAACGCAATTAGCAGCTTGCAAGTTTCACACATAGAGGGAGAGAAACAGTACCAAAAACCAAGAGACCTCTTAATTAGTAATACCCTGGAATTTAAATTATGGGGAATCAAACTCATTTGTGATTTTAATACAGAACTTCTTTAATATGATCCAACATAATCCCCCTTTTGACACTAAGATTTATAATCGTCAGTGTCACTTTCTATGTAGCCTATTCAAGAGAACGTACTGTGAGGCAATTTGAGTTTGTGATTCCAATTCATGCCACATACATGATCCTAGTGATGTATCTTTACTACAAGGTTCTGTGGCAACAGGCAAGGTGAGGCACACCCACTTTTGAGGCGTCCATTCGGTACAACCTCTAGTGTCCAATAGCTTCCCTCCCTCCCCAGCCCACTGGCTTGAGGTCCAGGGTAGCCAGAAGGATCCCATGTGTAATATGGGGAGTGGGTTAACCTTCAATACCTTTGCCTCCAAGGACTGTTGGTGTGCAATTTTGACAACAATTTCTCCCATTAACAAGTCTGGTTTTACAATACTGGAAATGTATTGCATCCATTCATATTGATAAGTATCAAACAATGATCTCTTTCTTTGTTTTAACAAATGCATCAAACCCTTAATATTTCCCAGTATGACCCAGAACATTTTGTGTTCCAAAGTAGCTAGTGCAAGTATCTGCATTTCAGTGCATCCCATAGCTGTGGCTGTGTAGTTTCCTATTTCTAAATTTTTTTTTTCTTATGGATAAGCCACGTGGTAGTATTAAGCCATTACCAAAGATTCCATCGGCCTTTTAGGTTACCCAGACCAATTTGGACCAACTCTACATTGGCATTGTGACGAAGTGGGACTGTTCTTAATGGTTCCTCCAAATATTGTGGGGGTGCCTCAATTTCCCTTATGCAGTTCTTAAGTATCTAGGTGGTGGGGTAAGGGTGTATGATCACTGCAGAGCCCTAGAGGGCAGGTGTGTGCAGGGGTCTGGACACAGAGAATGGCCGACACCCTGTTTCCTGGCAACTGATGGCCTGGACCCTTCCCCCCTGCAAGGTGAGAGCTAAAGGGTTGGAGAACAAAGGAATCAGGTGACCTCCTGGCCTGGGAAAGGAACAAAGCCCAGAGGAGGGGGGGCTGGAGGGAGTTTCAGTTTGGGGCTGGCTAGGACATGGAGTGAAGGGCAGACGTGGTTGTCTGGCTCACTGCCCTCCAAAATGGACCCGGCTGAGGGGTCCTGTTCTCTGCACCTGCAAGCTCTGTTTTAGACCATGTTCCTGTCGTCTAATAAACCTCTGTTTTACTGGCTGGCTGAGAGTCCCGTCTGACTGCGAAGTTGGGGTGCAGGACCCTCTGGCTTCCCCAGGAGCCCCGCCTGAGCGGTCTCGCTGTGGGAAGCACACGGAGGGGCAGAGGATGCTGAATGCTCCGAGGTCAGACCCAGGAAGGTGGAAGCCGTGTGAGCTGTTTGCCCTGCGGACAGGCTGCTCACCGGAAGGCGACTGCCCCAGAGTCCTGACTGGCTTCATGGGGAGCAGTTCCAGAGCATCGCCCGGGCACTCCGTGACAACTGGTGGCAGCGGTGGGATCTACTGCACCCCGTGGATGGCGCTTCCTGCAGTAAGTGACTGGGGAGCAGTAAAACAAAGGGGGATTGATGGGGACTAGGCGTGCTGAAGATTCAGAGAGAGACGGTTTCAGGGGGCGGTTAACCCCTAGGATTGTGTGACCAGAGAAAAGGACTTTTGCAGTAACAGGGTCCCCCGGGGGACTGCAGCGAGCGGTCCCAGGGGCGGAGGAGTCTGCAGCTCGACCCTGGCAAAGAGGTGGTGACCTCGAGAAGGGCTGGCACACTAGGGGCTTTCCCTGGAAACCGTGGGGAGCTGAGAGCACACAGGCCTGTGAGTCCACAACAACTTGGGAAGAGCGGAGTGATGGCCTGTCACCGTCTCCTGAAGAAGGACATTGTAACCCTGTGCAGAAAGAGAGGGTTGAGCATTGGAAAGTTCACCAAAGCACAGTTCATCGTGCAGCTGGAGGAGGATGACCGCTCTAAGGGACAGATTCCTGACCCCAAATGGGGCTATAGCAGGATCTGGGAGCAGCTGGAGTAGTAGCCAGGCATCCCCAAGACTCCTGTCCCCGACCAGACGAGGGTCTTCACGATCGGGTTCCCCATCCGGGGATCGGAGATGGACGGGATTGGAGCTGAGTCCGAGAGAGCAAGAGGACTGTGAGAGACAGCGAGGGCCCGAGAAAGAGCTGCAGAAGCAGCAGCAGCATGAACTGGCGGTGGGGGAGCGGAGAGGCCTAGGGAACCTCCCCGGGTGAGTGGGGATAGACCCCGGGGGGCCAGTTCCGCAGGGAACCTCGAGACTAAATTGCTGCCCCTGGTTAAGGGGGGGGGATGTGGATGCCCACCTCACTGCCTTTGAGCAGGCTGGAGATTTGAACCAGGGGGACCCTGCGGAAAAGCCCCGGTGTCTAGCTCCCTTGCTGGGTCCCAAGGCCATAGACTCTGTCGGCCAGATGGGTGGGGAGGTGGACAGGCTCCCACTCCTGACCCCAACCTATATGTCTGTGTGGAGTTTCCTGGGGCCAGGCCCCTCGGACCCCCAGTGGGAGCGGAAGGTGATGGTCAATGGGGAGACATTCCTGGGGTGGCGAGATCCTGGGACAGAGAGAACTGTTGTCAGGCCCTGGGTGCTGCAGCCTCAGAGGTTGAGGGGCTGTGTGAGCTGGGTGAGGGTCCCAGGGACGAAGCCCCTCGCCCTGCCTATGGCCCAGATCCCTGTGCAGACCCAGGAGGGGTGGGGCTGGCTGGTTGTTGGGGTTCTCCAGGATATCGGCTGCGAGACCCTGTTGTGGGGTGACTGTGTCTCTTTGGGACAGGATCCAGGCCCTGCTCCTGTAACGGCCAAGGGTTTGAATTTGAATCCAGGGAACCAATCGGTGGAGAGGGAAATGGTCAGTGAAAATGCAGATGACCTGGCTGGCAGCAGGGAGGAGCCGCTAGGCTCAGGCTACCTGCCTGCCTGTAAGCAGACCCCTGGGGCTGGGTGGGACAGAGAGATGCTCCCTGCGCCCTTGCACTCCGGAGAGGGGGCTCATGCTGGCTCTGATGCAGTGAGGAAAGCAGCGAGCTCGCTGCCTACCCCCACTGGCACAGCAAGGGCAGCGCTGAGCACAGGGGGAGCTGAGACCCCAGCTGAGTGGGGGGAGACACAGGCAGGGGAGGGGATCTGTTGGGAGTGGCAAGGTGCTTGGTAAGGAAAGTTTGGATGAGCCTAGGCAGCCTTGTGATCTGATGGCTGTGTCTAGTCAGCAGGGTGGGAAGGCGAGGAGAGTGGAAGATGAGTGTCCCTGGACCTTACCTGTTAGCTGGGTGGAGAATTGGGACAGTGAAGGAAACGTGCCTGTGCCTGTCAGAGGTATTGACTTGCCTGTGGAGGGAGCTACCCTGATCTCCAAGCAGGTGTCTGTGATCAGCCTTGTGTGCTGGGACAAGGGGAATGAGATCCCAAGCTGTGTGTCTGGTAAAGGAGAAAGTGTGTCCGGCTCTTCTTGGTCTGTGGAGCAGACAGAAGGGGCCTTGCAGCCTGTGATGGTTGAGCGTTGTGCAGTTGTCTCAGAGCTGGTTCTGGATTCAGCTAAAGCCCAGGAAGGGAATGGTCCTAAGTTTGTGTCTGCTCAGGAGAATGGCCCTGTAACTAGGTCGCATCCAGTTAGTGTCTATGTAAAATCCCAGAGACCAGACAATTCTGGTGCTTGTATTTTGCCTGTTGCTCGTGTGTGGTTGGGAAAGGGTGTCGCAACTCTGTCTAATCAGGGTGAGATCCTAGCCAGGGCACAAGGAGAGCGTGAAGGTGTGTGATTGTGTTACCTATGGAGGGTGTGGAAACCTGTAGCAAGAAGGAAAAGATTCCTGAACTTGTGTGTGGCAAAGGGAAGGAGAAGGCTTCTGACCATTTATCTAGGAAGTCTGTCAGTTTGCCTGAAAGGGGATTGTGTAGGAATCCACCGGACGGGCCATAGGTAATTCTGGATGTAAGGGAGACCCAGAAAGAGTCTGTTGTTGCTCAGGAATGTGTTCCTCTAGAGCAAGCCCTAGGTAAAGAGGGTAAGAGCAGAATTTCTGGGAGGGGTGAATTGTTGCATAGAAAAGCCCTAGGGAAAGGAATCCTCATGGAGTCTTTGCAAGCAGTTTACTGCAACTGAAGGGTGTGAAAGTGATTTAATCAAGAAAGTTTCAGTTCCTAACAGCCAGAAATTTTCTGTTGTGAATGGATCCACTGACTGTCCTGTTGAAAGACCCAGTGTGGATAGCTTTGAGAAGGTCTCAGATGGAGTGAAAGCTGTTAAGAAACTTAAACAGTCCTATAACCAAGTGGCTGTGTTTGGCCAGCTTGTTGGGGAGAAGACCCAATCCAAGTTTGACCCCCTGGGGTTTTGGGGTGGCCAAAGGGCGGGCCGCAGAAACCTTCCCACATGCGGCCTGCGAGTGCTATCGACCACCCCCGACCTAAGGGAGGGCGTGAAACTGGAAGGGCCTGGTGTAACTCCTACCAAGGAATGGCAGAGACACTGGGGCATCCATGGGAACGTTGGTGGCTTCGAACTTCCCCAGGTCACCGCCTAAAGTGACCCCGCTCAGTTCGATCTCGAAGGGGGGAGAGATGTGACGAAGTGGGACTGTTCTTAATGGTTCCTCCAAATATTGTGGGGGTGCCTCAATTTCCCTTATGCAGTTCTTAAGTATCTAGGTGGTGGGGTAAGGGTGTATGATCACTGCAGAGCCCTAGAGGGCAGGTGTGTGCAGGGGTCTGGACACAGAGAATGGCCGACACCCTGTTTCCTGGCAACTGATGGCCTGGACCCTTCCCCCCTGCAAGGTGAGAGCTAAAGGGTTGGAGAACAAAGGAATCAGGTGACCTCCTGGCCTGGGAAAGGAACAAAGCCCAGAGGAGGGGGGGCTGGAGGGAGTTTCAGTTTGGGGCTGGCTAGGACATGGAGTGAAGGGCAGACGTGGTTGTCTGGCTCACTGCCCTCCAAAATGGACCCGGCTGAGGGGTCCTGTTCTCTGCACCTGCAAGCTCTGTTTTAGACCATGTTCCTGTCGTCTAATAAACCTCTGTTTTACTGGCTGGCTGAGAGTCCCGTCTGACTGCGAAGTTGGGGTGCAGGACCCTCTGGCTTCCCCAGGAGCCCCGCCTGAGCGGTCTCGCTGTGGGAAGCACACGGAGGGGCAGAGGATGCTGAATGCTCCGAGGTCAGACCCAGGAAGGTGGAAGCCGTGTGAGCTGTTTGCCCTGCGGACAGGCTGCTCACCGGAAGGCGACTGCCCCAGAGTCCTGACTGGCTTCATGGGGAGCAGTTCCAGAGCATCGCCCGGGCACTCCGTGACAGGCATGTACTTGTTTTTGTATCAGGCTGTCCTGTAGCTGGGACAGAGAGCTTAAAAATAAATTAAGTACCTGCAGGTCTTCAGTATTTTTTTTTTTTAAAACACACAACAGTGCTAGCAACAACATAGAACACAAAACACAATTTCTATTGTGACAGTAGATTCATGGTATTGGATTGCTCTTCAGCTGGCATCAGCTTTTCCTGATTTTCTGAAAGACAAAAAGAACATGTTTCTACCCCTTTTGGTGTGGCAGATTATTGCTTAAAATATTTCTTTTACAAATACCCTTGCTGATTGCAGGCAAAACGGAGGAATTGCCCCCACATTTTCCTGTTTTTGTTCTATAGGCAGGCCAGGTTTCAATGGCTTCTATCTTTTAAGGGTTATGGGGAAATTATCCCACTGTTTAGTCATTAAATCCCTGAGGTGGGGTGCCTCAGTTTCCCTTCTTATACAGCGGACCAAGTTTATAATGTTTTTCCTGCTGTGTTAAGCTTTAAGTTTATTTACAGGTAATAGCTGAGAAGCATCATCACCATACAACCTTAAAGGGTTTTTCCAAAAATCATACACACTATACATTGTTATAGGGGTACTTATTATCATTAAATTTATTAAAATTATCTTGTTATACCATGCCTTTTATTTAGATAATTTGTTTGCTGACCAGGTATGTCCTTTATCTGCAGCTCCTTTGTGCTGCTAGTTCTTTCCTTCCTTTATCATTTATGTAATTTGCATTTTCACAGACGCTTCCTGCTTTTGGATTTAAAGCCATCAGCAGCTCAGAGACTCTATCTTAAAAGGGACATAATCAACTTTCACCAGAGTTTTGATTACTTTTAACTTCTGCTTCCAAAACACACAGCAATCTGAAAAAGAAAACCCAACCTATTGTGGCTCCCTTTGGAGCCCTAATAGCATTTTAATTAAGTAGCGTGGTATGTTTGCATTTCTTTTGCCCCTTCTACAATATACCATGCACACATTCTGGGGCAAATGCACATTCCTTCCATAGTTTAACTTCTGTAACATTATCCATATCAATTTTTACATAAGGTGTAACTATTTCTTTTTTTTTTTGCTTACAGAGTTTTCATGTGCCTTTATCAAAGTGACAGTCTGATTACTCAGAGCCATTTTAAGACTCAGTGTTTCTAACACTACTTCTTTTTATTTTGTGCACCTCACCCCTGCTGTTGCTTCAGAGGTGCACTGTCTTTTTTTAATTTTTTTTTTTACTACAACTCTCATCTGTTATTTTGTTACAAAAACAAACAAACAAAAATCAAACAAACAAAAAGAATCCAGAATTTTTTTTCTCCTGATTTTGACTGCCCTGCTGCAGCCACAACTTAAAAACATTTTAAATTTTGTAAAGCATTGAGTTACCTTTTAAGGGTTAAATGCCAAATCCCAAAGCCAAACAACACTCATTACCTGTGTCTAGCAAAAAGTTTTGCAACTTTGAATTAAAGAGTCAAATGGATTTTTAGTGGCATTATTTAAAACAAAACCAAAACCAATTGGTCCTTAGAACTTTACATATTTACACACACACACATAGATACATACACATTTTCTTTTCCTTAACAGGGTCCACACTGCTCTGTTTTTTTGTTTTTTGTTTTACATCTTACATTCCCTTTATACATTTGAGGCAGCTAAGTTCCAATAGAACCCCCTTACGTTCTTTTAGCAAATTTGACTAAATTGTCCAGTCAAATGATTTTAATCATAGTTTATTTTTGTCTGGCTAATTTACAGACATTCCTTTGGAAAAGGGCCCATTTTTCCTTCAGAATGGTTGCAAAGAAACCAAGAATGCTCTTTCTCTAACACTTTTCCTTTTTAACATTTTCACAAAGTTTAGCTGCTTAATTCCCTCCAGCCTCTGCAGAGTTAACTTTTTTTTACTCTCTTTTCTCTTTGTAATTATGCCTGGGGGTGCCGTACATAGGACCTTCTCCCCCTTTACCTGCGTCCCTCCAGCCTCTGCAGAGTGAACTTTTTCACTCTTTTTGTATTCCTGAATTGCGTCTTTCACTATTTTCAGCTGGCTTTGGGTATTTGTAGCCAGCACCTTCCAATTGTTAGTCTCTAAGGTGCCACAAGTACTCCTTTTCTTTTTGCGAATACAGACTAACACGGCTGTTACTCTGAAACCTATGATAACAACCTTGCAGAACCTGTGTGTGTGCGTGTGTGTATGTATGAATGAATGTATGAATAAATAGGAGATTGAATGGAATGTTATAGCTATAACTAACTGCTTACTGTAATTCTTTCTGTATTCACAATAAATGTGGTATTTTGCCTTTTTCCCTTTAATAAGATCCTGGTGTTTTTTTCTGTTATTGGCATAACAGCATGAGGTCCAATATATATACATATATAGAGAACTACATGGCTTTTGGAGATGGACTGTGAAATGTCTGCCCCACTTTTACAGTATTTTTAAGGAGTTCTGAAATTCTTTCTGACTTGCTGTTAAAAGTACAAACAAGGCACAGCACCTGCAATTAGCACCAGTCAGTCTGGGAATTATTGGTTTCCCAGGGTATTTATGACCAAGCCATCAATCTGTATCTCTTTCTCTTTAAACAGTTTCTTCGCCAGCATTATTATTTTATTGTGGGTGGTGGCTTTCTGGTCAAGTTCAGAATGGAAAATCATCAAACCATGGGGTGGGGGTGGGTAGGGAAGTCAAACTGGTTAATTTGAGCTGAAAAATACGAGCAGACAATCGCAATTACATAAGGAGCCTTCCCTAGGCTGGTGATGAGCACATAGTGACTGGTGGTTGTAGGTAGCAGTGATAGTACTCTGAAACCAGTGATATTTCAGTTTCAGATCCTTGGGTGAAAATGACTCTGCCTGTCAAAAGCAAGGAAATATTCAAAGACAAAGACAGAAAGTGGTGTGCCTCTGTGCTTGAAGTTTAATGCAAGTGTGTTGTCTGAAATGCTATAAATTTAGTCTGAGTAAAGGAAAATGTACTGAAATACAAGTTTTTGTTCTCTTTTCAGGGGAGAAGAGAAGGAAAGCTTCTCATTAGAAAGGTAATTATCTTAAAAATGCTACTGTGCAGCTTATTCCATCCCTAAAGGACAAATTTAATTGTTGATACAGGGATCTGTGATAAACGTATATTTTGGAAAAACGGTATACAATGTGGAAATAGGGGAAGTGTTGTCTTGTCTGCCCAATTAAGGCATGTTGGAATTTTTTTTTTTGCATATTTTTTTAGAAGGAATAATTCTCCCAGGCTTTGTGCTGTTCATTACATAATCTTTATGCTTTTGATAGCTTTAAGCATATGGGAATATTTCTTTCATCGGTGTCCTGTGAAACTTGGGATGTTTTGCTGTCTACTTCTATACTTCTGAATTTTGAAGAACTGTATTTCCCAGATTTCAGAGTAACAGTCGTGTTAGTCTGTATTCGCAAAAAGAAAAGGAGTACTTGTGGCACCTTAGAGACTAACCAATTTATTTGAGCATGAGCTTTCGTGAGCTACAGCATCCGATGAAGTGAGCTGTAGCTCACGAAAGCTCATGCTCAAATAAATTGGTTAGTCTCTAAGGTGCCACAAGTACTCCTCTTCTTTTTGTATTTCACAGAGTTCGTGTAAGATACTTTCTAAATATCTGCTGTTCTGAGAAGAAAAGACTGTTTTGTTCCTAGTAGTTTCAGATTTCTAAATAGTTATTTGGAAGTTACTGTACCAAAAGCTTAAAAATTCATGAAAAAATGAAGTGGTACAAAAGAATAAAAATTATTTTCAATAATTTTCTTCGCATTTTCATCAACATGCATACTAATTGTGCTTTTGCTCTGATTAGGTGTTTGTTGTCTAATTTATTGCTATTGAATCACAGTTCATGGTATCCTTGACCTGGGAGACAGAGGCTAATGTATAAAATAAGATGGTTGAAATATCCGCTGTTCAGTGGCGGATTTAAAGTTAGTGGGCCCTGTGCTTAGCTTCATTTTGGGGCTCCTCCTTGGGGCCAAAAAAAAAAGAACGTTCTCTCCCCTCCTCCCCCCGCCCCTGTTTTCATTCTTTTTTTTCTTCTTCATCCTCCTCCTATAAGTAATAGGAAGTAAATGAAAATAAAGTGAGGTACCTTGATTGTTTTTGTAGTCTAATTTATTTTTCCACAGACCACTTGAAAATCGTTGAGGGTCTCAGCGGACCACTTAGTGATCTTTCCAAATATCGTTTGTAGAGTTAGCTAACTATTGTAAAGCGCTTTGGATAAGAGTGCTTTAAAAAAAAATGTAAAATAACATTGGGGTATGGGGTCTGGCCAGGACTTAGGGTGGGGTGGGGGGGCTCAGGGCTGGGGGTGCAGGGTTTGGGAGGAAGTTAGGGTTCAGGAGCAGACTGGGGGTTGGAGTGCAGGGTCTGGCCAGCAGTTAGGGTGCGGGAGGGGACTCAGAGCTGGGGGAGGGGGTTGGAGTGTGGAGCGCTTACTTGGGGGCAGCTCCCGTTTAGTGCGAGGGGTGCAGGTGGGGATGTGGGGTGTGTGTGCAGGAGTCAGGGTGGGCAGGGGGCTAGGGGGTCTGAAGGGGGGCAGGAGTCAGGGCTGGGAGTGTGTGAGGGGGGTGCAGGAGTCAGGGCTGGGGGTGCAGGAGCAGGCTGGGTATTGGGGTGCTGGGAATTGGAGTGCAGGGTCTGGCCAGGAGTTAGGATGCAGGAGGGGGCTCAGGGTTGGGGTGTGGAGCGCTTACCTGGGGAAGCTCCCATTTCGTGCGAGGGGTGCAGGTAGGAATGTGGTGTGCGTGTGCAGGAGCTCCCGTTTGATGCTCAGGGTGGGGGTGGGGATGTTGGGGGGGGGGGTGCAGGAGTCAGGGGAGGCTGGAGATGTGGGCTGGGGTCATGGGGATGCTCCCAGCCCCCTGCCCTGAGCTGCTCACAGCAGGGAGCTGCAGGGGTATGTGTAGGGGGAGTGCAGGGGCCCTGCCTTTACTCTGTCCTGCCCAGATTCCACCCCCTTTCCCAAAGCCCCGCCGCTGCCTCTTCTCTGCCTCCTCCCTCGAGCATGTTGCTCCTCCTGAAGCGACCTGAGTGCCGGCAAACAGCTGTTTGGCGGTTAGGGAAGCACTGGGAGGGAGTGGGAGGGGCGGGAACACAGCACGCTCAGGGGAAGGGGGGACCTTGGCTGCCAGTGAGTGCGGAGCCCCAGGAGCTGCCCCCAGAGCTGCCTGGCCCTGGGGCCCCCTGTTGTTGGAGGGCCCCATGCCAGGGCACCCTGTGTTTTACTGTAAATCTGCCTCTGCAAGTGTTATAAGTAAAGCTAAAAACAGGATTTTGGCTGTAAGGCCTTTTTGGGATGTGGGGGAGAGAGGAGTAGGAGGCATAGGCTTCAAAAGAGATTGTTTCCCTTTTGGTCCATGTGCTGAAAGTCTCATGGGTTGTGAGTGAAAGATTGCCTCTGGCTTACTGGATATTTTAGACCAAGACTGTACGACTTCTGTTGATTCTTAGAACTTCAATTATTTTGTCTGTACTTCTAATCGCTATTGCAAATATTCTTTACAGTATTTCTTATGTATTGGATTAAATTTGTTGGGATCAGTATCTGCATAATGATGAAGAGTGTTGAAGTTTCATTGATGGTTAATAAATTACTCTGGAGTATACATTTTTGGTGTCCACACTTCTGTTAATTCAGATAGGAGAGGATTTCCAAAATAACTTGGATACATGTTTGTTCTTTATAGAAAATAATGTTTTATTCATTTTTAAAATGCCACACATTTTCATATTTGTGAAAGGTAACCTGTAATTTTTAATTCTATAGTTGAAGTGGGGCTCTGAGGTTTCAGTATCTTTTGCTGATATTGAAATAGGTGTAGAATGACTATATATGTCAGAACATTTTTTAAACCTTGATTATCATTCTCAGACCCAAAGATCAACAAGTGTTCCATCTTTCTCAAAATCTACATTTGTGTTAATCGGGAGAAAATAGATTCTGTTTTAACCATTGATTGTAAGGGGAGACTTTTATTACATGGGCTCTTCTACTAATACAATTGCCTTCATGTGCATTCAAAAAGAAAAATGTACTTGAGTTCAAGTACTGTAGTCTTGCATGTATATCCTACTACAATAGTCTGTTGGAGGCTGCTGTTAATAAGTTTTTCTTTTAATAAATGTTAGTGTTAAAGTTCTGGGCTGAAATCTGTGGTTAATTCTTGTTGTCTGTATAGTAGAATGAAGCCATCTTTATCTATAGAGCAATATGGCTCACGTAATGGTAGAGAAAGTCCCCCACAGTGTCTTGCCAGTATGCTTCAAACCTGACCTGAGAGAAGAACTTGTGATTAAGGTAATGGGGACTGGGTTCGATTCGTTTTCTGCCACAGACTTCTGGTGTGACCTTAAACAAGTCATTTAATTTCTTTGTGTTTCAATTTAAAACCCCTGCAAAACGGGGTAGAAAATTATTTTCTCCCACTGTTTGCCTATGGTCTGTTTAGACTGTAAAATCTTCAGGGCAAGGATTGTCTCTTACAATGTGCACTTACAGTGTCTACCAGAATAAGGCCCCAATGTAAGATGGGGCTTCCAGGTACTCCTGTAATGATAAAAATTACCTGGAGGGACAAATGCTAGGGATGACACTCCTGCTTCCATGGTCAATTCAGTGCTTTGGAGACTAACAGTTTGGGCTTCTTTTTTTGTTATCCTGTCTAGTGTCTGTTGGTCTGACTCTCACAAATCTATTATAATAGGCCACTGCTGCAGGCAGTGTCATTATAATATGAAAATCTGCAGTCTTCATATGATTTTTGGGAGCAAAACAGACTGACTCCCGCATACAATACCCT
Organism: Natator depressus; assembly: GCF_965152275.1. Taxonomy (NCBI): domain Eukaryota; kingdom Metazoa; phylum Chordata; order Testudines; family Cheloniidae; genus Natator; species Natator depressus. Next base: position 48,355,565 of record NC_134243.1, read on the forward strand.
AAAAAGGAGGATGAGCCAGTACTTAGGACTGTAGCCTGGCACTTGGAAGAGTGAATTTAATCTGTCACAGACTTCCTGAGCGATTTTGGGCAAGTCACTTAGTCTCCCTTGTGCCTTTGTTTCCCATCTGTAAAATGCGGTTAATAGTACTTCCTTATGTCACAGGGGTGTTGGGAGAATAAATACATTAAAAACTGAGGTTCTACCATAATAATGCCAATATAGGTGCATTAAATAGATACCTAGCCTAGAGGAAGATGCAAGTTCAGTTACCATGAGTTCTAGTCCCAGCTCTTTGTCTCTCACAACTTTGTATTATGAGCCAAGGTCTGATACCTTGGGAGAAGGAGGGAGTAACTATCATTCACCACTTTCCCAGATAAAATAACTGAGAGCTTGCATAAGGTCACTTCAGGCAAAGCTGGGAATGGGACCTAAGATCTCTGATTACAGTCCTATCCGCTTTGCAACACTGTCTTCTGGAAAGAGTACGTTAAATTAGGTACCTGTGTAACCCACCCTAACAAGTGTGGTTCTTTGTCTCATCCTTGAGCAATTAGGCCACATTATAGAGGTTTTTTTCTCTGCTGCTACTTCCATGCTAAGTGATTTGGTTCATTAGTTCAAGTGGTAAAGGCTTATGTTTTTACATCTTCAGGTGCTAGGTTCAGGCCCCCATATGCCCTAAACAGAAACATTGTTACATTTGGCTGTGCTGCCTACAACCTCTAAGACCATGATCTGCTCCCAGAGCCAGGAACAGAACCCATGAATTATGATGCCCAGCTATTGCTGTCTCACCAGTACTTGTGTAACCCAGTGGCAAAGTGCGTGTTGTCTCCCCGTGTATGAGCTGGTCTATGCAGAGAATTACATCATGTTTTTCCACCACTACTTACTCCTATAATGGAAGTATAAGAGGTCGGTGCTGTGGATCTGAAAGTTGTGGGTTCAAACCCTGCCTGATGAACCCATATGGGGTTGAAAAAATACATGCATAAATGTTAGTGTAAGGACCCTGGAGTAATCTTCTTCCCCTTATCCCATCATCTGAGGTCAGGTCATCATGCAAGCATCCACCCATCTTTGTCTATCTGGGGGAGCACTAAGGTCCACCTGCTTACCATCATCTTTGATGCAATCCACCCTTTGCTTCCTTGGCTTTCCTCAGAATTTCTTTCCTACCACTGTTTCACGCCAAGCTATCTTCATCAGGTGAAGCTACCTTCATTCACCCTTTGTAGCTGTCTAACCACTGAAGTCATGATTCCTGGATTTTGTGAGCCAGCAAAGACTTTGGAGTAATCATTGGAAATATTTTATGTTGTAAAACATTATATGTGGAAGTGAATTTGAATGTTGTATGTGATGTCATTCCATATTCTTTACGAAAATATGCTTATGATATGAATATGACATAACTGAGATATACTTTATGCAAGATGACTCGTGAGATCATTGGAAAGGTTATGATTTACTGAATGCGATTATCCTATTTGTATGCATGTATCATTTCTGTTTCTGAAATTAGGAATATTGACTATGTATCTGTATTTCAACTATGCTACTTTGGGGTGACGCCCACTGCCAAAACTTCAGGTACAACAATGGAAAAGCCAGACAGGGCGGATGGCCCATCAACAAGGATACTGGACTGTAAAAGAGCTTAGTCTTCCTGTGAACCTGTGGGTCAGCTTGTGAAGAATGGCTTCAAGGGCCCTACAGAGTCAGGTGGCCTTGTCACATGATACTAAAACATTACCTGGGACGACTTGTAACTTTCCACTGTAAGAGAAGCGGGGAGGGGGGGTTGTCAAACTAGGAAACAAAGGACTCCTGCCCCATGCAAATTCTATTTAAGGGAGGTAATCCGAGGTGGTCAGTTCTCCCCTGCTACCCAACCCAAGATGACGGCTGGAAACAACTAAGACTGAATGGGGGAAAGAACTGGGTCCAGGCTGGAAGGGTGTCTGGCCTGTGAAGAAGATTATTAGAACCACATTTAGGGTGAAAACTTGCATGTAACCAGTTTCTTTAGTGTATGAAGCTTAGTTTGCGTGCTCTGTTTTATTTTCTTAGTAATCTGCCTTGTTCTGTCTGCTACCACCTTAACTACTTAAAATACACCTCTTAGAGTTAATAAATTTATTTCTGGTTTATCATATAACCCGGTTTATGTGATTTCTAATATGAGGGGGGCGAGAAATTGTGCATACCCTCTTCCACGTTGAGGGAAGAGGCGAATATAATATATCTTTGGGTCTGTACTCAAGTGGAGGTGGACATCTGAGTGCTGGAGCAAGTCCCTTAAGCTGAGTCTTCCTAAAGCTGATCTGCAGCTGGGTGTGGCCCTGCTTGTGGGTGTGTGTTGGAGGAGGTTTTAAGAGCCCGGCTCAGCAAGACAGGTAAAAGGGGGCCCATGCTGGCAGAACAGGTAAACTCAGTGGTATCTCAGCACATCAGGTGACTTCCCAAGAGGTCCAACCCATCACATTGTGCTAATATTTCTCTTACTGATGCCTCTTAAATATTTGTATTTGATGAGAATTGTTCATTTTAACAATAGGGATGTGGCAGATTTGTGGCTCGTCTACACAATGCAGTAATGTGCACTACAGTGGTGTGATTTCTAAAGTACACTAATGTGTTGTACATGTATTAGTCCATGTAGACCCTGCTGGTGCTCAATAAAACTTCCCTGGTGCACTTTAAAGTAATGCTGTTTGAAGCAGTACTAAGTTTAAGTGCACTAGGGGACCTTAAGTGCACACCTGCAGGGTCTGCACTGACCGGTTAATGGGCAACATGTTGTTGAGCTTTAGAAATCCCCCCCCGCCTCCCCAGTGCACATTATCCCACTGTGTAGACAATCCCTCAGTGTCCAGCTCTTGAGAGCAGTGTGTTGGAGACTTTTCCTGTAAATCCAGAGAGTGGAAAACCCTTTCAATATCAGCTTCAAAAATGTTAGAACTTGATTTAATGAACATATCTTTCCAGAAAGGAAGCTTCAGTTGCAAAGGTGCTACAGTAACACTTGTTTGGAACTGGATGCTTCAGGGCATTGCTAATGAGCTATGGAGCCTTTCACTTGTATGTCACCAGTCTGAATCCTGCCCAGCTCAAGAGTGATTTAAAAGTTGTTTCCATCTAATAGATGTTTGGTATACTCTATTTGAGATAAATTTGGTGTCTTATTTCTAATTCCCATACCACAAACTCATCACCATACTTTCTACTATGTTGTAAGCAGGGACTGTCTTGTACCTATGTGTCTACAAAGTGCCTGGCACAATGGGGCCATGTCTCATTTGAATCCTTCAGTGGAGCTCTTGTAGCAGGGGCCAAAATCATGTTACTCTGTTGTATACCCTTATTATCTCAGACACATTAGGAGTGGGCAGGGGGACTTCAAAAGTCAAAAGATGGTCTGAAAATGTGGTTTAATCTCTGGCCCCAAAAGCACTATTTAAAATATCTCATTATTTTGGTGGGTGAGAGTGGGAAGGGGAGAATCTGCCTCATGATTTTTGAACTTCGGGGGTTGGCAATACAGCCATCAACTAATGTCAAAAAGACTGCATGTTAAGGTGGGCAGTGTATGATGGAAATTTAAAATAGCAGGTAGGATTTCTTCTCATTTGTTCTCACTATGTAAGAAAGGACCTGTGCAGACCTCTCTTTGCGGGAAAACTCCTTTCCACTGCTTCATTTAGAGAGGCTATGGCATGTTGCATCTCCATGATTATTTTACCTCACAGCTTCTAATTCTTTCAGCAATATTAACTCTTCAAATGAGCACTGGAAAACAAATTAAGATTAACATGTAAAGCAACATTTCAGTCTAAGTGCTTTTTAAGAGTGGAAAAATACAGAATAGTGTTAAATAACTTCCTAGCTTGAAACATCCCCCCTGATTTTCCCCCTTAATGACACACTTATTGGAACTTAAATGATACAGGACCAGCATAGCCTCCAATCAGGTAAAGACTTGCAAATGTGCTTAACCTTAAGCATGTGAGAAATACCATCGAAATCAGACATAACTTCCATGATTAAAATTATATCAATATATTTTTGCAGGATTGGGGCCTTAGTTTGCACCTTTAATATACTGAAAAAAACATGTCATGGATTGTGCTCTGTATTGCTCCTTTATATTATATCTTCTGCATTATAATTTCTGTTAGGCAGTGTAATGCAATCATAATTTTAAAATATTTTTTAGACATTTGGAATAATTGTTAATGTTTATGATAAGGGTGTTAAATAGGGTTGCCAGGTGTCTGGTTTTTCACCAGAATGCCAGGTTGAAAAGGGACCCTGGTGGCTCCGGTCAGCATCCCTGACTGGGCTGTTAAAAGTCTGGTCGGCAGCACAGCAGGGCTAGGGTAGGCTCCCTGGCTGCAGTGCCTCTGCGTGGCTCCCGGAAGTAACCGCATGTTCCCCCTCCAGCTCATATGCGTAGGGGAAGCCAGGGGGCTCCGCACGCTGCTCCCGCCCCAAGCACCGGGTCCGCAGCTCCCATTGACTGGGAACTGCGGGCAGTGGGAGATGCGGGGGTGGTGCTTGCAGATGGGGCAATGCACAGAGCTGCCTGGCCCTGCCTCCACTTAGGAGCCAGAGGGGGGACATGCCACTGCTTTCGGGAGCTGCTTGAGGTAAGCGCCGCCCGGAACCTGCATCTCTGACTCCCTCCCACACCTCAGCCCACTGCCCCAGCCCTGATCTGCCCTCCAAACCCCTCGGTCCCAGCCTGGAGCACCCTTCTATGCCCCGAATCCCTTATCCCCAGCCCCACCCCAGAGTCTGAACCCCAAGCCGGAGCCCTCACACTCTCTGTACCCCAACCCACTGCCTTAGCCTGGAGCCCCTTCCTGCACCCCAAACCCCTCATCTCTGGCCAACCCCAGAGCCTGCAACCCCAGCTGGAGCCCTCACCCTGTCCTGCACCCCAACCCACTGCCTCAGCCTGGAGCCCCATCCCGCACCCTGAACTCCTCATTTCTGGCCCCACCCCAAAACCGGCACCCACAGTTGGAGCCCTCATTCTTTCCTGCACTCCAACTCCCTGAACCAGCCCGGTGAAAATGAGCGAGTGAATGAGGGTGGGGAGAGTGAGTGACAGAGGAAGGCGGGAGGGATGCAGTGAGCGGGGGCAGGGCCTCGGAGAAGGGGTGGGGCAGAGGCGGGGACTTGGAGGACAGGTGGGGCAGGGCAAGAGTGTTTGGATTTGTGCAAGTAGAAAGTTGACAATCCTAGTATTAAATTAGCATTTATTTTGCCCTTGCTCTGCCATGTTTTAATTTTAAATGTGCAGATGCAGTCTACTACAAAAGCACAGTATGTGCATCTTGAGAGGAATATACAGGAGCCCTTGAGCTTGTTGCTTTACCATTAGTTTAGGTCTAGGTTTCTGGAAATGAGACTCAGTAGGCAAAGTTTATATATATGAGGTGTGTGTAGTGGGGAAGAGAGTAAGCAGTGAACAGACCTATGAGGAGTTTGTAACTGACTTGAGGCCTCCATACATGAAATTCATTAACTGCATGCTAGAGCTTTAGAATGAAAATGTTGTTTTCCATGAGGGATCCGTTCTGGGGTGGGTTTTTTTTTTTTTTTTTTAAATAGCTTTCTCTTGCTTTCCCGTCCCCCCCCAATTAATATTTCCTGCAACTGATACCACCACGTTAGCTCCACAGATAGAATCAACAGTGTGGAATGCTGGTGTAGACAAAGCGCTTCTGGTCATTGGTATTTTCACTATGATGTCATTTACACTTACTCTGTGCAGGGTGCAGAACCACGTGAAAGGTGTTTTTTTTATTTTATTTTATTTTATTTTATTTATTTATTTTTTGAAAAAGGATTAGCATAGGTACCACGGAAGTGGTTGAAACATTTACTAGGAAAGCTCATTTAATAATGGACAAAACCTAATAAAGTTAATTGGTGCATTATGAGATGCTTCTTTTGCCATGCAATTCTGGAATGTGCACAATAGAATCCAGCAGTCTTAAGTATCAATAAAAGTTGTGGGGAGGTGATAGTTGTAACATTAAATGAGGATCTTTCTGCACTGAAGATCTGAAGCAGTCCAGTCTTACTGGCACCTTAGTACTATGATGTCAATTTTGAATCTGAATTAAAGCTTTTGAATTAGCTATTGGATCTTTTAAAATGTTTGACTTTTGCTGGCTAATTTCATTTGTTTGACTTCAAACCTATACATGTGTTTTTGAAAATCAATTAGCTGTGCTGTAATCAGTTTCTTAGCAAGCTTTTAGTAGCTGTACAGTAGTGCTGTGATAAGGGGAGACAACTACATATTTTGGACCCAGGGAGGAGGGAGAGGCATCAGAAAAGTTTGCTAATTTAGCACTGTCTGACCACTGTTCAGTTAACTAAGTTAATATGGCTTGTTTAAAATAAATTCTTTAAAGGACTTTTAAGAAACATTGTCAGACCACCCTTTGATTTCCAATAGATTTCCATTGTATAACAGTCTGTAAGTCTCTTCAGTTGACATACCCTATTAAAGAGGCCCTGAGCAATCCTTTGTGTTTTTGGGTCAGTGGTTTACAAACACTGTCTGGACCAATGAACTGTGAAATCAATCATTATATCTTACTGACACTGCCTTTGAACTCCTTTATTGATGACAGTAGAAATGTTAGTCTGTCTCTGTTTTCATTTATAAAACTTCCAAACTCATCTCCACTGTCAAACAGTTAAATATCATTGAAGTCCCATTGTCCTTGGGATGACAAGTGAAATGCATTGTCTTTTTGATGAATCTTTGGATTTTGTAAAAAAGAAAAGTAGTACTTGTGGCACCTTAGAGACTAACAAATTTATCTGAGCATAAGCTTTCGTGAGCTACAGCTCACTTCATCGGATGCATTCAGGTATTTTCCACTGAATGCATCCGATGAAGTGAGCTGTAGCTCACGAAAGCTTATGCTCAGATAAATTTGTTCGTCTCTAAGGTGCCACAAGTACTCCTTTTCTTTTTGCGAATACAGACTAACACGGCTGTTACTCTGAAACCTGTCATACTTAAGAGTAGAGTCATGAGATGTACTGGACAATAACTTTTCTAAAAGCAGCTTTGGTTACTTGTGTAGCTTAATTATTAGCAAAAAACCACGTTTTTCAAATTGAGTTATTTGGTTTAATGGGGAAGTCCCTGTCAGATTTAAAGAGACAGTACCCGTTCAGTTCTGACTTCAAATTAATAGGTTCATAGAAACTCAATTCTAGAATTATCTTGCCTGTTAAGTTTCCCTTCCTTATTTTGATGAGACTTCATATGTTGGTGTTTGTTTTCCCCTCTTCTGCTGGCTGATGCTTGTAATTCTTTCTCTGTGAAAGAATGGATGAGTTGAGTTTCCAAAGCCTGATTGTTCCTTCTCCCTGAAGACTGGTATACACCCATCACCCCACCCCCAATCCCTCAGAGAGCAAGTGGGCAAACAAATCTGCCACATATGGATCCCTCTGATTATGGAATGGAATGGAGTAGTCGGATATTCATTTTTCCTGTGACTCTAATAGAAGTGCCTATTGATAAAGTGACACTTTGAAGGTGGTGTGAGCGCAGGATGTGTGTGCTCTGTTGTGCCAAGGGAGTATATTTGGGATGGGTGGCTGCTGAAGTGAACAAAGCCTTTTCTTCACTAGGAGAAATTGCTTTTAATTAGAGTTAGGTAACTCAAGGTAAAATCCTAGTAAAGACAAGCCAGTTTGTAGTGTTCAGCCACGCTAGCAGTCGTTTTAAGTTGATCCATTTTAACTCATGTATATGAAATTCAAGTACTAGGATGTGTTTTAAAAAAAAAAAGCAGAAGAAAACAAACTGCAAACCTGGAGAAATAACTCTTGAGTGAAAAACTGGATAGCTGTATTGGGTTTCTAAAATGTTTACTAACAATAACATCACTCTTGGGGGAATTCTGCACCCAATATTTTAAAATTCTGCATATTTGTCAAAATAACAAATATAATCATGCCAGTTTCAATTATTTTAGGTATTTTTAAATAAATTACCATCAGCAAGTATGTCTGTAACAAGACAGCAAAAAAGATTCAGGAAATGTTTTTTGACAAATAGATTCCTTATTAGGCATATTAATACAGAACTTTGAGTAATAATTAATTTGTATTACAATACAGAAACATATTTTCCACACCCCTCAGAAGCAGTCCAAAAGCTTGGGGGAGTCTGAGGGTGAGGAAATTAAACTCTCTGACACCCCGCCACTCCCTCCCCCAGTCAGTCGTCCCCCCCACTAGCTCTTTTGAACCCCAGTCTGTGACCTCCCGGCAGCCCCATGTGCCCCAAGCTGTCCATGCTTCTGTATCCTGTGCCACCTCGACTGGCCCCACGCATAGGGCACTGTGAGGTATGCAGCCTCTTCTGCTCCCTGTCCTCAGCTGGCTGCTCCTGCCCAGGAGTGGCTGCCCTCTGTTCTGGCACCACAGCAGCCCCTGGTGGTTGAAAGGTGTAACTGCAGCTCCTCTCCAGCAGAATGTATTTTCAGTAGAGAACTTTTTTTTGCAGGGGACATAAATTCTCAGGGTTCTGGAACAGTTTGTTAAGTGGGGATGCTGAGAGCCATTGAACCGAATTGTTAACCCTATGTGTGATGGAAACCACTTCAAGCCAGAGCATGCAGTAGCATCCCCAGCACCCTTAGTTCCAGCACCTATGTGAATTCTGCGCGTATGCAGTGGTGCAGAATTCCTCCAGGAGTAAAAGCTAAATAAAACAATGATTTTTAATGTGATGTTGAAGTTGTCTCTTGAATAGGCTATTTAGGGAGTTTTCTGCATTATTTGTTTACATGAGTTTATAGCTCATGTATTTTTCATTCCTTATTTTGTTTTATCAGTTGCCCTTTTTGATTAAAAGCGGCAGAGAGTCTTGTGGCACTTATGCTCCAATACGTCTGTTAGTCTATAAGGTGCCCCAGACTCTCTGCCTCTTTTACAGATCCAGACTAACACGGCTACCCCTCTGATACTTGACACCTTTTTGATTACTCACACTTTGTAATACAGAAAAGGAGTATTAGTGGCACCTTTGAGACTAACCAATTTATCTGAGCATAAGCTTTCGTGAGCTGCAGCTCACTTCATTGTAATACAGCTTCTTCAGTCCAAGAATGTTTATTCAAGGAAATTATAGGACTATTAGCTGACTCTACAGTCAAAAGGCAGGCCCTGCTGTGGAAAACCAACATCTTCCAGGTTCTTTTCAAATTGCACAGTGCTAGATGAATTGAGATTCCAGTGTGAAAAGTGGTACTTGTGACTCTGAAGTTGAGAGAGGTTATTCAGGCTGGTCTACACTGAAAACTTACATTAGCATAGGTACGTCTCTGAGGGGTGCAAAATATACACACTCCTAAGAGATGTGGCTACATTGACCTAACCCCCGGGCAGATAGTGACAGAAGAATTTTCGTCGACCTAGCTACCGCCTCTTGGGGATTATGTACAGCGACAGGAGAACCCCTGCTGTCACTGTAGTGACTGTCTACATTGAAGTGCTACAGTGGCACAGCTGCAGCAGCATTTTAGGTGTAGACCTACCTACCTACCCTTTTCTACTGTTGCTATATGGATGGCACCACTATATGAAATCTGGTGCAAATTTAACTTTTGATGTCATCAATAACTGCTTGGACTGTTCAGTCATTTGGACAGCATCCCAAAAGCAGACAAACTACATAGGGTTTCAGCAGAGCCGGAGTCGTATCTCAGCCATCAATTTACTGTTTTTATGAGAGGGAGGGGAAATAAGAGTGACGAACTGTGGTATTTCAGTAAATGTTACTTCTTGACTGTCTGAGAAACAGGCTGATTACCTCTGGTCTAGAGACCGCATACAAGCATATCAACAAGATAATCATACTGTAGTTGCAAAGTTTGCTGCGTTCACACTGCAGTCCAGATGTCCTGTTTGTAGGAACATTTGGTGATAAGAACATTCTTGTGGTTTTTTAAAAAAATTTATTTGCTTTGTAACTATGAGGTTGAAGGTTTTTGCATTTGTCTTCTAGTTTTTTTTAATGGTTTTGTTTTTGTAACAAATGTGTATGGGGAGGTATTGGCTTTCTGAAAATACTGTGATACAAGACATGATATTGCTACAAGCCTACAGTGAATATGAGAACTAAAAATGAATTTAGACTTTTCAGCAAGGAAAAGGATTTTACATTATTTTTCTAGTAGCTTTCCATTGTAACAAACTACCCTAGGTGCTATAGCCCTAATTAAATGCAGATTGTAATAATCTTGGCTGTCAGGCTCTGGCGTTCCAGGGACTCTTAATCAAAGGAGCAAGAGGTTCAATGCATCATTTCATTTAACCTTAGTATATAAAGCAAAATATCTAGTTAAATTTTTGCAAGGGAAGTTTTGTTTTTTCATAAAACTATTTCTTGGATAAATCTCTTAATAAAAAAATAGGCAATAGGAATTATATAACTATAAACAGTTTTTGAAATACTGTAGTCTAGGACTTTTTGAAAAATTCTGATGTCTTCAAAAAAGAGTTTTAAAAATGAAAGGAAATTACTTAATGCAATAAAAGTATATTTTAAAGATATCTAAAATACTAGATAGTCTTGCTTTCATTGTGCTTACAAGGGCCCAGCATTGCCTTTGTCTCTGTCCCTCCTGTCTGCTCACTTTAGTGAAGGTGATTATGCTGCTCATGGCAGTTTTGATTGCTTTATCTAAAATTACCACATAGATTCATAATAAAAATGTTCTGTTTTTTGAAATACAAAAAAGCACAAAAATAAGAACAGTAAAAACAATACATTGACATGATTTTTTTTATCCCTGATACCTTCACTGCAAGCTCAACTGGGAAAGGAATACCATGCACAGACCTTTAAATTGGTCAATATATGTAAGGGTCATGCTGCAACGCTCCCTTTAAAGCATATATTCTGCCATACCCTAGCGAATTTATGTCAAGTCTTAAACCAATTCAGTATCCGTTCCTGAAGCCTGAGTCGAAAATTAACTTTTCTAGATGAAGATGACAACTCCTTTGTTCACAATTAAAAGTTCCACCGCAAAATTAAAATTCAGATTTGTCACATCCTTCTTATTAACATAGTACCTTCTTTCTTCCCATCCCCATGTGACAGTTACATAAATAATTTCACTAAGGAAGCTTCACTGGGCTCTTCTGCAACTAGAGCAGTAGTGTTTCTTGTGTATTCAGTTTTGACCTGGTCCTGTTCTTACCAGCGTTCCCCATATAAATTAACCTCACACATTAGGAACTGGAGGAAGGGCCCATTATATTTTTGAAAATTTAAAGGAGTCTTATCTATGGAGCTTTTCTAAAAGCTGTGTGTTTAAACTCATTTCAGCTTTTTAAATACAAGACTGCTAAAGGTCCCAGAAAGCATCACACTTGTACACATGTAGGCCCTGTTCTGCTGTCACTTTAATGTTAATTTGAAGTAATTTAATTGAAGACAATGGAGCTACATCTGTAACACACTAGTGTAAAATCAGATTCAAGCCAATCTGTAAAAATCTGTGGTGTTTACTTTTGGTTCACCCCAGGTTCCCTTCACCCTTCAAAAAAACTGTCTGCTCTACTTTTTTTTAAACCGTGTGTGCTGCTCCAATAGCATTAGATGGAATGTAAATGCTAATATGATCAAGGCTTTGCTGCAAATGTGGTTAAAAATATGGTACAAAAATCATTCCCCAAAAACTTTTATCTGGAACTTCTATTTCTCATAGTGGAGCATCTGGACATTACTAATGGTCATGATCAGCTCATCTGGTCATGATCAGATCTGCTCATTTCACCACAGTGGAGACTGCTCAGGTTTTTCTCCTCACCCTGCCAGCTCACCTTCAGACTTGCATTGCAGCAACATCCTCTGACCCCAGAAGATGATTTCCAAAGAGGAAACTATATGAACTAGTAGAAAACATTAATAAAACTATTACAGATCTTAGGATTAATACTTAGTTTTATCGTAAACATTTGAAGAAGGTATTTTTTGTATTGCTATGGTCAGTGTCAGGATAATGAGCCTTTGCTTGGAAATGGGTGTGTTAGGATGTGACTCTTATTTTTTGTTTTTCAGGGTTTGCATTGTGAGGAAGTGTAAGTTAAAATATTGTTAATGAGTGAGTTTAAAAAGGGGCAATGGCAATGTGTCATATTACTGAAAAATCTCAACTTCTTGAATTGTATGCACACTGGGCAAATTTTTTATTACATGGTTAAACTGATACAAATAGCTTTGGCTTTACAGGCTTAAGATAACATGACATCTTTGTCAATGTTTTGATTGTTTAGTTGGATAGTGGTAGTTGCTGAAGAACATAAACTATAATAGACTGTCTATACAGGCAACTTTCAATTGCAAGGAAGCATCCATCCACCCGGTTTTTGTGGAGTTAACTGGAGTTTTAACTAGATTTTTTTACTACTACTGGTAATATTATGTTTGTTAGTGCAAACCCCTGTGGTATGGAGATGCATTTTGTGAATTGTCTGTGTTGTATAGGGACATGTTGCCCCTAATTAAAAAATATTGAGGATTTTTTGCTTCCACTGAATGTGAAATTCTTTTAAATTCCTATCCTCAGGACTGAACATGTTAACCATTCTTGCTGATCTCTGCACAAGTCTGTTTCCTTAAAGAGTGACCTAGGTGGGTTATGTGACAATATTCTGCCTTTGCACCTGGATAGTTAAGGAGGTTAGGTCATTGTGTGTATTGTCAGGTGAGAGACTTTCACATCCTAGCCACTGCATAGTCATCTGTGCTTCCCCAGAACTCCCTTATTCAAGAAGAGATGGTTACAAGGTTATTCTGAAAGCATGCCATGTGGAGTAAGCGTACTTTCTCTAAAAACACTATTTGGTATGCGCTATGTAGGAGTTACAAGCTTTTTCAGCTTGATCTGTTTCTTGAAGGTATTTTAAATGTATGTTTACCTTAAATCTCCACTCCTGTGGGTGGGAGTTTATTTTGGTGAATATAGTGACATTTGGTTATAAGAAAGTGCTAATAGCTAGATGTCCAAGGGATTAGGTTGAGGTCATCTAACTAATTTGCTACACCTTTTATAATTAGTTAAATAAATTAGCATGACTGCTGTATGTTGTTTTGGTGCCTTGGGTGATATTCTTGTCCCATTGAATTCTATGGGAGTTTTACCATTGAGTTCAGTGGAACCAGGATTTCATCCCTTGTTTCTTGGATCCATAAATTATATTAGGTATATAAACAGATTAAAGAGAACTTGAATGTGTCAGAGTCAGGAGGATCTTATGGTTACAATAAAAACCAATAGAGCAGGATAACAGTAATGCACTTTCTACTGCTTCAGTGCTGGCCTCTACCAAGCAAACAAAATCAAACAGATTGAGAATGGTGTTTGTTTTTATGACGTAGTACTGTTGCCCAGGAGTTTCTTGGCTGGTATCACAAAATTAATTTCACTCAATGGCTTTGATAAGTAACAAATTATGATGTAAGAGAATGTTGCATTACATTAGTGTGCCATCAAGTCCTCTGCATCTATCATCCTTTATCCCAAATAGTAGCTTTGCTTTTCAGACTGTCAGAAGCAAGTAAGCAGACCCTTTCAAGGTTATAACTGTTCATGCTTGAGTAATACAATTCATAAGAGTCTAAACACAACAAATCAAAATCTGTGAAATGATGCATGGCTTCATGCTTCTGTAATTTTAAGAAAGTACCTATAGATTTCCATTCTTCCATTCTAGAGAGCCCTTGAAGGTATGTCAGGTATTTATAGTTATTGGAAGTCCAATTTGTACAAGCCAGATTTAATGACTCACACCTTTTCCAAACAATGGAAGGCCTTCCTGGGTAGCTGAGAAAACCTTCCTTCATCATTTCAATTACTGGTTCACATTTGTTTGTTGTGATGTGGCAAATACCAGTTGTCATGTTACTGTTAGACCTAATTATTCCCCAACAACACTAATTTCTTTCCACCTTCTCTGTCCTTTCTGCTCCATAAACAAGAAGTATATATGCTTCTGGCGCTTTCATTTTGGATTAAACCAAAAAGATGTAAAAAAACAACTCATGATTAAATGACTTCATTTAAGAGGAATTTAGTAGTTTAATTATTCAGGGGTTTATTCAGATTGTGAGCTTCCACTGAGCTTTGTTATAGGGTGTCTCACTCAGTACAGTCATGCTTTTAAAATAAAAAACAAAACTTATTTTTGCAAGTAGAGGAAATATATGTATATGCTTATACTCAGATTACACTAGTACACTTCAAATAACAGAATAAAAGCCTAATATAAAATGAAATCTGAGACAGCACCAAAATTAAATTCATTTCAGGATTCGCTGAGACCTAGTGAAATAATGTATTTTGACATTGGCATTCTCTGGTTTGTCATCAGCTCACCAAAGTCTGGGTACTTCTGTTTGTTAGAAATGTCAGAGATCTGTAATAATGGATGTCTAGCTAATTAATGTCAATGGTATTGATGCCTTGTTTTTCCCAAACAATGCACCATTTCTTCTCATTTAATGATTTTCACTGTTGAACTGCTACATTAAAATCCGATCCATGCTGCATGAATTCCAGAATTTTACTATTTATTTACTTACTTATTTTGAATTCAACATTTAAACAATAGAATATCTATCCCAGGATGTAGGCAGTCTTGGCAAATAAATGAAAATATTTGAAAATATAATCCAACAAAAATATTAGCAGCCTTCCTCTGCCCAAAAGAAGCTAGTCCGCAAAACCCTAGTCTCCCTGCACAAATACAGATCTCTGAAATATTCCAAGGTTTCTGCAGCTTCCTTAAATTAAATGACCTTTCTCTATTCCTGTTTTAAAATAACAAACACCTCTGCATTGTTCTAATTGGACCACACAGGCTGCAGTATGCACATGAGATATGCACCATTAGTTTCTGCTGTAACAGAGATTTTTGGGGAGATCTGGAGATGGACATAGACAACAGGATTGGGGACCTGGCAACTGGAAGCTTTTGCTCTCCTATCCTCTCCACACCCACTTTTAAAAAACAAAAATAAAACAAACCCCAAAACATCAACATCCTTCCCACTTCACAAAGATCCAGTTGTTCTCTTAAAGACCCATTACATTCATTCTTTCCTTTAGACGGAGGCTGAGCATATGATTTTGTAATTAACTGTTGCTAAAGAATGCTAGAAGAAATCTGCTTTTTTTATGGAAGAATACGTGGGCAGGAGTTTGTTGTGTTCAAAGGATCTTGCTTGTGATGTCTCAGTTCTGGAAATGCCATTTCGCTCTTGCTGTTTGAAAAAATGCTTTGCCATTCTTCAATATTTTAATTTTCTCTTTGTGGGGCACTGTAAAGGAAATATGAGTTGTTTCTTTATTATAAACTGAAAGATAAGTGGTTACTGGATTATAGCTGCACTTGCAGTCATTCATCGTATTCTACCTTAAATAATTACAAGGAAAGCTTGTCAAGGGAATTGATTATGGACCCTGTCCTCTTTGCATAAACTTTCTTCTTCCCAGCCACGTTACACTTCCTCTAATTCTAATAATCTTTTTTAGTATTTGGAATGTCTGATTTTTCATAGGCAGAGTTGTAATTTGAGGGGGGATTTTTAGCCTTATGTTACGTTTACATTATTACTGAAAATCAAAATAGATTTAAGCACTGACTGTTCTGATTGCTCATCCCTAATTTCTCATTGAAACAATCCTCTCTCTGTCTCTCCCTATCCCCCACACATTCACACACACAAAGTGCTAATAATTCTAGCAGCATTTATTAGTAATTTCATTCTTTGAGGCAGTGAAGATATTTGACACATATTAACAAAAGAAATTAGAATGCATTTTTATATCTATCTATACAGATAGATATCTTGATTAAATGTCTTAATGTACTGCAGAAGGTCTAGTAATTAAACAAAAACCTTCTCCTTCTTTCCTTCCTTCCCAGACTGATATACTCTACCTGCTGTTGAGCACTTTACAGTTTGCTTAATATAAAAATAGAAATATAGCAAAACCTATCTTAATATGCTTCCCCTCTAATTAGTGCACAGTTTCATCTTATGGTTCATGCAATTTCTTGGTTATTAACACCTTTTATGGGCTCATGATACTTGATGTGGAAGAAAAACAATATGGGTTTACAATTAACCTCTTGGCTGTTTTCAAACGTAGAGGGCCAAGTAATTCTGGCTTTCTGTTGATTCCAGTGGAATAATTTAGGACTAACTGTGAAATTATTATGTGAAGAATGGCCTGCCCAAGATTAAGGAAGTGACCATTTACTTTCATCCTTCACCTTTCTTGATAGTTCAGAGAATGAAAATGCTCAACCCTGTTTACTATTTTCCCAAATGACACTCTCCTTGAAGTATTAACAGTTTGATTTTTGAGTTTTGTTCAGGGAACTATCCAATCTGAGCCTGAAAAGTGAGTGCCTACTTGTTGCTATGGATTCTTGAGACAAGCTATTGCCAAGGTAACTTCTTTCATTGCCCTATTCAAGATGAAGTGATGCAAGAAAAGAAAAAAATGACTGCTTCAAACAATACCAATATTTACCTTTGACTTTTATTGGGTGGTGAGAATTTGTGTGAAGTTGTGACTTATAAATGAGAGGCAATTCATCATCATCACTCCCATAACTGCACTGGTCGTTGGGGCACTGTCACTGATGAGCAATCAACCAGTTGTCTCCACCCCTGATGATTGTGTGTCAGTGCGTGAGTCTCCACAAAGTCCATTCCTGTCTGCTCTTTTATCTTATCAATCCATCTCTTCTTCTGTTTACTTCTTCTCTTCCCCTTTACTGTCCCTTGGAGGATGATCTTGGATAGGCCAGATGATCTTGTTACATGGCTGTACCACTTCAGCTTGCGCTTCTTCACGGTCGTCAGGAGGTCTTCATGTGACCCAGCGCATTGGGTGATGATGATGATGATGATTTAAGAGGGTGGTGTTGCAGAGGGGCTCCATCCTGGGGGCAGACCCCCAGGGGATTCGGGGTGACTGAACCAGAATGTCTCGTTAGTACTTGGGGAGTGCATGTCAAAGCAGGAAATGTGACTTCCCACCTTGCCAATATCATTCCTCCTTACTGGTATGGATGTGGTGCAAGAGTATGTTGCTTTTGGCTTCTCTAATGCTGATGTCAGAGGTAGACACTGCTGGTCCTTGTGCACTGGGGGCCAGATTCAGTGCCATGGAGGTCAATGGGAATCTTTTCTTTCATTTATATAGGTGGTAGATCAGGATGTGGTAGCACAAGGATCAATATAATGGCTTCCCCTTGTCCATGTGCACAAGAGAGTGAGAGGCATGAATACATGGTTATTGAGGCCCAGATTTTTTTGGTGTTGGGCTCTAGAGAAGTTAATGTTTAAAGTGAATATGTGTTGTCTTACAAAATACTGATCACAAAATTTGGAGATTATTTGTAGAGTTTTCCTTGAGGTTTGTCTGTGTGTGTGCGCGCGCGCATGCTTCCAGGCAAACTGTTAAACCCAGTAAATGCTTTTAACAGTTTTAGTGGTTGTCTTGAAACTGAAATTTTCATCTTGAAGGTTATCTGAAAAGTGAAGGTCAATCACAGATTACGAGTGGTTGAAAATATCCTCTTGTTTATAAATGAAGTTTGTGTATACGTTTGTTTTCTACAGTTCTGTTTGTTGTAGCTTTATTTTTTTTCTCCAAGCTTTAAATTTCCCTTTGTTTGGGCAAATTGACCTAAACATCTAGTGTACATGCTCAGTTGTAGCAATAAAATGACACTAATGTAGGATCAGTAATTGCTTGAGGGGCTGTAATTAAAATTTCTGCTTACCTGATGCAGGTGAAAATCTGGTGCAGGTGAATAGTAACTGAGGTCTTAATGGTGGTACTAGAACTGCGAAACTGCAGCAACTGCATCCCTGAGTAATCGGAGTTCAGACTGCTCTATTTATCTGCTGTATTTAATGGTTTAACATTATTAGAGGAGTATGGTCAATCATCCTTTTGGCTGCGTGGCTCGTATGATTTCAATGGTCATATAAGTGAGGATTTTGATATTAGACCAAAAGGAAGTAATGTTATTTTGCTAACCAAGATTATATGAACTGATTATTCAGTTACCAATTTAAAAAGACTAGTATTGGCTATGTATTGAATACATTAATCTCCATGCATAGTCATTTTCTTCATATAACATTTTATTTACTAAGTGCCATTAAATGTAATCTGGGTAGTGCATAATCAATTAAAGTACAAAACATGGAACAGGTAACATTAAAAGTGACTTTTTTAAAAAAAAAAAGCATAATAAATGTTAGTAGTAAATTCCCGTTGGTTGTCATTGGTTTTTTGTGCATGATCTGGGAATTCCTAATATTTCAAATATTCTTTAAAACCATTTGTAAAGTCCTGGGTTGGAATTTCAGAAATCCTGAGTGGTTTGTTCAAAATATCAACTCACCACTGATAAAATCAATAAGAGATTCTTTCTGTTCTCTCATATTTTGTTAGTGTTTGGGATTTCTTTTTCATTCTTTGTACACATTTTGTTTATTAGATATAATCAAGCCAAGTCGTTTCCAAATTTTGCTTGAAAGGTTGGTTTTGAAAGGGTGCTTTCCTCTCTCTAAATTAACCTCTTGAGGTTTGCACCAAAAATCACGCTTCTTTTGTTTGGCTGTGAAAGCTTTTTCTGCAGTTCAGCAAGTCAGCAGCTGCAGAGCACCAATGCTAATGTGATGCAATATCTCCATGTTTTTGCAGCACGCTTGTTCTAGTGTGGAGTAACTCTTCATGCTTCTCTGACTTTTTGGCTTTAGAGATTCCAAATATTATGGAGGTGAGTTGTCATAAAATGCCTATAAATAAAATAGGGTACCATGTAGCAGTTGCCCTTAGAAGAGATGCATATTTCGTGGTACTGTTGATAATTTCAAGAGTTGGTCTCCTAGCTGACACACCTTGTTGTTTGATTTATGTTCACAGATTGCCTGATTGTCAGCAGCAGCTAATCTTCTCTGTTTTTACTTTTCATACATGGCCTGCACAATTTAGATTATTTCTAATACACAGAAAATCAACTTGTGAGCTGGCAAAATGCTAGGTAGGTGCATGGGCTTGAACATAGATGATAATCAAATAGTTGCATTGAGAATCTGGTCTGGCTGTTTATAAGTAGGAACTCTAGTCAAGAAGGGGCTACCTACCATCAGTAAAAAAAATAGAACAACTCTGATTAATAAAGTACCATCATTTTATTCCAGTACTTGGCTAGAGTAATTATTAAACCACAGGTTACATGGCTGAATAAAGCTGTGTTTTGGGCACTTGGAACAAGATGTAGTGCTGCACAGAAAGAAGAAAGACACTTTTTAAATAATATCTACTTCTTTTTTCAAATGCTCTGTATAAAGTTCCCATAATCCTTCCTCCCCGCAAATACATACACATAACTAAGTAAAATTACTGCTCTATACGGTGATTAATATTTTGCTGACTATATTAGGTTATGAAAACATGTTTCGAGGCATTCATCATCCTCACACTTCCGTGGAACCAGAACCCTCACTGCAGTACTGCTTTTGAGTCTTTCACTAATACTCATAAAATGATACTTAAACAGGGAATAAATAATGTATCAAATTATAAATGGAAAACTCTGTTAAAGTCATTGAATAATGAAGGAGTGATCTGAAAAGCGTAATATGGTATTGTTCAGCATTAAGGGTTGGTTTATTGGAGATTTGAGTTCAGGAAATGACACTGTTATATAAGAATTGGAGCAACCAAAAGGAAAAGGGATTAATATACTCAGAGTCTGGGGGGACCGGGGATGGGATGGGTTTGTTGGGTTTTTCAGTAAAGTAAAAAAATCTGCCCCCCAGCTATTTGGAATCAAATCTTTTAGTTCTGAGCATAACATGAATTCAGTATCCCTGCAAATAATGTTGATGGATTCTGCATATAAATTGGCAGTCTTTAAATTATGTAAGAGAAATTTTGTGCAGAGATGTATATAGCTCATTCAAAAGATGGGCATGTTTGGCTTCTGTCATTCTCTTTTAGTATACTTATTAGAATGCAAAAGTGATATTAGATCATTTGTATGGTGTCCCTCAGCTACATTGCTAATGGAGCTCAAAAGAAGCCTTAAAAGATTACATTTTTACATTCCTAAGTTTGTTACACTTTCACAAGTGCATGTCTCAGTACTCTTTCTGTTTGATTTCTGTGCTTTCTTTAAGAGAAAAAGTTAAAAGCGTATAAAGATATACATGCATTTATATAAAGATTGAGAGATTCTGGGGTTTAAAGAAGTTAAAAATACTAGTGCCATTTACAAAGAGACTTGAGTTACCCTTTTGCTTACTAAGAAAGTGCGGACCTACTTGTTTACTTCGCTGCATGCAGCAACTTTCACAGTAGACAAAGCAGATACTGTAAAACCATTGCAGATTTGCTTCTCTTCTAAATTAAATCTCCAACATGTCAGACAAAAGCCCCCAAGAAAGATTGCTATCCTCCAAAGAAAAGTCTTTCAATAATCCTGTTGCATCTGGATATTAGAAAAGCACTGATTTTGGTTGTCAGCAGAAGACCCATATATAGAAATAGTGTTTAAATTATGGGTGGAGAGATTAATACTTATCCAGATAAATTCCACCAGTTAATCACAATTTTTGTGTGTGAAAACATTAAGGATAACCTTAAAATTACATAAGTGTTCACAGCGCTCAGTGTTAATGTGGCAACATTTGGTCTTAAAGTACTATCAGTGCTACCAGTGTAAAACACTTTCTGTAAATTCATCCACAAATCTGGATAAATAGGATGAACATCTTCAACTAAGTGGAAGGAAGCAGCACTAGTGGGCTGGTGCAAAATGAGTAGGAGAAATCTGCCTCCTCAGTTTCTACTTTATTCAGAGAGATGCAGGAGACACTTCTTAGTGACCACATTTAAATGTAAACAACTAGTTGCCTAAAAATAACAAAGAACATAAACTGAACAAACTCTTTTCCTTTAAATGGAAGGAGAGTTTAGTGAGCCAGAGTTACCTTGTTCAGAGAATAACATTTACAGGTACAATTACACATTTGGGTAGAAATTTTTTTGGCAGAACGATTTTCTGATGAAAAATGCCCTTTTCGCAAAAACAAAGTTTTCCATGGGAAAATTTCAATTTTGTTGGGGAAAAAGCCTCTATTGTTTGTGTGGGAAGTTCAACATGATGGCTCCCTCGCTGCCTGTTTGGAAGGCTTATGTCAATTTTACTTTCTGCCTATAGAAAATGTCAAACCCTTACTGTTTAAAAAAAATTATAAATTATAAAAAGAAACCAAACCAAAACTACAAAGGAAATATAAAGAATCTTAAAGCCTTTTGTCAAATTCCACACCAAAAGGGGCATTTTTAGAGAAAACCAGGGATTTATGCCCCATTTTTAAGTCCATGACAGAGCACAACCTTGGAATCACTTAATTTTGAATTGCTGTCAAGGCACCTACATAACAGGGAGGGTTCAAATGAAATTACTTTTCTGAGTGATTGGTATCGAAATGCTTCATTCAGAAAAATAGGTTTTTTACCTCTACGAAATGGTATCAGCTGGTATCAAGCGGAGTGCCCCAGGGGCCAGTTTTGTTCAGCATCTTTATTAATGATCTGGATGATGGGATGGATTGCACCCTCAGCAAGTTCACGGATGACACTAAGTGGAGGGAGAAGCAGATACACTGGAGGGTAGGGATAGGGTCCAGAGTGATCTAGACAAATTGGAGGATTGGGCCAAATAATCTGATGAGGTTCAACAAGGACAAGTGCAGAGTCCTGCACTTAGGATGGAAGAATCCCATGCACCGCTACAGGCTGGTGACCAACTGGCTAAGTGGCAGTTCTACAGAAAAGAACCTGGGGATTATAGTGGATGAGAAGCTGGATATGTGTCAGCAGTGTGCCCTTGTTGCCAAGAAGGCCAACGGCGTATTGGGCTGTATTAGTGGGAACATTGCCAGCAGATCGAGGGAAGTGATTATTCCCCTCTATTCGGCATTGGTGAGGCCACATCTGGAGTATTGCGTTCAGTTTTGGTCCCCCCACTACAGAAGGGATGTGGACAAATTGGAGAGAGTTCCAGCAGAGGGCAACGAAAATGATTAGGGGGCTGGGGCACATGACTTAGGAGGAGAGCTGAGGGAACTGGGCTTATTTAATCTTCAGAAGAGAAGAGTGAGGGGGGATTTGATAGCAACCTTCAATTACCTGAAGGGGAGTTCCAAAGAGGATGGAGCTAGGCTGATCTTAGTGGTGGCAAATGACAGAACAAGAAGCAATGGTCTCAAGTTGGAGTGGGGGAGGTCTAGGTTGGATATTAGGAAACACTATTTCACTAGGAGGGTGGTGAATCACTGGAATGGGTTACCTAGGGAGGTGGTGGAACCTCCATCCTTAGAGGTTTTTAAGGCCTGGCTTGACAAAGCCCTGGCTGGGATGATTTAGTTGGTGTTGGTCCTACTTTTGAGCAGGGGATTGGACTAGATGACCTCCTGAGGTCTTTTCCAACCCTAATAGTCTATGATTCTATAAAAAGAAAAGGAGTACCTGTGGCACCTTAGAGACTAACCAATTTATTTGAGCATAAGCTTTCGTGAGCTACAGCTCACTTCATCGGATGCACGATGTAGCTCACGAAAGCTTATGCTCAAATGAATTGGTTAGTCTCTAAGGTGCCACAAGTACTCCTTTTCTTTTTGCGAATACAGACTAACACGGCTGTTACTCTGAAACCTGTCATTATGATTCTATGAAAGTTTTGCAGAGATTTGTTCCAGCTTCATTAAACTAGACCTCATGCTCCTTTGTGGAAGGGCTTGTCTCCGCTACGGGAAGATCGATGCTGCTGCAATCGATACAGCAGGGATTGATGTAGTGGGTCTAGTGAAGACCCGCTAAATCAGTGGCAGAGCACTCTCCGGTCAACCCCAGTACTCCAGCTCTCCGAGAAGAGTAAGGGAAGTTGACTGAAGAGTGTTGCCCATCAACGCAGTGCAGTGAAGACACCAGGGTAAGTCGACCTAAGCTACGTTGACTCCAGATACGTTATTCACATAGCTGGAGTAGCGTAATTTAGGTCGACTTACCCCATTAGTGAAGACAAGTCCGAAGGTTTCCCTGTGAGAACCAATGAGGATATTTCAGGCACACATTTACCATGGCGCAGTTCACTTTAAGTTGTCTGGGGAAATGAAACATCAGGCACTAACAGAACATTAGTAGTTGGGAGGATTTTCTCTTTAACAAATGTACGAAATGTTCAAGGACCATCGTTAAGGCTTTATATTCCAGAGACATTGAAATGTAATAAGAAAGGAGTACTAGTGGCACCTTAGAGACTAACCAATTTATTTGAGCATAAGCTTTCGTGAGCTACAGCTCACTTCATCGGATGCATTCAGTGGAAAATACAGTGAGGAGATTTATATACACACAGAACATGAAAAAATGGGTGGTGTTATACACACTGTAAGGAGAGTGATCACTTAAGATGAGCTATTACCAGCAGGAGAGCGGGGGTGGGGGAGGGGGGAGAAAACCTTTTGTAGTGATAATCAAGGTGGGCCATTTCTAGCAGTTAACAGGAACGTCTGAGGAACAGTGAGTGCATCCGATGAAGTGAGCTGTAGCTCACGAAAGCTTATGCTCAAATAAATTGGTTAGTCTCTAAGGTGCCACTAGTACTCCTTTTCTTTTTGCGAATACAGACTAACACGGCTGCTACTCTGAAACCTGAAATGTAACAGAATTGCGGTCATTATAAAATCATAAGAATCTGGGCAATTGAGGTTTTTTTTATCACTATGATGAATTTACTTATTTTGATATTAATGAGCATCTCATATGGACATGTAGGAGTTTCTGTGAAGAAATCTGCTTTCCAGATTGGTTTATGAATCGTCATTTTATTTGTAGTGGATCAATAAGGAACTTGTATTCAGAAAGGTTTTCCACTGCTTTTCCACCTTCCATAGTCATTTATACCTATACAAAGTGCATGTAAAATATTACCAAATCAAAATGGTAGCGTTTGATGCCCACTTTGCACTCACTTAACCATATCCTTCCTTGTTTAGCTTCCTCCCATTGTCTCCAAGTGCTTTTGTCAGTCTGCTGAGTCACTCATTCCTGGAGGAAGCTGAGACCACTTTAAAAAGCCTTTCCCTTGAAACACTCTCTGGGTATGTCTACACAGCAATGTAAGCCTACGATTAGTGGGAGTTGAGTTAGCTGACCTGTGTCACAGAACCAGGGCTGGCCCTGGGGGAATGCAGGGCCTGGGACAACCTCCACCCCGGGCCCCGCCCCCACTCCACCCCTTCCCTCCAGTCTTCTACCCCTGCTCTGACCCCGCCCCGCCTCTTTCCACCCCTTCTCCCAAGCCCCCGCTCTGCCTCTTTCCGGCTTCCATCCCTCCCGCGAGCGATGGTGGGCGTCAGTGGAGTGGGACAGGCTGGGGCCGTGTTGATTGCTGCTGCCAGCGCCAGGCCCCCTGCTAACCCCCCAGGCTGCCCAGGACCCCACATCCCAAAGCATGGGGCCCCCCAAAGCAAGGGTCCCGGGGCAGTTGCCCCAGTCCATCCTATGGACAGCACAGCTCTGCACAGAACCCTGGGCTTGAGTGTCTACGCTGCATTTTAACTCTAGATTAAGGATTTTCTGACTCGTGCTCAAACCTAGGGCTGTGACATTCACTCTGCAATGCACAGACCCTAATCAAAGTAACCCTATCCCAGAGTGCTAGCAGCCCCTGCCCCAGTGTTGACATTCTAGCCCTGTGAATGTGTTGCACTGCAGGGAAAAAACTGCTGCCCACCCTGTTCCCTAACTATGATGGTGCTATTGATGGCAATCAGGTTCCCCTAAGGAGCACGAGTTCATAAATGCATAATTAGCTCCTTTGGGAGCTGTCTCAGTAGAATGACTGCAGTTTGAGAAGGTTTTATACTGAATTATCATCTAATCTGAGAATTGGGCTCTCCACCTCTAGGCTGAGTCACACTAGCAGGAAAATGCCCATGTGCACCTGTTCTGACGATAATTAAGACATCAGTCTCCAGGGCTGTTAACCTATTAAAATGAAACTTTACAATTCTTAATTTTTAACATGGGATGTTCAATAAAAGGGTTTTTGTTGTTTTGGTTTTTATTTATTTTTGTCTGTTTTGAAGTTTGACATAAAATGTCAGTTTCAGAGGGAAAAAACAAACATCCAGCCTGGCTGCTGCCAGCTATGGAGTTGTGAAATGTATCCTCAGGGCTTGGGGTGCAGTGGGCTCCACCACTGCATGAGGACTCCTTATCCCTGTCCCTACTGCACCCCAGGAAGCAGTGATAAGGGATACCCGTGAGGCTGTGGGGAAGTTTTGGGGCTGGCTTCCACTCATCACCCTCACAGTGTGTGCTGCGTGGGTGCCTCTGCACACACAGCCCCAGGGAGGGCAGCCAGAGCTGGGGTGCAATGGATTGAGAGCGGAGTGGGACAAAGCGATTGCCCTGCAGGGATGGAGAGCAGCAGAGTGCCTGGCTCAGCATGGTTGGGAGAAGGATTGTGCCCAAGATCCTGGCAGCCAGGAGTCACCTCCTGCCTGTCAGCTTTGCTCCCTTCTCCGGGCAACCTTTGCACAGCACCAAGGAGGATCTGGAGCTGCCACCACAGGAGGTTGTGGGGAAGTTTTGGGGCTGGCTCCCACATGCTGCCCAGGCGCTTCTGTATATGTAGCCCCAGGGAGGGTTGGGGTGGGGTCAGAGAGCTGCGTGGGGATCAAGCAGCTTTCCTGCAGGGCGGGGAAGCACTCAGGGTGTTGGAGATCATCCCTCCCCTGGTCTTGCTGAGCTGGGAACTTTTCTGCTCCCCTTCACTGCAGGGCCGCTGCTTAGTCCCCATGCTGCTCTCCCGCCCCTGCCATTCCCCGGGCTGTGTGCGCATGATTGGCCAGGCAATGTGCATCAAAATCTAGCTGTGCTCTTGTGACCAGGAAGCAGCTCCCTTTGCAAAAAGCTTCTTCTGATCGGTCCCCATTGAACACCCTGCAGGCTTTCTGATAGTATGCTTGCAGACTGGTGTTCAGCAGACAATAGGTTACACTGATCTGAGCTGCTGTCTTTTGGGAGGTGTGTCCATTTGCACCACATATTATGGGCAGTGCTCCCTTTAATTTTTTATGTCCATGTGTGGAATAAATTTTGTTATGTGCACAGGGTTGCCAACTTTCTACTCTCACAAAACTGAACACCATTGTCCCGCCCCTGCTCCACCCCTTCTCTGAGGTCCCACCCCCTGCTCACTCCATCCCCCCCTCTGTCACTTGCTCTCCCCACCCTCACCCATTCATTATGGGGGGGGGGCAGCAATGAGGAGTTCAGGATGCGGGAGGGGCCAGCGGGCTGAGGCAGTGGGTTGGGATGCAGGGAGAGGTGAGGGCTCCTGCTGGGGGTGAGGGCTCTGGGGTGGGGCCAGGGATGAGGGGTTTCAGGTGCAGGATGGGGGCTCTGGGCTGGAGGGGTGGAGCCGAGGGGTTCCGGAGTATGGAAGTGGGCTCTGGGCTGAGGCAGGAGGCTGGGTTTTGGGAGGAGGTACAGGCTTTGGGTGCAGGTTCTGGGATGGGGTCAGAAATGAGGGGTTCAGGGTATGGGAGGGGGCTCTCGGCTGGGGCAGGAGGTTGCAGGGTGGGGTGAGGGCTCTGGCTGGGAGTGCAAGCTCTGGGGTGGGGATGAAGTTTGGGGTGGAGGAGGGTGCTCTGAGCTGGGATTGAGGAGTTCAGAGAGTGAGAGGGGGATCAGGGCTGGGGCAGGGTGTTGGGGGTGTGAGAGGGGTTCAGGGATGCAGACTCCAGGCAGCACTTAACCTCAAGCAGTTCCTGAAAGTAGCAGACTGTCTCCCCTCTGGCTCCTACACGGAAGCGCAGCCAGGCAGCTCTGCGCACTGCCCCATCCACAGATACTGCCCCTGCAGCTCCCATTGGCTGCGGTTTCCAGCCAATGGGAGCTGTAGAGCCGGTGCTTGGGGTGGGGGCAGTGATCAGGGCCCCCTAGCTGCCCCTACGCATAGGAGCTGGGCGGGGGGACATGCTGCTGCTTCCAGGAGCCGTGCGGAGTCACATCAGAGAAAGAGCCTGCCTTAGCCCCACTGTGCCGCCGATCAGGGTGCAGGAGGGGGCAGAGGGTTGGGGTGCGGGATGAGGGCTCTGGCTGGGGATGTGGACTTCTGGGGTGGGTCTGGGAACGAGGGGTTTGGGGGAAAGGCGCCTCTCCGCAGCAGCTCCGGGTGGGCCGGGGGAGGGGCACTTCTGCATGGCCGCAGTACCTGGGACCTTCCCCCTTGTGCTGCTGGCTTTGTACAGTGGAACCCCAATTATCCAATCTAATTGGGACAGGGGCCAGATTGGATAACCAAAAATCCAAATAAATCAGAGAATAGGCAGCTGGGGCACAGGCTGTCAGCCCCACCGCTCATTCTCTGAGTTATCTGGATTTTTGGTTTTCCGGTCTGGCCCCAGATCCAATTAGATCAGATAATCAGGGTCCAACCACCAGCTGCCTGGGGCTTACAGCAGGAGCTCTGGGCGGCTGGTGGTTTGGTTAATAGGGAAAGCCAGATAATGGAGGCTCAGTTCAATGAGGTTCTGCTGTAGTAGCGGTAGTCAGTAGGGAGACCGAGGGCCAAATCATTGGGGGTTTTTTTATTATTATTTTCCCTGTAGTCTGGACCATGACTATACCTTGCACAAGAAATTTGGACCTTGACAAAAAAAAATAGACTACCCCTGTTCTACTGTATATCACTCTGAATATATTACTCTACTTTGAAGATACATTTACTTGCCTCATTCATCTGAAATTCTTTGCACAGCCTCCTTTTATGACTGGTATTTGAAGAACTATCTTATTGCTTGAGAGCATTAAATACAAACTTTTTAAAAAGTAATAATTTCCTAAAAGTGTAATCAGAACTGGATTTCATTGTTAATCTAGTTGCCATCAAAGAGCTGTCAACTGCAAATCCCATTGCCAGTACAGCTGGCACCCTTTTTTGGCAGTCTACGCAGATGCCAAAGATCAAACAAGCATTTATGATATGCAGAACCCTCTTTCCCTGAGTCCCTCCAGGCCAGTGGTGAGAAACATAGGGGCACTGTGATGGAAACTTTCACTGTTACTGCCTGTGCTCTACCTGTTTTATGAATGTAGGACTTTAATTTAGTGTCGTCATTCTGGCACTTAAAAAATTCACTGAAAAAGTACATTAAAAGAAGAGGTCTGATATTTTAAAGGATCTGTTATTGTGCTAGGTGCCGAAGAAGCTATATGTGAATATATTTGCATCTAGTGTAAAGTATTAAATTCCTTCAGAAGCCTCTGTAGTACACTGCAGTTCTTCCTTAAGCATAAATCTTTCTCGTGCCACTTTTAATATGTGCTTATTGATATCATCTTTCCTTACTACACTTCCATAAGTTATAGGAAAACACATCTTTATGAACTCTGGGAAAATGTTTCTGTGAACTTTAAATTATTCTAATTTTAAATATTTTTATACTTCAAAAACAAGCATATATTGTAAGTCACGGCAAATATACGTATTCCACACACAGTATACAAACAAAGATGTAAGTGATCTTCAGTTAAGAGAATTTTAGTTAACTAGAATTATATCTCCTAGGGACATGAAAATAAAATCAGCCTCCTTCCTTCTGCAAGGCTGGCTGTGATATTGGTTGCCATTCCTAAAACATAGCAGGCATTCTGTCTGATATGTTCAAAGGACTACCAAGAGGAACAAAGCTTATTTAAAGCAAGTCAGTCTGCAAAGTAGCTACCATCTTATATGAAATAAGCAACAGCTCCCCTGATTATCCAAACTGCCAGTTGTCACAGTTCCTGAGTTAACTGCACCTCTGACACCCCCCACCCCATGGTCTCCTGAAGAGCACCCCAGTTATGTCATGGGATTGCTTCTTATTTATTTATTAATTGTATTTTTCAGGGGTACAGAGTATTCATATAGGTGTTTCTAGTTTTATACATGGACTCATAGACTTTTTAAGGCCAGAAGGGACCATGGTGATCATGTAGTCTGAGCCCACACTCCTGTAATAGACCCATAACCTCTGTCTGAGTTACTGTCCTCAGATAAGTTCATCTAGGTAACCATTATATTCCATTACTAGACTGGAGTCCTTTCCACTGAAATTTTGGAGTGGTGGTAGAAAGCTGAGAGTAGAAAAAGATAAGTTAATATATTTTGAGTATATAAGTAAGATTACTTATACTTACACTTACTGTCCACATTCCCCTCATGGAAAAGTGCTTCTCACCAAGACTTTGAGTCCTCTACCTTCCCCACTCTTACAAGCTTGTCCTAAGATGTATTGTGTTTTTTGTTGTTGAAGAGAATTGAATATATTCTTGCATTCTAATTGTTCTCTCTCTCTGCCCAGTAACTGTAGAATAAGAAGTGTCCCTGCAACAGATTCTCTTGACAGTCAATCAGGGCTATTTAAAGTCATACATCCTGAGTGAAACAAAATAGAGTACTTTGAAAAGTGGCTGAGTAAAAGTGGCACATAGGTTCGGTTTTGTGCCTGTTGTCTCTTACTTCACATCAAATTTGCTTAGGTTAAGAAGTAGTATTTTTTCATCTTCTCACAGTCTTGTAAGATCAGCTTGGGATCCGAGAATCAAGCTGTATTTGGTTTGGCTTTTATCACCAATAATAAAGATTCTGCAAGTACTACTTAGGTCATGAGCAGAATAGAATCCAGCTTGCTTTAGATCTACCTGTATGGATTTTTTTTGCAGTTAATGGAATAAAAAAGGTCAAAAGCTTATCAGTGAAGAAGACACATGTGACTCAAATACCGTACATTCAAGGAACAGATTGGTTCAGTAAGAAGGCTCCTTATTCATACATTTATTCTTTTGATCATACATGGACTTTCATATCAGATTGATCATACAATATATCATAAATAATGTTATTAGATTTGAAAAAAAAAGGACATTCCTTTGCAAAATTCCAAGTAATCCATATTGTTGGCATGAATTCAGCTAGCACACAAAGTGAGTGTATATCGTAGCACGCATCCATGTGCGCGCCCTCCCTACACATGCACCCCTCTCCCCCTACGCATACACCCCTCCCATCTCCACATAAACACAATAGATTGGCAACTAACTTGTTAACCATTCTGGTTCTTTATAAAAGTTTATTTTGTTTTTATCTTGATTCTTGGCAAGTTAATAGAAACCCTGACAGATTTGTGGCATAGTCTTCTAAAATAAAAATCAGGTTTTAATGTTGCCAGCATAGCAGTTCAAAAAGATCTGATTATCCATTTATTTATTTTATTTTATGGCAAATCCTTAGCTTGAATTTATTCCTTTCAACCCCCAAATGGATTCAGTTCACTCAGAACTAAAACTGATCCTTGCATTAATCAGATTAAACTTAAACAGTCAAACATTTTGATCTGCAGTTTTTAAAAATCAGTATCTAGTTTACAAATGCAGTGATGATCGTTTTGTAAAAATCTTTTAATCTGCAACTCTTGTGGTATTCTGATTCAAAAATGATGAATCCCTCAAAGGAATTATAATTATTGTTTTGTGTTTTCAACTATATTGATTTCATAGTGGTTTTCATTATTTCATATATTTGCATAAAAGTGTTGTGTTTGCCCTGCCCACTTCCCACTTGTCTCCCAAAATGTGACTGACTGGTCGAGTCAGTTGAATATTCTATATATCATATCATATCCCAGTGGTAAAGGTTTTGGAGGGCAAGAGCAAGTGTAATGATAAAAGTACATGTTCTTTCCTTAAAATACTTCATTTCAGAAGTTTATTAATAATATAAAGGAATGTGCAGTTTTTTGGTCAACTGCCCACAATGTGAGCTAAATTGTCAACAGGCTTTTTGTACCTCCTACACATCAAGCTGCTCCCTGTAGAGGATTGTGTTTTGAAACCAAAAATTTGATATTGCATTATTCCTTGTTCGTGATGAAAATAAGAGAAATTATGGGTTTCAGAAACATGTTAATAATCTAGAATGGTCTAAACTAGACTGGTGTTCCATTATGCCTGGTTATTGGTGACAATACAACAACCATTGGGTCTAAAACCAATCCGTTTTCCACAGTTTTGTGCTAGACTGTAAACTAACTGTTGGGGTGAATAGAACTTTTGAAAAGATTCCCTGGCTGGTTTTGTAGATAGGGATGATAAGCTAATATAAATATGTGAGTGCTACAGATTTATATTCAGGGCCTGAAAAACTCACTTGGCTGACCTCCCAAGGTGAATAAGAATTTTGAGCATACAGGTGGTCTTAATTGAGCCAAAAAGGAAGCAGAACAGCAGGAAGGGAGCAGGTATAGTAAGAGAGAGGTGGCTGCTACTCAAAGAGAAGGAAGTGGGGGAACACTAGAGCATCTCAGTGTTGCTACCGTATTCCCAGGATGTAAGAGAAAGCAAAATGTGAGCTGTGAGTGGCCCAGCACTACTATAGTTTCTCTGGAGGAAAGGAGAGAGGAGTATAGGAACCTAGAAGCTGCTTGTCTACACTTACTGGGGGATCGATGCATCGGCGGTCGATTTAGCGGGTCAAGTGAAGCATACCAGGCCGCTAGAGATCTCCACCTGACAGCACCATTCTCGCCGGCCAAGGAGGAACCTTCAGCACCGACAGGGCCCCGTTCTCCGGTGCACTCTAAGGGAAAATCGGCTATGATGTCGAGGCACTCCCCTTTGTCTTGTCCATCAGCGCCTACACATCCAACGGAGAGTCTTCCTGCTCCCTGAGCTCAACGTTCAAAGCACCGAGGATCAGCTCCTCCATGGTCTTCAGTGTCTGAGACCTTGGAGTCGGAGCCCGACTCCTACCGCTCGAGTAGGAGCAGCAGCTGTAGAGCGAGGTCGGGCAGAGACAGAAGGGGGCATCAGGCGTAGCCTCCGCAGTGGCAGAATACGCCTCAGTGGCCCTTCTGGACTCCCTGGGTTTATCACCAGGGCCAGGGAGGAATGCAGGGCCCACGCTCAGCAACACCTTCAGTGGCCTTCCGCCACTTTCGTGCCGCCTTCCGCTGTGCATCCACCCCCGGCGCCCCTGGTCCTGACGCCTTTGCCTCCGGCCCCGTTGTCGACTCTTGCACCGTGCTCGACTTCGGCACCGGCCTTCACGACGTCAACGCACTCCTCTCCCATGCCTGCACCATTGTCAACCTCAATGCAGGCACCTATGGCCCCAGTGCCGATGTCGGCACTGGGCCCCCCAACCCCGGTGGCTCCTGTGAGTGTGCTGACGCAGCTCCCTCTGGTGAGACTGATGCCGACGCCAACGTTTGCTATGACGCCTATGGCCCCGGCACTGTCATCAGCACCACCTCCTCCAACGCTGCCCCGGGAGTCACGTGACCCCTCCGGGGCAGACGGTAGAGAGCTTCCACTACCGGCACACGCTTCCTCCTCGTTGCCGGACGAAGCGTTGGCAGGGAAGACCATAGCTCCTGCATTAGAGGATAACAGAGTCCTACAGCAGTTGCTCCGCAGGGCTGCCCAAGGTCTGGGCATCAAGGCCGAGGAGGTGGTAGAGGACACGGATCCCATGGTGGACATCCTCGCACCCTCGGGGCCTTCACGGATACCGTTACCCCTCATAAAGATGGTGGTGGACGCCTGTGGCAGACACTAGCATCCCTGCCACCCACTGCCAAATGTAATGAGTGATGGTATTTCATCCCTTCCAGAGGCTTTGAGCATCTCTATTCCCATCTGCCTCTGGACTCACTAGTGGTCGATGCGGGTAAATAGCGGGAGAGACAAGGCTAACCAGCGGGAGAGACAAGGTTTCCAAGGTCCTTCCCCAAAGAATAGGGACACTAAACGCCTAGACTTTGTGGGTAGAAAAGTCTACTCCACTGGTGGTTTGCAACTCCATATTGCTAACCAGCAGGCCATTTTGAGCAAGTACTCTTATAACACCTGTGCTTCAATGGTGAAGTTCACAGAGCTCGTCCCTTTGGACTCTCGGTTCACCGCCTTGGTGGAAGAAATGAAATTAGTCTCCCGCGCTTTATTGCAGGCAGCTTTAGTCACTGCAGACGCTGCCACAAGAGTCATGGCAACAGGGGTGGCTATGTGGCAGGGGGCCTGGTGGAAAGTCTCAGGGTTGCCCTACGAAGTCCAACAGACAAATTGGGACCTCCCATTTGAGGGTGAGACTTTCTTTTCAGAAAAGACAGACAAACCGCTCCACAGCCTAAAAGATTCCCGAGCCACCCTCAGATCTTTGGGCTTTCATGCCCCCGCCACATGGCGGAGACACTTCCGCCCACAACCTCCTCAAAGGTTCCAGCAGCAGAACTGCCAGGACAATTTTAGGAGGAGGAACCAGAGCGGTAGAAGAAGACAACATCCCTCCGCTAATCAAGGCCAGTCCAAACCACTCTCTGGCCCTAAACCAACCTTTTGAAGGTGCGGTCGAGGACAACGCACCAGACCAGAGGCTGGATCTACCCTGCCTTACCTTTTCCTCCTGACTATCCCCTTTCCACCATGCATGGTCCTGTATAACTTTGGACTGCTGGATGCTTTGTATGCTAGAGAGGGGATACTTCATCTAATTCTGTGCCCTCCCACCCCCCTTCCCTGTCCCTCTTCAGGGACCCTTCTCATGAGCAACTTCTCATTCAGGAGGTGCAATCGCTCCTAGCACTGGGGGCGGTGGAGGAGGTTCCGCTGAAGCACAGGAGTGAGGGTTTCTATTCCCGCTATTTCCTAATAACGAAGGCCAAAGGCGGCCTCAGGTCTATCCTGGACCTGTGCGACCTCAACAAGTTCGTAAGGAAACTCAGGTTCCGCATGGTCTCCCTGACCTCCATTATCCCATCACTGGATCCAGCAGAATGGTATGCCACCCTTGACTTGAAGGATGCGTATTTTCACATAGCAATCACACACAACCACAGAAAGTTCCTCAGGTTTGTGGTCAATGGTTCCCATTACCAATTTACTGTCCTCCCCTTCGGTCTGTCAGCAGCATCTCAAGTCTTCACCAAGTGCATGGCAGTCTTCGCCACCGCCTTTCTGCAGAGACATCAGGTACAGGTGTTCCCATTCCTCGATGACTGGCTGATCAAAGGCTGATCCAGGGCTCAGGTGGAACTCAGGTGGCATTCATCAGAGCCACCTTCCAGAATCTGGGCCTGCTACTGAACGAGGTGAAATTGACTCTGTCCCTAGTCCAGAGGATAGAGTTCATAGGAGTGGTTCTGGACTCAACCCAAGCCAGAGCATTCCTCCCGCAAGCGAGATTCCAGGCCCTCGACGCCATGATCCAGGGACTCATGCAATTCCCCACCACCATTGCGAGAAATTGTCTCAAATTTCTCTGCCACATGGCAGCCTGGTTCAGCACGCCAGACTGGTTCAGCACGCCAGACTCAGGCTTTGACCGCTGCAGTCGTGGCTTATGTTAGTGCACAGACCTGCCAGGGACAGCTTGGCCAGGATCGTGACCCTGCCTTGCCCTATCCTCGACTTGCTCCTGTGGCGGACGGATGCTCAGCAGGTGTGGTCAGGAGTACCCTTCGCTGCCCCACAACTATCCCTAGCGCTAGTGACGGATACATCAGATTTGGGGTGGGGAGCCCATCTGGGGAGCCCATCTGGGGAACCACAGGACTCAGGGCTTCTGGTCACAGACAGCTGTCCGTCTTCATATCAATGTCAGAGAGCTCAGAGCGGTGCGCCCAGCGTGTCAGTCATTCCGCCCGTATCTGGCAGGTCGATGTGTATCAGTCATTACGGACAATAAGACCGCGATGTTCTGTATCAACAAACAGGGGTGCACGCTCCTCTCCCCTGTGCCAGGAAGCCCTCAGGTTATGGGACTTTTGTATAGAGCAGTGCTACTCAAACTGGTGGTATGTGGACCAGTGCCGGTCCGCGAGCCATTGGCTGCCAGTCTGCGTGCAAATTGGGGAAAAAAATTGCCGGTCCTCCACATAAGATAGCTTGAGAAGCACTGGTATAGAGCACTCAGTCGATCTACAGGCATCGTACCTTCCAGCAGTCCAGAACGAGCTGGCAGAACACCTCATCAGGTCTTTACACAGCCACGAGTGGTCCCTTCACTGGGATGTCACATCCTCACTCTTCCAGAGGTGGGGCTGTCCCCTGATCGACCTCTTCGCCACGCGATGCAACAGGAAGTGTCAGCAGTTCTTCTCCTTCCAGAATCACAGTCTGGGCTCCACAGCGGATGCGTTGCTCCTCCACTGGGGTTGGGGGGGGGGTCCGCTTCTATACGCCTTCCCACCCATACCGCTTGTCCACAAGGTCTTGCTCAAGATCCGCAGAGACTGGGCTCGGGTCATTCTCATAGCACCAGCCTGGCCCCTCCAGCATTGGTACACGTCTCTAGACACGTCAGTGGGAGCCTCGATTACCGTGTCGCTCTTCCCAGACCACCTCATGTAGGATCACGGGCGGCTCCGGCACCCGAACCTGCAGTCGCTACATCTCACAGCATGGAGGTTCCATGGCTGAATCCGTTCGAGCTCTCCTGTTCAGAACAAGTCAGAGAGGTTCTCCTGGGCACTAGGAAACCCTCCACTTGGGCCATGTACCTGGTCAACTGGAGGAGATTTTCAATCTGGTCAGCTCAGCGCGACGTTCCCCCCGGCGCTAGCCTGAGTGCCCCAGATTTTGGATTATCTTTTCTACCTAAAGCAGGAAGGTCTCTCCTTGTCTTCTATAAGAGTACACCTGGCTACCATCTCGGCTTTCCATCTGGGGGTACAGGGCCGCTCGGTTTTCACTAACCCCCTGGTCAGTCACTTCCTGAAGGGCTTCTACAGGTTGTACCCACCCGTCCGCCAACTGGTTCCTGCTTGAGACCTTAACTTGGCCCTTTTAGGCTCATGGGGGATCCCTTTGAGCCTCTAGCAACATGCTCCCTGCTCTACCTTTCCTACAAGGTTGCATTCCTAGTGGCGATAACATCAGCCCAGAGGGTGTCTGAGCTCAGGGCTCTAACGTCCAAGCCGTCCTACACCATGCTTTTTAAGGACAAGGTTCAGCTCAGGCCCCATCCAGCCTTCCTCCCGAAGGTTGTATTGCAGTTACAACTAGGACATTTTCCTTCCGGTTTTCTATCCCAAGCCTCATGCAAGTAGCAGGGAGCAGAGACTCCACACTCTCGATGTCCGTAGAGTGCTGGCCTTTTACATCGAGAGGACAAAACTATTCAGGAAGACAGTACAGCTCTTTATTGCAGTAGTGGACAGGATGAAGGGCCAGCCTGTTTCCACATAGCACATTTCATCATGGATTGTGACCAGCATTACCAAGTGCTGCACTCTAGCAGGGATCCCAGCGCCCCCGATAACTGCACACTCTACAAGGGCTCAATCTTCATCAACAGCTTTCCTGGTTCAAGTCCCCACTCAGGAAATCTGCAGGGCGGCAACTTGGTCATCAATACACACCTTCGCCGCACACTATGCAGTTACTAGGCAGGCCAGAGATGATGCGGCCTTTGGTAGAGCAGTACTCTAGTCAGTGGACAGCTCCGACCCCACCTCCTAATTTTTGCTTGGGAGTCACATGAATTGACATGAACAAGCACTCATAGAAGAAAAAATGGTTACTCGCCTTCTTGTAAGTGTTGTTCTTTGAGCTGTGTTGTTCGTGTCCATTCCAATACCCACCTTCCTACCCCTCTGTTGGAGTAACCGGCAAGAAGGAACTGAAGGGCTGGTGGGTCGGCAGGGCTATATATTAGGCGCCATGAGAGCGCGACTCCAGGGGGTATCCACGCCGACCTGACGGATGCTGCTAAGGGAAAAATCTTCCAGGCAACGTGCATGTGCGCACGCACACACCTGATTGGAATGGACATGAACAACACATCTTGAATAACAACAATTATGAGAAGGTGAGTAACCGTTTTTCCCTCCTCATCTCATGTCCTGTCTCTGGCTGTTGGGGATTTTTGCTACTAGTAGTCACCAGTAGGCCATATGCCATTGTAGGCAGTCTGATCATACCATCCCCTCCATAAATTTATCAAACCCAGTCTTGAAGTCTTTATGTTTTTTGCCCCCACTTCTCCCCTTGGAAAGCTGTTCCAGAACTTCACTCCTCTGATGGTTAAAAACCTTTGCCTAATTTCGAGCCTAGACTTGTTGATGGCCTGTTTATATCCATTTGTTCTTGTGTCCACATTAGCACTTAACTTTAACTCTTCTTCCTCCCTGGTATTTATCCCTCTGTTGTATTTATAGACAGCAATCCTATCTCCTCTCAGCCTTCTTGTGCTTAGGCTAAACAAGCTAAGCTCTTTGAGCCTCCTCTCATAAGGTAGCTTTTCCATTTCTCAGATCATCCTAGTCGCCCTTCTCTGCACCTGTTCCAGTTTGAATTCATCTTTCTTAAACATGGGAGATCAGGATTGAACACAGTATTCTAGATGAGGTCTTACCAGTGTCTTGTATAATGGTACTAACACTTTCCTGTCTCTACTAGAAACACCTCACCTGATGCATCCTAGGACTGCAATAGCCTTTTTCATGGCCGCATCACGCTGAGTGCTCATAGTCATTTGTGGTCAAACAATACATCCAACTCTTTCTCCTCCTCTATCACTGCTAACTGGTAAGTCCCCAGTTTATAGCAAAAATTCTTGTTTTTAGTCTCTAAATGCATGATCTTGCACTTTGCACTATTAAATTTCATCCCATGTCTCGTACTCTACTTTACAAGGTCATCCAGCTCTTCTTTTATAATATGCAGGTCCTCCTCTGTATTGGCTGTACCTCCCATTTTTGTGTCACCTGCAAATTTTATTAGCACACACCTCATTATTTGTGCCAAAGTCAGTAATAAAAATGTAAAATAAGATCGGTACCAAGACTGATCTCTGAGGAACTTCACTAGTAACCTCCCTCCAGCCGGACAGTTCACCTTTCAGTATGACCCATTGGATAACAAACTAGTTAAAGGAGAGACTACACTGTCAATTCTTATATTAATCCTTATCTTCTCCCATGTAACTAATAATTTCCCATGTGGAACTGTAGCAAATGCCATACTGAAATCCAGGTAGATTAGCTCTACTGTATTTCCTTTGTCTAAAAAAAAGATAATCAGGTTGGTCTGACATGATCTACCTTTTGTAAAACCATGTTGTATTTTATTGCAATAACCGTTCACCTCTATGTCCTTAACTACTCTCTCTTTCAAATTTGTTCCAAGATCTTGCATACAACTGAAGTCAAACTAACAGGCCCGTAGTTTCCTGGGTCGCTATTTTTCCCTTTCTTAAAAATAGGAACTATATTAGCAGTTCTCCAGTCATAGGGTACGACCCCCAAGTTTACAGATTCTTTAAAAATTTTAAAATTCTCACTATTGAGCTTGCAATTTCATGTGCCAGTTCCTTTAATGTTCTTTGATGGAGATTATCTGGGCCCCCCAGTTTAGTTCCATTAAGCTGTTTGAGTTTGACTTCCATCTCAGATGGGATAATTTCTACCTCCATATTCTCATTGCCATTAGCCATACTGCCACTACCCCTAAGGTAAGATGGAAAATATAAAGGAGAACCTAGAGAACAAAGACAATTTGTGGGGGAGGATGTAAAGTGGTGAAGACAGAGAGAAAAGAGTGAACATATGCTTTAAAATGGAAGAAAAGATACAATATGATCTATAATAGGAAAGAAAAAACTAAGTCAGTAAGGGGAAATAAAAGTGTAATACAAATGCAGGAAGAACAGTAACTTTTGGTTTTATGAGTAACTTTTTCATTTTTAAACTTTTGGTTTTTCCTTGCATGGAAAGTGTATTGTGTATTGTATTCATTGTAGTATTGTTAAACAGTTTAGTCTACTTTTTAAAAAAATGTATGAGTATGCGTATTTGAGAATTTGAATTTGGGGGTGGGGGTGGGAAGAAGATATTTTCATTGGGGTGATGAAGTTTAGTCCTCAGACTGCTAGGAGTCAGGGAATTTTTCAAATCTTGGTATTGTTTTACATGCTTAGACAAAAGAAACACCCTGTTGTACTTGATAAAGTTTTTTGATATCACCTAAGGCCTGAATTTAAACCACTACAGGTATAACACTCTCCCCATGCCTCATATGGACACTCTTATTCAGGTATAAGAGTGGCTTTTTCAGTTTAATTTGTCACTTGAAAAGGATTGTAATTTAACTGAAATTATGCTGTGTTATGCCAGAATAAGAATATATGCACAGGCAGTAATAGCTATAAAACTAGGACCCTACCAAATTCATAGCCATGAAAAACGCATCATGGACCATGAAATCTAGTCTTTTGTGTGCTTTTACCTTATGCAAAACAGATTTCACTGGGGAGACTGGCATTTCTCAAATTGGGGGTCCTGGCTCAAAAGGGAGTTTTAGGGGGTCACAAGGTTATTTTAGGGGGAGTCATGATATTGCCACCCTTATTTCAGAGCTAGGCAGCCGGAGAATGGTGGCTGTTTGCCGGGCACCCAGCTCTGAAGGCTGTGCCCCGCCACCAGCAGCACAGGAGTAAAGGTGACAATACTATACCATGCCACTTTTCTGCGCTGCTGCCTTCAGAGCTGGGCGGCCAGACAGTG
Organism: Natator depressus; assembly: GCF_965152275.1. Classification (NCBI taxonomy): domain Eukaryota; kingdom Metazoa; phylum Chordata; order Testudines; family Cheloniidae; genus Natator; species Natator depressus. The sequence continues at coordinate 48,395,295 of NC_134243.1, forward strand.
GCGGCTGCTGAGTGAGGGCCCAGCTCTGCAGACAGCAGCACAGAAGTAAGGATGGCAACACCATACTATACCATCCTTCCTTCTGCACTGCTGCTGGTGGTGGCTCTGCCTTGAGAGCTGGGCTCCTGGCCAGCAACCACTGCTCTCCAGCTGCTCAGCTCTAAAGGCAGTGCTGCCACGAGCAGCAGCACAGAAGTAAGGATAGCAGTACCACAACCCCCCACTCCACACACATCCTTTTTTGGTCAGGACCCCTACAATCACAACACCATGAAATTTCAGATTTTAAATAGCTGAAATCCTGAAATGTATGATTTTTTAAAATCCTATTACTGTGAAATTGACCAAAATGGACCGTGAATTTGGTAGGGCCCTATATATAACTATACCTGTATAGCTGGAAAACTTTCCTGTGCAAACAAGGCCTTAATTTTCATGCGTATTTGACAGTATTGATTACTTGATTATTCTCTGCCTAGAATAGGAGGCAGCTTCTAGACCAGTCATATGTGTGCCTGTTAGCAGGAGAGACCAACTCATGGATTACTTTGCGGGAAAATTTTTCTTATGTTTTGAGACTATCCTCCACAATTCTGGCTTTAGTTTCTTGGGAAATAATATAACAACACTACCTAGCAATTATGTAGCACTTTTCATGATTGAAACCGTTTACCAAACAAACCCTTCATTACCCCGTGAAGCAAGTATTATCTGGTACTGTATTTACAGATGGGGAAACGGTACAAAAAGTCTTTGTGATTTATCCAAGACCACAGATTTTAGGGGAGGACCTTTCTTGGAGCAGAGTTTAGAAATTAGAAATTTAGAAATTAGACTTCCTGTCATGTGCTTAAGCTATATACCCATCCAGATGCTATTTTCCTCTCTCTCACCTGCTCCTAGTTATTTTTCTTCATAGTGTACTCTTTTACAAAAAAAACATTTTAAATATAAAATCTTAATTCTGTGGATATTCAGTGGACCTATGCATACCATTCTAAAATAAATTGTATAAACTCTTGGAGTATACTACAAATAATTTTCAAGCCCTAATAATCATTCATGGGAGTCTTCTCGGGATCGTGGCACTAATTCTTATTTTTGAAAACGTGTGTGTAGGTAAGTCTCTTCTGCTAATATCATGCATTTGAAATATTCATGTCTTTGAATTGTTGTTGCCTGACACATCCTGGTGGCCTCTAAAATGTTGTAACTTGATTTCCTTTTAGAAATCCGAGGAGAGATGGAATTTCCAATTGTTTATCTTTTGGGATAAGACTAATGAAACAAGTGAATTATTAAGGACTATTATCATTCATGTCTTCCAGTCCTGACTCTTTCTTTGAACAGGAGCTATATGCTAAAAGTTACTCATTAGTAGGTAAGCTGATAGTTGAAAGTATTTATTATTGATGGTATAGTGAGAGTTTCCCTTTCTGAAAAATGATGGTAGGCTAATAGAAATGAATATTGGGACGGGTAGCAGATGTTAAAAGGGCTCAATGTGTTACCCAAGGATGGATTTCTTTAATGGATTGTAAAATGTCCTGGGAAACAGTGCATGAAAAGTCCTTGTGGTACCTTAGAGACTAACAAATTTATTTGGGCATAAGCTTTCGTGGGCTAGAACCTACGATCTAGATCTGATGAAGTGGGTTCTAGCCCACGAAAACTTATGCCCAAAAAATGTGTTAGTCTCTAAAGTGCCACAAGGACTCCTCATTGTTTTTGCTGATACAGACTAACACTGCTACCACTCTGAAACCTGTCTCCGTTGAGAATGGATTTTAGATTAACCAAGGAGTTTGCGAAACAATGGGGGAGAAAAAAGTTTGTAGTGTAGAATCATAGAACATCAGGGTTGGAAGGGACCTCAGGAGGTCATCTAGTCCAACCCCCTGCTCAAAGCAGGACCAATCCCCAACTAAATCATCCCAGCCAGGGCTTTGTCAAGCCTGACCTTAAAAATATCTAAGGAAGGAGATTCCACCACCTCCCTAGGTAACGCATTTCAGTGTTTCACCACCCTCCGAGTGAAAAAGTTTTTCCTAATATCCAACCTAAACCTCCCCCACTGCAACTTGAGACCGTTACTCCTTGTTCTGCCATCAGCTACCACTGAGAACAGTCTAGATCCATCCTCTTTGGAACCCCCTTTCAGGTAGTTGAAAGCAGCTATCAAATCCCCCCTCATTCTTCTCTTCCGCAGACTAAACAATCCCAGTTCCCTCAGCCTCTCCTCATAAGTCATGTGTTCCAGTCCCCTAATCATTTTTCTTGCCCTCCGCTGGACGTTTTCCAATTTTTCCACATCCTTCTTGTAGTGTGGGGCCCAAAACTGGACACAGTACTCCAGATGAGGCCTCACCAATGTCAAATAGAGGGGAACGATCACGTCCCTCGATCTGCTGGCAATGCCCCTACTTATACATCCCAAAATGCCATTGGCCTTCTTGGCAACAAGGGCACACTGTTGACTCATATCCAGCTTCTCGTCCACTGTCACCCCTAGGTCCTTTTCTGCAGAACTGCTGCCGAGCCATTCGGTCCCTAGTCTATAGCGGTGCATGGGATTCTTCCGTCCTAAGTGCAGGACTCTGCATTTGTCCTTGTTGAACCTCCATCAGATTTCTTTTGGCCCAATCCTCTACTTTGTCTAGGGCCTTCTGTATCCTATCCCTACCCTCCAGCGTATCTACCTCTCTTCCCAGTTTAGTGTCATCTGCAAACTTGCTGAGGGTGCAATCCACACCATCCTCCAGATCATTTATGAAGATATTGAACAAAACCGGCCCGAGGACCGACCCCTGGGGCACTCCACTTGATACCGGCTGCCAACTAGACATGGAGGCATTGATCATTACCCATTGAGCCCGACAATCTAGCCAGCTTTCTATCCACCTTATAGTATGAGTCATAGCTATAGAATCTTGCACCACTGTATGCTCATAGCTGCTTCTTTCAATCTTTAATTATTTGCTGAAATCCTGTGGGTTGGTTAAGAGAATAAAGGCAATTTCTAGCAGATGGTCAGCCACTATATGCATTGCAATTTCAAGTGCAATTGGAATAAAAAAACCGTTCAATAATCAAAACCTAGCTGTAATATAAAAGATATCTATAGTTTTGAACCACTGGTTCTAAAAGAGCAGTTTAGAAACTGCTCTAAATTACAGGTGCTTATTTGTTGTTGTTTGGTATTTATTTCTGGTATTGTTCAATGTGTTAGACACTTTCCAAACAGAAAAGAATGCCTGATTCCTGCACTTGGATCTCACAATTTAAAACATAGACACAGGGAGAATGGGGTACAGTGTATATACAGTTGTTTATGGATGTTAAGAGCATCTCGAAAAACTAAGAAATTTCAGTTCACCACATGCTTTTCCCATTTTTCAAAGTGACACGAGCTGAATTGGGAAAATACATTCCTATTCCAGAAAAAGTGTGTCCTCATGGGGCGTTATACTGGTATAATTATACTGGAATATTTCTGCAAGTAAATTTTTCCCCTTGTAGACCAGCCCTTGCAGTCTAAGACCCCAGTTTAGCATAGCACTCAAGAATGTGCTTTAACTTTAAGCATGTTTTTAAGTGCTTTGCTGAATAAGAATAGACTTAAGCACATGTTTAAATAATGTGTTGATGCATGGTCTAAATAGACAAAGACATATTGTAGCAAAAGGAGTAAGTATTATCCCCATTTTACTAAATGCTTTTGCTGTAATAAACATGATTTTCTTAGATCTTATTGTGGGGGGGTGGGGGTGGGAGGTTTATAAACAACTCTGATCCACATTTGTTCATCTAAAAGGTGAGTTGTCTTTATTCCTATTGACTGCCAATGCAGTCCTGTTCACTAATTTACTTCGTTACTGTCTCCTAGAAGAACTCAGTCCATCCAACTTTGTCAGTTCCCCTCAGCACAGTTTTCTTTACTTTAATACTGAACAATCTGTTTCACAACCAGTTAACCCCTCTTCAGTTCTGATGGGGTTTCAGCCATTGTGCAGAGCAATACGTATCTCACTGTCTTAGAGGGCAGTTTTATGTAGCCAGTTTAGTTATATTGCCCTGTAAATCCCCTGCTGTAGATTGTCTGCTGGCTATTTTGACATTCTTCATGGGTGGCTAGTGCACCAGCTTGTGTCCTTTCATCATTTTATTGTTTCTTTACTCAGCTGTTTTTCATGCTGTCCTGAAGAGTCAAAAAGTAGATCCCACTTCACTTCCTAAATGGCCGACTTTATAGACATGTGGAAGTCAATCCTTAATGTGGAGGGATCAACTGTCAGTTACTCAGAACTTTTGAGTTTTTTAAGAGGACCTGAAAGAAGCTGGCTAGGCATTATTTTTTACTGCCTCACTCTTTCTTTCCTTACGCCACTTCTCCCCTTCAAGATTTTATACTCCTGCATGTTAAACTCATGGTATTCCCTTTTGGAATGTTCTTGCTGAGCAGTCAATCAGCCAACAAACTGCTCACCACTCTCCACGTACAAAAAGCCTTCATTCATTTCAGGTTTGTATTTTTTAGATGAACAGCCAGTAAAATATGCAAAATGGTACCCTACTAAGTTCCAAGGCTACAGACCCTCCCTTACTGGGAAACCATGCATGAGGTTACAGCTGAAATTTAAATAAATAAATAAATAAATAAAAAGGTCAGTTATCAGCTTTCCAGAAAATAAGCCTTGCTATACTGTTTTAGAGTATATGCAGCTTCTTTCTAATTATAGAGCTTTTTCCTAATCTCCACCAAATGTCATTTTTGGTGTTCAGTTTCCATTTAGCTTGGGTTGAAACTGCTGGACATTCAGTTTAATTTCAATTCAAGCATATTACTCCCTTTCCCTGTCCTATTTGAGAGGCCTGCAAACAAAATAGATGATAGTAGATAGGAGGCAGTGAGCAGTTTGGTGCAATCTTTTCTGGCTATGCATCAGCCATATTTAGCATCAGGAGGTTAGAAGCTCTGCTCCTTTATGTATGTTGGTTTACTTCAGGTAATGTAGCTGCAATAAATCGGTCTTTCCCTTGGGATAGAGCATGCAGTGCAGATAGAATTTTGCTGACAAACACTTAATAAGCCTCTACAGAACGTGTGCAACTGGTGATTTTTCAGAGGTCTATAACCCAGCCAAATTTAGGTGGATTTTCTCAGGGACTGCACAAGGCACCTCTCTAATTCTAAGATGATAGTCCCTGATCCAAAGTAGGGAAGAAGTGGGGCTTCTCAACTAAATGGTTATAAGAATTTAATATTGACAAAACAACGTAGCGTTCTTAACCTGCTCTGAATTTTTACTGAAACGTCCCAATAAATTTAGCCTGAGATATAGACCCTGCACAGAAAATTTCAGCCTGAAAAGTTGGTTTGGCAAAGTTATAAACAATTGAAAATAATGTCTTATAATGGAAGAGTTAGGCAACCTTACCTATAAACGTCACTGCCAGCTCCACTTATAATAAATAAAGTTCTCTTCCTTTTTTAAATCTAACCCATGGAATTTGAATCTGACCACCTCCTTGGCCTAAAGAAATTCTTTTCTAAAGTTCCAAGGTTAAGCCTCTACGGTGAAAAGGATACCTTATAATTGATCATGTCATTGTGCCTATCACGGGAAACTTTTTTATTTTTTTGGTAAAGTAGTGTATAAAGATTGATACATCTGAGGTTTAAAAAAGGCAGTTTCTCTAAAATGGGAATTTAATCACTTTTAGGAGCAAATGAGCAATTTCAATTTCTGGGCTATCATATTTTTTATACTCAAGCATAGCACTACTTAAACTCTGAAGAGAGATAAAGAGGAATAATTGTGGATTTGGAAAGTTTTGCTTCTCTGTGCACAAGCAGAATATGTCATGAATTTAGTTGTAGGACATTTTTCCTTATTTGGGGATGTTTACTCCAAAGGATGTTGTAGCAACGGTCACCTGACCTGATATATATTGGAATTCATTAGGTACTTCTGTAGAACAGCTGCAACACTCTGCTTCCCACTGTGCCACTAGTATACATGTAAATATTAGTAGGCTGAGAATAGCATCTCTGTACATTGTAGCTAGCCTCATGCTGTTTCAGTGCAGCTAGTCACTGACCTGAAGGCCTTGCAGGTCAGAAGGGGAAGGCACTCTAATTCTTTTCAAAGACTTACCATTCTACCAGATTAGGGTACATTGAGACAGATCTCTGAATTGCTGACACCTTCAGAAATGAACAACAGAAATCTCATTTCTAAACTATTTCATTATTGTAAATCAGAAGAAAAGAAATTAATATTTTACTAATAAATTGGGTAGTCTCTCAGGTGCCACAAGTACTTCTTTTCTTTTTGCGAATACAGACTAACACGGCTGTTACTTCAGTATAATTAACTTACAGTTACTTCAGTATAATTAACTTACAGTTACTTCCTCCCCAACCCTCTCATTGTCCTGTATAACTGAAATTTGTTTCCTTGCCAAATATTTTCCCCTGTCTCCATTGAAAATGCCACGTGGGTACTGTCATCCCTCCCGTGGTGGACACACCCACATCACATATGCATGTGGGGTCCCTTCCTTCCCTAGTCCCCGGACAAGATGGTCATCACTAATGCATCTCTGGTGGGGTGGGGGAACCACGTGGACAATCAAATGACACAGGGCATGTGGTCTCCCCGAGAATCCAGGATGCACATATATGCCCTGGAACTCTGAGCTTTAAGGTAAGCATGCCACTCTTTTCTTCGGTTTATTAGTTCCCATTATATTCTCATCATATCAGACATCATCACCACTGTTTTCTAAATTAACGAATTGGGGGAATGAGATCAGCCACTGTATGCATAGAAACAGTCAGTCTCTGGAACTGGTGCATCAGTCACCATGTCCTCTGTCCGCCGCTTGTCTTCCTGGGTCACAGAATGTACTCGCGGACTTGCTCAGAGGACAATTTGCAATCAAATACGAGTGGAAAATTCACGGTTCAAGTACCAGTGTTCCCTCTAATTTTTCTCACCCAGGTGCGGAATGAATTTTGTTATGTGCACCAATATGGAGGTGATGTGTCACACATCACCTCCATATTGGTGCACATAACAAAATTCATGGGGTGGGACCAAGGGGTTTGGAGTGTGGGAGTTGCATCAAACTTTGCTACCAACTATTAGGCCTACCTTCTCCGCCCCCTCCAGTGTTGAAGGGTTCATTCCACAAAAGCTCAAGCCTCAACCACAGCGCCACTTATGGGCATATGTAGGGTGGCCATGTCAAGTTTTGTGCACACCTTTGGTGCGCACTATGCCTTAGTACAGGACTCAGCGGCGGGCATCTCCCTCCACGTGGCAGTTCTCCATATGACCATTCCATCCTCCCACCCTCCTCCAACTTAGGTACTGCTTGTTAATCACCTTCAGTGGAATGCCATAGGGACCATCACTAGAAGAAGAGGAGGGACGTAGTTACCTGTAACCGGAGGTTCTTTAAGACGTGTGGTCCTTAAGTGTATTCCGCTTCCCACCCTCTTTCCCCTCTGCTACGGATCTGCTACAGTCTGATTCGCAGTGGAGGAAGGAATTGGAGACTTGGGTGGTCCGCCCCACCCGTTATCACCTTGGATGGAAGCATGAGGTGAGCCAAGGCATATGTGTGGACCCAACGAACACTGGTTTGAAATTCTCCAATTCCGGGCACATGACATGTATGCATAACTCCTCAGTGGAATACAGATAGGGACCATACATCTCCAGTTACAGGTAGGTAACCACCTTTTTTTGACCTAAATGTAATCTTCTACACTGTGGACCTTCTATTCTGGGCAATCTCTGTGTCTGCATAAGTGTCACCAATTCCGTCCTGTTATGGTTCTACTCCAATCTATTCAACCTCTCCTGTTTTGTGGCAATTCCTATTCTGCGCCAGTATCCCTCCTCTGCGTTTCACATCTCAGACCTCAGCTCTTTTCTATGTAACTTTAAACTTAACTACCCCTTAAATAACTGATACTCAGTGATTCCACTTTTCTGTCTGTGAACCAAGTATGTTTGTGGCATCATCTCATTTTCTTTCCGCTTAAGGTCTCAAAGATAAATATTTTCCTTGGTCAAGAGGGGTGTCCTACAACATAGCTCAATCTTCTCAGTTTCCCTCCTCGATTTACACTTCCGATTTGACATTGCTGCTCAGAACTTTTGTGTTTAAATTTGCCTCTGAACTTCAGTACTCCCATATCTCGTATATCTGCAATTGTATCATTGCATTGGACATCTCCATTTCATTTCAGAATCCATTTCAAAATTGCCTTCTTTATCTTTAAAGCCCTCCCTGGACTTGCTATAGCCTACTATATCTTATGTTCCTTGCTAATCTTCTCTGTATAAATCGAGCACTGGCTTATTTTTTGGGTCATCATACAACCTTCCTTACTATGAGAGAGCTTCCTTTCTATCTTATGTTAAATCAGCTGCAAACATATCTTTTTTCTCTTGCCCATATCTCTTAATTTCTTTTTCTTTTTTTGTGAGTTTAGTTCTGAATGGTATGTTTGTATACAATCCAAAAAACCCATTACTAAATAAAGTATCTCAATATTTTATTTTCAAAAATGGCACATGCTATTTAGAAACTGGAAGTAAGACAGCAAATAAAAACTGCATTGTTAGGGTCTAATGACAAGTTAGAGCAAGAATGAGACTTACCGTACATTGCCTGGTATTCTTCTCTGTTCCCTTACTTATTGCACAGTACAAATTGTGTTCAGCTTACAGCTGTTTTATACAGCTCTATCCACGTGGCTGTCAGAAACACTTAAAGCTCCACCTATTTGTAGCAGTAGATTGTTTGGAAAAAAAAAATTTTCTCACTTATTTGAAAGACTGGAATACACTAAATTAGTCAGAATCTCCTTTGTAGTCCCTTCATCTGCATGGATGAATTTTTTGGTTACAGGAAATGACAGTTGCTTCGGGCAATGCAATACTACACCGTGGTGGCTGAATGATGGGAAAACAGGATAGTCTGAGACATGAGGAGAAGAATTTCAGACCCCTTTCCCATTTTAGAGGGGAAGAGCCTGATTCTTGAAGCATCTCCTGAATCCTGTGTGTCATTGAAATGCATGGTACAGAAGTGTCAGCAAAGTTCTGTTTCTTTCACTGGTATAAGGACTTCTGCTCTGTCATTTTAAACATGCTTTATTAGAAATATTAAGTGCTTGGTGCAATTCATTATTACAGACTTTTTAACCAAGGCTTTTATGCAAAGTTCAAGGCTAAACCTACAACCTATTTTGGGAAGGCTTGTTAATATAAGGAATAAACCAATACTGGAAAAATCAACCCAGTGTGCTAGTTAACCACAGAATTATTTTCTAAATAATAGGTTAGCAACTGGAGACTTTAAAGTGTACATTAAATTTAAAGAATTTTTTTCTGCTTTAATGAAAAGGCTAATTTCTTTAATACTTTTACTCTCCATTCCCCTCATGAAAGTCCAAAATATAGAGAAGACAGAAAATTGAGAACCAGAACTGAGTGGATCTCTGACATGATGGTTTGATGCTATCAGTTGGCTGAAAAGCCTCCATTCATATGCAGTCATAGGTATAGACTAAATTTTGTGCAGTAATGTCTGTCCCAGTGTAAGAAAAACACAGTTCTGCCACCATTCGTCCCCCCCCCCCGCCGCCCATCCCCCAGCTAGATGATGTGATTTAAGTTATTTTTAAAGCTTGAAAAGATCTCAGTGATATTTTTTTAAACTTAATCCTCCTATCAGGAAAACTCTACATACTTTTTTCACCTGTTTGGATGGATAAACCAATGGTCTGGGGTCACAAACATTAATAGTTCAGGTTTCAGAGTAGCAGCCGTGTTAGTCTGTATTCGCAAAAACAAAAGGAGTACTTGTGGCACCTTAGAGACTAACAAATGTATTTGAGCATAAGCTTTCGTGAGCTACAGCTCACTTCATTGGAATGCTCAAATAAATTTGTTAGTCTCTAAGGTGCCACAAGTACTCCTTTTCTTTTTATTAGTAGTTCAGGAATTTAACTAGATTATTGTATCAGTAGAGTAGGATTCAAGTGAAAAATCCTTGTTCCAATAAAGGGTCACTTTCATGTTAAAAATCATAATTATGAAAACAAATTTAATTATCCATTACAAATAAAATCTTAAAACTTTTTAAGGTGCAGTGATCCTTTAATACCTCTCCAGGAATAGGGGTGAAAGATGGGGAGGAAGAACTGGGTGGGGGAGCAAATGGGTTATAGATTGTTGTAATAAGCCAATTATCTGTAACCCACTTAACTCCCCTTCCAGCTTTTTTCTCCATCTTACTCCCTTATGCCTGGAGAGGTATTAATGGGCTCTTCACTTGAATGGTCCCTTGATATATGTGTTAACTACTTATGCTAAACAATCTGTTCCACCTTGTATTTAGCCATGACATTCTGAGTACATTTCCCAGACCTGAAGAAGAGCTCTGTGTAAGCTTGTCTGTCTCACCAATAGAAGTGGATCCAATAAAAGATATTATCTCACCCACCTTGTGTCTCTAATATTCTGGGACCAGAGCAATTAATACACTGCATAAAACTTTTTAATACATTTTAAAAGTTGAATTTCTTTTATTGTTTATTATTTACTTAATATTTCTCTCCACCTGAACAATGAAAATAGTCAATTGCATTCTAGTTTCATGATCTTATGCCCTCATATAGTGCTGCAATGTTGGAGTTGCAAGCACTGCAGGTGAATGTTTACCTGCTGGAAAAATTTGTGTCCAGTGTTTTAAAATATATGAAAATATTGCTATTGGTCTTAAGCTTTTACAGAAAAAAAATTGTAATAAACAGCAAAGTTGACCTGATAAGCATCCCTTTTAAGATTCTGACCTCACGGCAGCTCCAACTGTTTGACAAAATGAGATTAATGCATAGGTAGGTAGTTTTGCTTGCTATCAAAAGTAATTTTCGTCCCTGTTGAAATAAGATTTCGTCATCTCAACATTGCTGTGGAGAGAGTCCTGTGTGACACAACTGGAATTTTCCAACTCTGTCCAATGATCCAGTTAACCACGTCTGTAACCCACTGAAACCTCCTTGCTGGTATTTACTGGTTTTGATGTAATGTTTTGTGTTTAAAGTTGTCAGTTTTCTGTACTAAATAATTCAATGTGACCAACGCTGAAAAGTATAATTTTAGCTTAAGTGAATCATCAAACTGAGCATCTGACATGAAGATGGGAAATGGGAATGTTGGATTTGAAAAAGGAAGCCATAGTTATTTTTCTTATTAATATACCTCAGTCATACTGATGACTTTGCATTTGTATTAAAATATTATATGCCATTTTCTAGTGTAATGAGGAGAAAGGGATTTCAGAGTTTCTTCTATAGTGCGCCTTAAGGACTTCATCCTACCACAGCTGTAGTTTTTCCATTCATTAGACTTGGTGTTTCGGGGGAGGTAGTGTGGAATGAATAAACACTGCTGCTTATTCTAGCAATAGATAACAGATAAGGGAAAATTGTTACCTGTGCTGACTGTTACAGTAGTGGCATTATTTATTAAAAAGTTAAGTAAAACCATTGGGAAGATTTTTTCCTAATATATTTTATTCATCTTCAAGTTTCCTTTTCTTCATTTCATCCCATTACTTCTATTTTAAATCCCTCATGTGGTATTCTAAATAATTCCTCTTTCTCCATGTTTTGCACACACTTCAGATATTCATAGTCTGTTGCGTCTTCCCTTAGTTATAAATTAGCCGAGCTATACATATTTAGCTCTTCTACATTTCCGATTAACTCAGTTCTTCCTGCTGCCTACTTATTTTTGATGCTGTTTTCTGAACGCACTCCGGTATTTGGTAATGAAGTGTCCAGAACTGAACCCAGCATTCCAGATAACATCTCAACAAAGCCATATAATATGATGCGTATAAACAAGGAGCCCAAAATTGCATTGGCTTTTTTGGTGCTAAGTCTCCTGACAACTAATGTCTAATTTGCTGTTCAATATCACCCTTAAGTCTGTTTCTGTATTACTACTTTCAAGGTTTCTCCTACCATTTGTATACTTGCATTATTTTTCCCCTGATACTTGCATTTTTTAGAGCTGAATCCCAATTTTATTTTCTACTACTTTCTTGTCTCTCTAGATTTTGTTGTATTTTTTGTCCTCACACCACTTCCAACTTTTATATCTATGGTCATTTTTATTAACGTCCTTTAGTATGGAATATGATCAGGCCTAACAACAGTGGCTGAAGTACTCAGCTACCTTCCATTTCCCAAATCCAGTACTTTGCTGTCATTACCCTTATTGTTCATGGTCCTTCACCTTTATTAGACTGTGAGATTTTGACACGGCATTATATTAAATGTTTGAATACAAGCCTACTAGATTGCCTCGACCATGTTACTTTCATCCACTTTGTGTATGCTTGTTCTAAAAAGAAAAGCAATTGTAAAATTGAGAAGGATTCTGGGTCGAACATTGTACTGGTCTTCTGGATGGAAAATGCTCGTGTGCTGTTCCATGCCCTTCCTGCCAACTCATCTACTGGAGAAATGTTGATATACTATCTATCTTAAAAATGAAGTCTGGTAGAAAAGTCAGAGAAAATGGCAGCCTTGTATTTAATGGACATTTAAGGTATTTTAAAATCTTTGTCTAAATTTGAGCAGCACAGGCAATCTTAAATCTGGCATTTCCTGTTGGGGTTATGGGAGAGGGATCATAATATAGGGGTTTTATTGAATGTCATAAACAAAGAAATGAATGTAAACACAGTTCAACATAATTCTTCCAGGCTTAGCCATCCATAGGATTTGTAACTCAGGTCAGATCCTGTCTGCCTTAGATCCAAGATTCTTCTTGGTAGAGGGGTCACTTCCATATCCACTATGAAGTTTTAATGAGCCACACTTGGAGCAGTGTGTTGGCAAGACTCCTATTTCTTTCAGCAGGATGGACTTAGTTAAAAGAGCGGGTTCAACACTGCCAGCTTCTTACACTGTGCTGCTATTAACACCTTACAGTATGAAAGCTGGAAGATTTTAAATCTCATTCACTTCTCACCCCATATGTATGTATATTTGTTCCTTTTTATTTATTTTTTTTAACTTAACATTTGCACTTCACTCAGTTTGGACACCGGAACTTGTCTGGTCTCTTTATAATCAGTTTCATTTTTTTAGTTCTCTAAAACACAATGGATTGACTAATGTGAGTTTCTGACACTGCCGTGGGAGTGAGTGTTTAAATCCCAAAGATCCATGTTTATATTGATGCTAAAATATTCATGAAGGATTTTCTATTAATAGTTTTGCGTAACCTGAATGTTGAGCCTGAACTCCTTGACATAGTTTCTTTAAGGGTCAACTAAAAAGTCCACCAACTCTCTGGGATATGATGTGATAGATATCCTGAATGTTGGTAGCGCACATACTTGTCTGTGATCAGACATGAGAGAAACAGACATGGATTCTAAATTCAAAACCAGAAACAATAAAGTGATAAATTGTATACAGTGTAATTGAATGACATTTCCTGTTAGTGCATATGTTGCATAGTAGAACAGTCACTATGATTACCTTAAAAGTAATGTACAGCAAAATGTGATAATTTGCTTCATATGATGCCTAGTAGCTTACCAACAGCACATTTTTGTAATCTATAAACTTTTATATATAAAATAGCATTCTTGACTAGGATTTGAGTAAATTCTTTCAGGTATACTCTAGTAATGTTGGTGAGCTGCCCACTTGTTTCTGAATGTGGTGTTGTTTTGTTCAGCAAGTTTATGGCAATATTGGTCCTCCTCACAAAAAGTTCATTCTGCAATATTTGTGTGTGAGCAGATTTCACCATGAGGATGCTGGGGCATGCATTGATGTCTGCCAATGTCCCTGAATACAGCAGTTCAAAGGGATTTTATGATAACCTTTGTCATACAGTCATGACTGTTTGTTCATGTCAGTAGGGGTATTTGAAACTGAGAGTCATTGTACAATATAGCAAGAGTCAACCACAGACTTGTTTGAGATGCAGCAATGGTGTTCTGTCTTGAATAAAAGTGCAGTTTTATTGTATAGTTGAAACCAGGATATCAGTCCTTAACAATTCAAGGACAAGAAACACACATTCATAGCAATGTGGAATTTGCTTTTACTACACCAAACGTTCAGCATGCTATCTAAACACGTACAGTTAGTTTTCTGAAACAAACACAATACACTGAATCAACTTCAGATTAATTTCTGGATAGATTGTACTACATAGAATATTAGTTTCTGATGGCTCTCTTGTGTTCCAAGGCTTGACTCTCCCCTTGTTTGTAAACACATGTTCAGAAGCTATCTTTCAAAGATGTGTTGATGTGCTCAGTGTACTAGAGAATTAGTTCAAGTCCTTGAAGAGATGTGCTCAGGATTTTTTTAAAAACTGATGTTATGCCCTGTTTTGCTTTTGTATGACATATAAAGAAGGTCTGAAAAGGTGGTTTATTTTGCTTTGGGTTTTTGTTTTTGTTTTGTTTTTACTGCCTTTTTTTTTTTAACCATAGAAATATCAGAAAAGTGTCAAGCGTGGTGTCTCCTGGTTTTGCTGGAGGACCTCAGTGAAGTGTCAAGGGTATTTATTGTGAGCTCAATTCGTTATTGAAAGTTGTATTGCATCTATTAAAAAAAAAAGTCATCTTTTATCCAAAATATTAGGCAATGAAATAATAGATATTAACAAAAACAGAGTTTTAAACAGTCTTACTAAAAATCCCTTGCCATCTCAATTGCTCAACTTTTAATCTCCCCTGTGATATTTCATTATTCTCTAGGGCTTCTCCAGTAGAGTTTTCCAGGGCAGACCTGAATTTTTAATGTAAAAACACAACTAAATTTGATTTGGGTTTTGTTTAACCCTTTCAGACCTGTATGGAAGGGTGTGTAAAATTTAAAAAGGCATAAGGCCACTGGTTTTCCCCTTACGCACACCCCCTTTGTAGGTCACCTTTAAGATCAGCCTTGCAAAATTCTGTTTGCCCATGATGAGTAGGTTTGGTTTGGGGTGAGGGGTTAATGGGGAAATAAAATACCTTTAGTTTATTCATTAAAGTTAACATACTCAGGGCAGGTCTACACTTAAATCCCTGCATTGGTGCCACTGCGCTGCCTAAATTAAGATGGTCCTACACCAACAGGAGAGCTTCACCTGTCAGCTTATTTAATCCACCTGCATGAGAGGTGGTAGCTACATTGATGGGAGAAGCTCTCCTTCTGACATAGTGCTGTCTACACCAGGGGTTAGGTCGGAATAACTACATAACTCAGGGATGTGTATTTTTCACATCCATGAGCGATGTAGTTACGCCAATATAAGTCTGTAGTACAGACCTGGCCTCAGACTCTAGAGATATAGGGAAGAAATTCTAGAGCCAAGGACTCTTAACCTAAGAACACCTTGCCAGTGGCCCTCAGACATTCCGTTTGTAGTCTTTCAAGAGCATCCTAGCTCACTTCAGATGTTGTGCTAGCCTAACCTAACGAGGTGATCTCTCAGGTAGCTAGAACTTGAATATTTCACCTGTCTCAAGTCTTCATTTTCTTCTGAAATTCTATGACATACCCTTGGAAAAGGGCAAAGTGAGATTCTCTTCTCCCTCAGCCTCCAAAAAGTCAGTTCATATTCTTGACCATAGGTCTACAACTGTCCCTTCAAAAATGGATTGGAAGAGGAAATCTTCAACCAGATTGCCAAAGTAGACACTGTGATCATATAAGTAACACCCTACTTAATTCACAATATTGTGAAAATTGCAGATCCCGCAATATTAGGCTTCCACTTCAATTTTGACAGCGGCAGCCCGTGCTCTCAGCCGTGGCTTTCACAGGCAGTGGGAGCCCCCTCTGTCAGCCCCGGGTTCCCGCTCTCAGCCCCATGCAACTGACAGCGGAAAGTCACAAAAAAGTAATAATGGACCTTATTACCACAAATAAGGTCCATTATTACTTTTCTGTGATTTTTCATGGCTTGTCCACAACTTAGCTGCAGTGGTGACTTCTAGTGGTTAGGGCTCAGGAGGCCTGGATTCATCTCCAGCTCTGATGCTGGCGTACTTGGGTGATCTTGTGCAAGTCATTTCGCACCCTGTCCCTCAGTTTCCCCATCGATTAAATGGGGATAATGATACTGCCCTCCTTTTGTAAAGGGCTTTGTGATCTAAAGATGAAAAGTGCTATCTAAGAGGTAGCAATTATTATTATTTTATTATTAACATCCAGGGGAGAAGTTGCCACCTTGTGACAAAATGCACAAAAATGTGATTTACAAGTCTCATTTCACATGCAGTGAAGATGTGGAGCTAAAAAGAAGGGAGATGCAGAAGCAGTAGAAGTAAGAGTCAAATTAGAATTGCCAGGTAAATGTGTGGCTTTCTTTACTGGTGAATGGGTTCAGATTTTGAGACCTTTTGGTATGTGTGAGATGTACTTCCTTAAAAGGTCTAAGAAGACACAATTGTATATGCACTTTCTATTCAGGAATTACAGGTGGATCATGACAGTATTTCAAAATGATTAAATAGAGCATCTGAGATACTTAAAGTAATATTAAAAAATAAAGAAAAATGAAAAAGGTGGAATTTAACTTTGTATTTGAGAAGTTATAAATATTGTATCTCACTTGAGAGCACATCCTGGAACTTTTATTACATGTAATATATAACTTTTGGATACATATTATTTTAATGTTCTCTCTCTTCCTTTTTCATACTTCCATTTTTCACCTTTGTGTACAGAGATGCTGCAGTGATACCCCTGTGCACTTCCATTGTCTCTACATCTCCATGATAGGGATGATCTTGAAACCATTCTGCGTTAACAACTTTCAGTGCTTCAATGAACGGTAATTTTGTATTTCAGAAAAAAATATAGGATTGATAGTAATTTTCATGTGTTCTAAAACCTTTACAGGGTAAAACATCCTGGAATCTTTCCTTTATTTAAAACTAGCTCTGCAACAAATATTTTCCCTTACTCTCTAAGACACCATCTGATGTGGTTTCTTTATCTCCAGAATCAATATTTTTTAGCCTGTAAAAGGCCTTATGTCTTAAGGACTTTAAAAGAAAAGTTTTTAAACAGATGATAAACTGCAGCTGCCACATTGAAAAACGTAAGAAACTAAAAGGGGAGGATCTCCCAGATGGTTCTAATAAAACAAGGAAAACAGCAAAGGAGTTGTGGGGGATAGAATTGAAATTCAAGTCACAGTCCAGTGCAAGGTTTGGTTTCATACAAGGAAGGGAAAAGTTACACATGAGCCTTTTTATGTTCTTCAAATCATTCCTTTCAAATTTTCCTATTGTCATATTGCTGCTGTTTTTTCATGTCCATCACCTTACCTGAAGGATTATACCATTCAGCCAGAGCTTCAATTCCAAGGCCAGTGACAGCCACCCAGAAGATTTACAAAAGTCTAAAACTCTACTTAAAAATCCAGCTTTTCAGCAACTCTTAGCATAAAAGCTTTGCTTTATCATCATGGCAAAGAACAGTACAAAGAGATCTAGGGGACTTCTAACACTGTAGGCGCTCCTATTCTTTCCTCCTGTCTTCCCCCTCCAAAAAGAGTGCACTTGTTTGTTCATTTTACTAAGCAGTTTTTCTTGGTTCAGTTGAAACAAACCTTGAAACTAGTTTCCCAGTAACCAAAACTCCTAGCATAGACGTATTTTCATAATCAATATTGAAATATGGAAATGATTATACAGCATAGTTTACCAATAAGGATTGTATCTCATGCCTCTATTTCAGGGGTTCTCAAATTTCATTGCACCATGACCCCATTCTGACAACAAAAATTACTGCATGACCCCAGGAATGGGGGCCTGAGCCCCACCGCCCCAGGCAGGTGGGCCAAAGCCCAAGCCCTATCCCCCAGGGTTGAAGCCCTTGGACTTCGACCCCAGGTGGTGGGGCTCGAGCTTTGGCTTCGGCCCCAGGGGTGGGCTCAGGCTTTGGCTTCAGACACGGGGCTCGGGCTTCGGCCCTGGGCCCCAGCAAGTCTAATGCCAGCCCTAGCGACTCCATTACCATGGGGTTGCGACCCATTTTGGGGTCCCAACCCACAGTTTGAGAACTGCTGCTCTACTATATTCACCAGGCCTTTCCTGTAATTTACATAGGGATGTCTCATTAATTGAGTGTTTAATTATTACACATCTTCTAGTCAAAATTCAGGGCTAACGTAAGTATTGATTTCAGTGGCTCATACCAAGACACTTTGATTATTTTGTTGAAGCATTTTTAATGTGAGATAAGTGGCTTCAGACCAGCCTGACGTCCAGATGAGTTACTGCAGTGGTTCTCAACCTATTTACAATTGTGGGCTAATGTTGGTTTTGTAGTAGGAAACTTGGAGACAAGTGAATATTCTTTTTTACGTGCATTTTCACTTTTCTCCTCAAACTACCAGTTTGGTTAAATATTCTCTTAAATTAAAGATTGCAACTGTCATGGAACCCCAAATGACCTTAAAGCTGAAGTAGGTATAAATGTCAAAGTTTTGTGGTTGTTGTGGCCAGTAATTGCATTTTGCATAAATGGGTGTCCACTTGTCTGATGCCACTTTTATCATGGCAACATGCCTTGTTCAATGGAAATAAATTATTTGCAAAAAACACTCAGAACGCTCTTAAGGTTTCTTCCAAACTGAGCAACCAGTTTTCTCAGTCGATCACTTTCATCAGGGAGGAAAGAAAGTTGTTCTGAAAGTACCTACAAATTCTTGATCTAAATGGCAGACCTTCTAGACATTTTCTTCTTCTAGAGTCAAAGAATTTTCCAGATTAGTAGTACAGAAGTCAGCACAACTTCCTTCAACAGCTCAGGCAACATCAGTTAATATAATTTTGCTATGTTAGGAACCCTTAAGCCTAAGGAGGACATTAGACATTTTCTTTTCTCCTAGACCAGTTCTACCTCAGACAGTATCACTCTAAATTTCATACAAAAAGGGGGATGCCTTATAGGATTTCAAGTATTTTTTTCCCTGTTCTCTTTCCTTTATCCTCCAGCAGTGAATTTACATTAAAAAATTATGCATCTTGAAATAGGAGCTAAAATTCCAGTTCTACCCTCTGAGCGACACCTATTTGTTTCCCCCTTCCTTCCTCCTTTGAGTCCAGACTCCCTGTGCTGGATTGTTACAACACTGCACTCTGACCACCAGAAGAAGACTTCTGAAAGTGAAACTATATAACTAGAAGAACAGGATGGCTAGAAAAATTGCCTGTTAGATTTTAGTTCATTTCAGAGGGTTTTCGGTTTTGTGATGTCATAAGAATGTAAAGAAGAGCTGGTTTTGGACCTGAAATGGGATGTAGGATGGGAAAGTCATTTAAGAATAAAATCCAGAACCAAGTCAGTAAATTATTTTTAGTAAACCTGTAAGTAGATAGAAGGCACCAAAGAAGGTATGGTTTCCAAACAACTACAGGGCGGGATCCACGATTTATTTTTAGGCAAGAGGGGAAGTTGAGTCAGTACCTCTGAAAATGACAAACACGTTTTCTTGTAATTTTGCCAATAATTAGAAAGTAGCATTTTTAAAAACCTTCATTTTAACAGCAGAAAACTGGCCAGTCGTTCAACTATTTATTATGCTTCGTACTATTGTTCCACTTCTTACCTTGTCTCCCCCCAGCCCCCCAATTTGTTTGTTTTTATCCACCTGTTATATCTTGTCACTTGGATAGATTACCCATTTGCGGTAGGCACTGTCTTTCTTTCTTTATAGTGTGTGTACTTGTACAGTGTCTAGTGCAATAGCAAGAGACAAGCTTTTGAGCTTACAAAGACCTCTTCCAATAGGCACCTCTAAAACACTACTGTAATATAAATAATCAATATTAACCCCCCATCTAATATTAGAGAGGGAGTTGGTAGCAACCTCTTTATTTAGCTTGTCTAACACCTTCCATTATAAAAGATTCTTGTAGCCTTTTCTGAGAAACTCTAATACCTCCACTGTTTATAGCCGTCCTGTGAAATTTGGCAGGGGAAAAGATTTTGGGCTAGGAGAGTGCCTTTTCTTTATCCTATAAAATTCAATTCAGATTTTGCTGAGATATAAGCTGTTGAAAATTGCTATTTCCTGTCTCTTTCTTGTATGGCTCAGGAAAAATCTGGTACTATGTCAAAATAACTGAACATGAATATCTAAGATTGGGTCCGTGCCATTGCAGTAGCTGCAGCAGATACTGCCCTGGGAGCACTTGGGAGCTGCTAGAGAATCTGTATAAGGTTGAGGGGGGAGCACCAGACAGGCTTTCTCAAACAAGCCATGGCTTCACTTATGTGTATGCCTTATAACTTAGTTTTTTTAAAATTATCACATGCTACTTTTTCCAGAGTACCTTTGCCTCATTCACTGAATAGGGTAGACACACATTGGGGCAGAACTACAGTTGCGCAGGCAACTTTAAATCGGAAATTTCCTAACGTTTAGGTGTTTGACTTTGCAACTAAATAACATTCTTTTAACATAGCTTTTTATGTAGTAATAGCAAAATTTGATACATTAAATAATGCAAATGTTGACATAGCCTTAATAACACAGAATATCAGATTATATTATCTCTAAGTGAAGTGTAGTTTAGCGTAGTGTAGTTCCTCTGAAATGTACTTTAGAGCAACATCCTGTGCACAATTCCATTGTATTGTATGAATTATTCACAGTTCAGTAAAAGCTCAATTATAATCACCCATCGACATTAATAGGAAAAGGATGATATCCATTTTCTAATGGACTGTGTTTGTTTTTTTCCTCTCTCCACTGCCAGTAGTCATGTCTCACGTCGTTGATTTAGGAATACATTATCCTAGTTAGTAATCCTGTAATGAGGTGCCCTTTTATTCAGTATGGTATGGGCAGTGCAGCTAACATGCCACGGTTGGCAGTAATTAGAGAGTAGGGAATGTTTTGCAGAAATGGCTTATAACGAATTTGTTTAGCATTCCCTGCTATCACTTCGTTTTATGGGAACAGTTTGTGTGTCTGGATGTCACATCACAGTTCTTTTACATTCGACTTCTACTGACTGCAGCCTCTGCTTCATTTTTCGCATGACAGAGAGGGAATACATGTTGGTTTTTTAACTTGTTCTTAATGTATTCCATCTGTATAGCGGTATACTAACTCTAGTACCAACCATAGGAAGAGAGAGGATTTAATCTGTCTAATCAGTGACATTAAGATGTGAATTAATCTATGGTATTTGAATACATTTGGTTTTTATTGTAATAAGTAAACACAAAATGGCCAGTGCTGTAATACTTTTTTCTGTTTTGAATAATGCATTGTGTATTATAGTCATGATTACAACAGTTCCCTAATGTCATCTCCTTAGCACTAATGGAAACAGTCACGATTTTTCGTTTGTGATATTGTGCTTGATTTGGAGAACTAAAGATCCTCTATGGCATCTTGGGACTGCTTGGGCCAAAGAGTTAACCTGTAATGCCAGGTGAACTGGCTACCTGCAGATTCTTTTTGAGAAACGTGAATTCCTGGATGGTGGAGAGCTGGCATAGTGCTCCATGCCACTCGCTTCTGACCCACAGTGTGTGGAGGGCATTCCTGGGAGATAGGGGACATGGCTAGGGAGTCTCATTACCTTAGTAATCTCCAGCTGCCAGAATG
The DNA here is from genome assembly GCF_965152275.1 of Natator depressus. Taxonomy (NCBI): domain Eukaryota; kingdom Metazoa; phylum Chordata; order Testudines; family Cheloniidae; genus Natator; species Natator depressus. Next base: position 48,416,984 of record NC_134243.1, read on the forward strand.
GATGGGCAGTTGGATGTAACTTAAAGCAGTCCTATATTTTACATTTAAGTTCTACCAGGGACCAGAATGGTCCCTTGCCAACCCAAGGATTCTGAGAATGTAAAGGTGACACCTGTTATCTTTACCCCCTCACCTCACCACCTTCAGTCCTGAGCTTAATGCAGCTAAGCCAGGCACAGGTTTGTTCCCCCAGTCCATCTTCCTCAAAATGAAGCATGTGTAGCCATGCTGTTAAACCAACAAACTTTACTCCTCTTTAGTAATGACCCCCCTCCTCATTTCCTTTTCCCCATCCTCTCCATTAACATATACACTTCACTTCACCACTCACCTCCTTTTTCCCATTTGCAAGGGGGTCAGAGATGCCTTCTGGTCCATGGCATGGGTTCATAGGTCTTGGAGTTCCAGTCCTTTTCTCAACAAATGTCTCTTGACTGTCCTTCCTTTGTATCCTTGGTCTTCTATGTCCTTTCTTGCTGTCCTCTTCGTCCCATGCTTGCTTTGATGGTGGTTCTTCTCACAGCAAAGAAATGTGTGCTATCACTGAGAGTGCCAAGTTCATTTTCCCCCTAATTTCTTACATGCACACTTTGTGTACTCTCCACATGCCTGCCGTTATCCTCCGTATATTATTTTCTACTACCTGGATCTTCTTTTCTTCCATCTCCATAAGAACCACTGGTTCCAAACCATAAAGCAGGCAAAGACAAAAACACACAACATACACTTTTCCACTCAATTTATTATTTAATAGCTGGTGCCACAGTACTCCTGCCACCCTTTTCACTGCTGGGCATGCATATTGTGCTCTTCTTTTCAGTTCTCCAGACCTCTTTTTGATGGCACTAAGTATACTTTTCAGCTACACAAATTCTTTGTTTTGCTTCAGCTTTTCTCCTGAAACTTGAATCAGCAGAAACTCTTCCACCTTCCCTACTTTCATAATTTCAATTTACTTTGTGTTTACCTTCAAACCATGGTCGTCCAACACAGATGCCCACTCTGATACCATATTTATCAATTCCTGTTGTTGTCAGCCAAAAGGCCCAGATTGTCAGCATACATTAGTTTTCTCTGTCTCCACAGGCTTGGTTCTCTTCCTAGTTAACATCATAACTAGGATGAAGAAGTAGACTCTGCACATTGCTATTTCTCAATCCCATCGTCGCCTCAAAACTCTCTGCAATTCCATGTATTGTTACTACCTTAGCTCTTGACCCTCGATACAGCTCCTCTGTAATCTCCGTTTCTTGAAGTTCCCCTCCCATTCATCTCAATACTCAAAACACCACTCCCCTCAAACCAAGTCATACATCTTCTCAAGATCTACGTCGCAGTTATGCCCTCCATTATCATTCTTTCAAACTCTGTCTCACTGCAGATATTGAGTCTATACTACACCTTCCCTTCCTAAAGCCATGTTGTTGTTCTCCTATGCTTTTCTCCACCTTGCACCTCTTCCTTGCCTCCAAAACACTTTCAAGGACTTTGAGAGTTTGATTTAATGGGGTGATGCCTTGATAGGGTAATGCAAATTATCCAAATCTTTACTCTTCCATAAAGGCACAATCAACCCCATCATCTGGTATCCTTGCTCGATCCCAGCCAACACATGGAGCTATTGGAGTAAAGTGGCTTCATAAATAACCAACTGCCTTGATCATATCAACAGTTATTTTCACCAGGTGCTTTACCATTCTTCGTCTTATTCAATGCTTCTACCTTTTCTGTAGAGATCAATACCTTTTGAGCGCTATGGGGGCACACACTCCACAGTTTGAAAACATCTGGTATGCAGTCTGGGGAGGGCAAGCAGCAAAGCCAGGCAGCTCGGGCCAGCCTGCCACTGCTCGGGGAGGGAGCCCCACCTCCACCCCCTGACTCACTCACTAAGTACACTAATTTAAGTACCACTAACAATCAGTAAATCCAGAAGTTAGACATATACATATTATTTATAATGGTAAGCCCCCTTCCCCCCCAAATATTGAAGTCACGCTGCATCTATGCTCCCACCATTTTCATACATTCTCTTCTCAAAATACAGTTGACTTTTTTGCTTTATTTTTTCCTCTAGAGTCGGTCACCATGTGGGATTCTCTTTTCTTCCAACCATGTATTCACCACTGAAAACCCATTAAAGAAACACAACAACCCACTTCTCTCCTTCTGCATTACTTTTACCAGTCAGATTTATCCACCACTCCTTTAGCTTGGCTTCCTTTACCAATTTGGCAGCTTACAACACCACTTACAAGGTCTTACTCTTTAATAGGGCTGTCAAATGATTTAAAAATTGCAATTAATCGCAAGATTAAGAAAAATAATCCAATTAAATTAGTCAACATGGGAATTTATCTAGTGATCCATCCCCCGTCATCCAGTTCCAGCTTCTGGCTGTGAGAGGTAAAGGGACACCCAGAGAATGGCACTGTATGCTTGACTATATTGGCAATCTTCCATGAACTTATCTAATTCTTTTTTGAACCCAGTTATGCTTTTGGCCTTTACAGCATCCGTGGGCAACAAGTTCCACAGGTTGACTGTGCGTTGTGTGAAGAAGTACTTCCCTATGTTTGTTTTAAACATGCTGCCTATTGGTTTCATTGGGTGACCCGTAGTTTGTATTTTATGTGAAGTGATAAACAACACTTGCTATTCACCTTCTCCACACCATTCATGATTTTATAGACATCTATCATATCCCCACTTAAGCCTGGGCTACGCTGGAGGGGGTTCGAACTAAGATGCGCAACTTCAGCTACGTGATTCGCGAAGTATCAGTTATGTGCTTCGCGAAGTATCTTAGTTCGACTTACCTGGACGTCCTCACGGCGGCAAGTCAACCACAGCGGCTCCCCATCAACTCCGCTTATTCCTTCTTCCGAGGTGGAGTACAGGCGTCGATTCAGGGATCGATTTATCGCGTCTAGATGAGACATGATAAATCGATTCCCCAATAGATCGATCACTACCCGCCGATCCGGCAGGTAGTGAAGACGTACCCTTAGTCATCTTTTTTCCAAGCTGAACAGTCCCAGTCTTTTTAATCTCTCCTGTAACGGAAGCTGTTCCATACCCATAATTTTTATTGCCCTTCTCCGTACTTTTTCCAATTCTAATATATATATTTTTTGAGATTGTGTGAACAGAACTGTACGCAGTATTCAAGGTGTGGCCATACCATGGATTTATATAACGGGATTATGATATTTTGTGTTTTATTATCTAGTGGTTCCTAACATTCTGTTAACTTTTTTGGCTGCTGCTGCACGCTGAGCAGATATTTTTCAGAGATTTATCCATGATTACTCCAAGATCTTTCTTGAGTGGTAAAAGCTAATTTAGGCTCCATCATTTTGGATGTATAGTTGGGATTATGTTTTCCAGTTTGTATCATTTTGCATTTATCAACATTGAATTTCAATTGCCATTTTGTCACAATCATCCAGTACTGTGAGATCCATTTGTAACTCTTCACAGTCAGCTTTGGACTTAAATATCTTGAGTAGTTTTGTATCATCTGTGAATTTTGCAACATCACTGTTTATCTCTTTTTCCAGTTCATTTATGAATATGTTGAACAGCCCTGGTTCCATTACAGATCCTTGGGGGATCCCACTATTTACCTCTCTCCACTGTGAAAACTGACCATTTATTCCTACCCTTTGTTTCCTATCTTTTAACCAGTTACTGATCCATGAGAGGACCTTCCCTGTTATCCTATGACTGCTTACTTTGCTTAAGAGCCTTTGGTGAGGGACTTTTGTCAAAAGCTTTCTCAAAGTCCAAGTACACTGTCTCCACTGGATCACCCTTGTCCACGTTTGTTGGCACCTTCAAAGAATTCAAATAGATTGGTAAGGCATGATTTCCCTTCACGAAAGCTGTGTTGACTCTTCCCCAAGAAATCGTGTTCATCTATGCGTCTGATAATTCTGTTCTTTACTATATTTCAACTAATTTGCCTGGTACTGAAGTCTAGGTCTCGAGCCTCAGGTCTTCACCTCTTTCCTGGGATGAAACAAGCATTTCTCTGACTCTCGGACCAGCTGCTGGGTGGTAGTTCATTATGTATTAACTGTGATCACCTTAGCAGGTCTGACTTGGGCTCAGACCCTGCAGTTCTGTTCTCTCTGGGGCAATGACAGTGGTAATTAGTGACCCAGCAGCTTCCTTAAATGCTTTCACTTGTTTGGAACAAAAGCACTTCAGAGAAAGCACATCTTAAAAACAATAATACATACCACACACATCTAGTTCTTCCCAAGGCTTACCATTCCCTAGACCTGGGAGGCCCAATACCTTCAAACTCCTTCACAACCTCCACCCCTCTCTCTTTGTGCCAGTCTGTCTACCTAGACAGCAGCTGAGAAGTGAACCTCCCGTTCAGCCTCACAGAATGGCTTTTTAACTCCTAAATTTTCTTTTGATCTCTAGTTCTGGCCTGCAAAATAATGCTTACAACCTGTTGAGACAAAGTACAGGATCTCTGACTCAGATAGCTGTCTCCCATTGTCTTTCAAGTATGTATCCAGGTATTCTCATTCTGTTGCCTTCCTGTGATAGCCCCATTGAATTCAAACATTACGGGCAACCAAATTAACATTCTGCTAATCCCAATACAGAATAAGTTTCCTCACTGACCTGGCTACATAATGTTCATACCATTATTACATATAAATATGATTTATATTTATAAATGATTTTATTAATATATTAGGATTAATATGATGCAGTTCCTACAGTAGTCATAATCTTATTACATATCTGCTCAATTTCTGTCACACTAGCCTTGCCCATTTAAATTATTGAGTTGGTGCTTCTATAGGATGCTTGAGATGTTTGTGAACTGATCCGTGGCCTCAAATATCTCAAAATTCTTATGGACCTGCCATCTGACTGAATATATTTTTGTATCCATGGAGTTTCAGAGCCCAAAATTACTGGTGTGGATAGGTTAGTAGTTTAAGTAAATATGACCTAATTGAACCCCACTGAGCAATGCAAGTGACCTCAGAAAAGGAGTGCCCCATTCTGATTCGCTACAAGACACCTGAGAAGAAACTCCAAAGGGGAGGAACCACTATCTTCAAAAATTGAAGGAAAGAGGAAGCCACTGCAGGTTGGCTTTTACTTCTTAATCATGCAACTTGCTTGCCTGCAATGACTGTTTCCATGGCTGCTAGTCTCTGTCCATTCAGTGCCATCATGCCTGACAAAAAGACCTGTGCTTCCTCCACCCTCCTAGCTTAGGTAGCCACTGAATGATAAGTTAGGAGTCGAGCAACATGCAGTTTGTAAGATTCAACATCTACGAGCAAGTAACCTCTAGCAACCTAGCCAGTCTGTCAGCATTAAACACATGAACCAGTCAGACCATCAGCTAATCTTTTCAACCATGTACCAGCTTCCTGAAGGTGAATGAAATCACAGGTCTTGACAACCATCCTGCATAAGTGTAATTTTTTTGTTTTTGTTTTTTTCTTTTCCAATTTTTATTAGTTGAGGGATACCTTTACTTTAGCACTTACTTTTAACACCAGCAGATGGCTGGTAGTGGGCAAGTGTGTCTAGAACCCACTGAATCTGAGAACAGTGCCTATTTAATATTTATTAGGGCTGTCAAGCAACTAAAAAAAGTAATTGTGATTAAACAATAATAGAATACCATTTATTTAAATATTTGTGATGCTTTCTACATTTTCAAATATATTGATTTCAATTACAACACAGAATACAAAGTGTACAGTGCTAACTTTGTATTTATTTTTGATGACAAATATTTGCATTGTAAAAAAACCAAAAGAAATAGTATTTTTCAATTCACGTAATACAAGTACTGTAGTGCAATCTGTTCATCATGAAAGCTGAACATACAAATGTAGAATTATGTACAAAAACAAACTGCATTCAAAAATTAAACAATGTAAAACGTTAGTGCCTATAAGTCCACTCAGTCCTACTTCAGCTAATTGCTCAGACAAACAAGTTTGGTTACAATTTGCAGGAGATAATGCTGCCTGCTTCTTGTTTACAATGTCACCTGAAAGTGAGAAGAGGTGTTTGCATGGCACTGTTGTAGCCGGCGTCACAAGATGTTTACGTGCCAGATGCGCTAAAGATTCATATGTCCCTTGATGCTTCAGCCACCATTCCAGAGGACTTGCGTCCATGCTGATGATGGGTTCTGCTCAATAACGATCCAAAGCAGAGTGGACCGACGCATGTTCATTTTCATCATCTGAGTCAGATACCACCAGCAGAAGGTTGATTTTCTTTTTTGATGGTTCGGGTTCTGTAGTTTTTGCATCCGAGTGTTGCTCTTTTAAGACTTCAGAAAGCATGCTCCACACCTCATCCCTCTCAGATTTTGGACGGCACTTCAGATTCTTAAACCTTGGTTCGAGTGCTGTAGCTATTTTTAGAAATATCACATTGGTACCTTCTTTGCATTTTGTCAAATCGGCTGTGAAAGTTCTGTTATTAAAATGAACATGTGCTGGGTCATCATCTGAGACTGCTATAACATGGAATATATGTCAGAATGCAGGTAAAACAAAGCAGGAGACATACAGTTCTCCCCCCAAGAAGTTTAGTCATAAATTTAATTAATGCATTTTTTTAACGAGCATCATCGGCCTCTGGAATGGTGCCGAAGCATGAAGGGGCATACGCATGTTTAGCATATCTGGCACGGAAACATCTTGTGACGCCGGCTACAACAGTGCCATGCAAACACCTGTTCTCACTTTCAGGTGACATTGTAAATAAGAAGCAGGCAGCAGTATCTCCTGTAAATGTAAACAAACTTGTTTTTCTTAGCGATTGGCTGAACAATAAGTAGGACTGAGTGCACTTGTAGGCTCTAAAGTTTTACATTGTTTTATTTTTGAGTGCAGTTATCTAACAAAAAAAATCTACATTTGTAAGTTACACTTTGACGATAAAGTAAACTACAGTACTTGTATGAGGTGAATTGAAAAATACTATTTCTTTTATTATTTTTACAGTGCAAACATTTGTAATAAAAAATAATATAAAGTGAGCACTGTATACTTTGTATTGTGTTGTAATAGAAATAAATATATTTGAAAATGTAGAAAAACATCCAAAAATATTTAATAAATTTCCATTAGTATTCTATTGTTTAACAGTGCAATTAATAGCAATTTTTTAATTGAGATTAATAATCGCATGAGTTAACTGCAATTAGTCAACAGCCCTAATAATTATATAAATACCTAAATGTAAAACAGCCCTATCATAGAATATCAGTGTTGGAAGGGACCTCAGGAGGTCATCTAGTCCAACCCCCTGCTCAAAGCAGGACCAATCCCCAACTAAATCATCCCAGCCAGGGCTTTGTCAAGCTTGACCTTAAAAATATCTAAGGAAGGAAATTCCACCACCTCCCTAGGTAACGCATTCCAGTGTTTCACCACCCTCCTAGTGAAAAAGTTTTTCCTAATATCCAACCTAAACCTCCCCCACTGCAACTTGAGACCGTTACTCCTTGTTCTGCCATCAGCTACCACTGAGAACAGTCTAGATCCATCCTCTTTGGAACCCCCTTTCAGGTAGTTGAAAGCAGCTATCAAATCCCCCCTCATTCCTCTCTTCCGCAGACTAAACAATCCCAGTTCCCTCAGCCTCTCCTCATAAGTCATGTGTTCCAGTCCCCTAATCATTTTTCTTGCCCTCCGCTGGACGCTTTCCAATTTTTCCACATCCTTCTTGTAGCGTGGGGCCCAAAACTGGACACAGTACTCCAGATGAGGCCTCACCAATGTCGAATTAGAGGGGAACGATCACGTCCCTCGATCTGCTGGCAATGCCCCTACTTATACATCCCAAAATGCCATTGGCCTTCTTGGCAACAAGGGCACACTGTTGACTCATATCCAGCTTCTCGTCCACTGTAACCCCTAGGTCCTTTTCTGCAGAACTGCTGCCGAGCCATTCGGTCCCTAGTCTGTAGCGGTGCATGGGGTTCTTCTGTCCTAAGTGCAGGACTCTGCACTTGTCCTTGTTGAACCTCATCAGATTTCTTTTGGCCCAATCCTCTAATTTGTCTAGGTCCCTCTGTATCCTATCCCTACCCTCCAGCATATCTACCTCTCCTCCCAGTTTAGTGTCATCTGCAAACTTGCTGAGGGTGCAATCCACACCATCCTCCAGATCATTTATGAAGATATTGAACAAAACTGGCCCGAGGACCGACCCTTGGGGCACTCCACTTGATACCGGCTGCCAACTAGACATGGAGCCATTGATCACTACCCGTTGAGCCCAACAATCTAGCCAAATTTCTATCCACCTTATAGTCCATCCAGCCCATACTTCTTTAACTTGCTGGCAAGAATACTGTGGGAGACAGTGTCAAAAGCTTTGTTAAAGTCAAGGAACAACACGTCCACCGCTTTCCCCTCATCCACAGAGCCAGTTATTTCGTCATATAAGGCAATTAGATTAGTCAGACATGACTTGCCCTTGATGAATCCATGCTGACTGTTCCTGATCACTTTCCTCTCCTCTAAGTGCTTCAGAATTGATTCCTTGAGGACCTGCTCCATGATTTTTCCAGGGACTGAGGTGAGGCTGACTGGCCTGTAGTTCCCAGGATCCTCCTTCTTCCCTTTTTTAAAGATGGGCACTACATTAGCCTTTTTCCAGTCGTCCGGGACTTCCCCGGATCGCCATGAGTTTTCAAAGATAATGGCCAATGGCTCTGCAATCACATCCGCCAACTCCTTTAGCACTCTCGGATGCAGCGCATCCGGCCCCATGGACTTGTGCTCGTCCAGCTTTTCTAAATAGTCCCGAACCACTTCTTTCTCCACAGAGGGCTGGTCACCTCCTCCCCATGCTGTGCTGCCCAGTGCAGTAGTCTGGGAGCTGACCTTGTTCGTGAAGACAGAGGCAAAAAAAGCATTGAGTACATTAGCTTTTTCCACATCTTCTGTCACTAGGTTGCCTCCATTATTCAGTAAGGGGCCCACACTTTCCTTGACTTTCTTCTTGTTGCTAACATACCTGAAGAAACCCTTCTTGTTACTCTTAACATCTCTTGCTAGCTGCAACTCCAGGTGTGATTTGGCCTTCCTGATTTCACTCCTGCATCCCCGAGCAATATTTTGATACTCTTCCCTGGTCATTTGTCCAATCTTCCACTTCTTGTAAGCTTCTTTTTTGTGTTCAAGATCAGCAAGGATTTCACTATTAAGCCAAGCTGGTCGCCTGCCATATTTACTATTCTTTCTACACATCGGGATGGTTTGTCCCTGTAACCTCAATAAGGATTCTTTAAAATACAGCCAGCTCTCCTGGACTCCTATCCCCCTCATGTTATTCTCCCAGGGGATCCTGCCCATCAGTTCCCTGAGGGAGTCAGAGTCTGCTTTTCTGAAGTCCAGGGTCCGTATTCTGCTGCTCTCCTTTCTTCCCTGTGTCAGGATCCTGAACTCAACCATCTCATGGTCACTGTCTCCCAGGTTCCCATCCACTTTAGCTTCCCCTACTAATTCTTCCCAGTTTGTGAGCAGCAGGTCAAGAAGAGCTCTGCCCCTAGTTGGCTCCTCCAGCACTTGCACCAGGAAATCGTCCCCTACCCTTTCCAAAAACTTCTTGGATTTTCTGTGCACCGCTGTATTGCTCTCCCAGCAGATATCAGGGTGATTGAAGTCTCCCATGAGAACCAGGGCCTTCGATCTAGTAACTTCCCTAGGTTAAACAATCACGTGCTCTCGCTCACACACACACACACACACACACACACAATTGTATGTTCCATCCTGAGAAATCATGTTATTTTTCACCTAAATTTGTCACATGACTATTAAATGTAACAAGATGTGTAATCTTGAATTGTATTGGACTGTTTTATGTAATCCTATGTTAGAAAGAGAAGGTAAAAGATTGCCAATAGTTAAACACCTATTATTTGGACAGCCTACCTTAGTTGACATCAGAACTGTAGTCTCAACATTAACTTCAACCATGGAGTGATTTGACTCTCTCTGCATCAATTATTTGTCTGGAATATAAACAGTCACTGCCACTGAAATTGATAATACCCCATTACTTTGGGGGCTGATAGCTATACAAGACTGTTGCCTTCCCAAGTTACTACATGAAGCTTAATTATTACAGGATTCTGGACCTGAAGAGTCTTGGGGGTAGATGAAAGGAGGCAACTCTGTGACCCACCTGGTGGTAGCCCATAAAACTGACTTACCCTTCCATAACTTGCACCTGAATAGGAACACTGTTGGTTTTTGAAGAAAATTCTACTTTCATATTGATCATTTCTTTCATTAATCTCCATGCATGTCCCAAAACCTTTTAAAAAGTTTTTTAAAACCATTTTATATCCTAGGGGATTTAGATACACAACTCCCATTAATTTTAATTGCCCCAGAAGAAGGCCCAGAAGAAAAAGCGAGGCCCTGGGAGAAACTGCTGGAGTCCTCAGGGAGGGGAGGTAGCAGGAAACCTGTCAGGCCTAAGAGGAGCAGAAGCTTGGTTGGTTGGATGTTTGGTTGTTTAAACTGGACTTTTGTTACCCCAGAAAGAGATTGAACTTTAAGTGTGACCTGGCTGGAGGGTTACATCATCTAGAACTCAACCACTGCAGAACCCAGTTGGCTGACAATATGGGGCTCTCAAGATGAAGTCCTGAAATGAGGGGGGCACTCTGGTGGTGAGAGTCCCATATTACATATACCCAGTCATTTATGGACATTTATTTACTTTACAAAGCTCCAATACAATATGACACAATATGTAGTGTTGCTCAAAGAAAGAGATCTCTGAGTATAGTTTTAGAAGATGATGCAAGTTAGGACTGGGTTGCATTGGCAGAGCTCTCTGTGGAAAGTTTACACAGTTCCTCCCAGCTTTAATTTAAATATCATTCTTAATCTAAATTTAGTATATTAAAAAATGCCAATATGACTAATTTGGAAACTGTTGTCTCTGAGCCAAGAGGTTGTGGGTTCAAGACCCAACACCAGAAATTGTGTTAAAGGTACTGTTATTCAAAAGAGGCATTCAGACAAGTTCCTTATCTAGCTTACTTTGGTGCTTGTCCAAGCAGAGGTTAGTTAAGACTCATGGCACTTTCTGAAAGTAGAAAATAATTCCTGGCTGCATTTACAATAGCAAAATTCAGATATATAATTAAGCACTAGTGGTAATCAAGAGTGGAGGCTGAAGTATAAAGAGTGTATAAGTGTTTTTACTATCACCATCTCCTATGAGCAGTAAAAATGCAACATAGCAATAAAAAAAACCTGTGAAACATGTCAAAACAAGAGTTTCCACTAATGCTACAAATGGTGAAGCTGCAGTAGTAGTGCAGTACATCAATCTGGCTAGCACAGACCAGGCCAATGTTCACTATTTTAATACAACAAATTCTGTCACTCCACCCTGTACTTACACAAATGACGGATCATCTGGATGGACTGGAATTTGTATCTAAGGTCCCTTAAAATGTTAATTTTTTTTTAAAGTCCCCTGTTGCTTTTAAAGATGAGCTGCAGCCAATTAGCAGGGAAGGAAAAAGCCCCAGTAATCAGTGATTTAATCAGCCATATTGACTTATATCTCAGGTACTTAAAAGTAACACTCCATATTGGACATTCTTTTCTCCTCAAAAAAAAAAAAAGGCTGAGTGTCTATCAGAGTTGAGTGGGAGAAAGGAAGAAATACTTTTTATTTAAGCAGTAATTTTTTTCAAAAAAATCTTGCTAATTCAGTTTCTGTGGTAACCAGTTTATTTTTTTTTCCCCATTAGCACATACAGGAGAATGGTAACCAGTGGAGGCACAAGTAAAGCTTCAAAGATTAATTTAAAATGTTTTGGTTTGGAGGAAAGATGAAAGGAGTTAGGTATAGGGTTGCCAGGCATCCAGTTTTTGACCAGAATGCCTGGTCAAAAAGGGACCCTGGCAGCGCCAGTCAGCATTGCTAACAAAGCCGCTTAAAAGTCTGGTTTGTGGAGCAGTGTGGCTAAGGCAGGCTCCCTGCCTGCCCTGGCTCCACATGGCTCCCAGAAGCAGCTTGTATGTCCAGCTCCTAGGCACAGGGGCAGCCACGGAGCTCCACATGCTGCCCTCATCCCAAGCACCTGCTCCACAGCTCCCATTGGTCGGGAGCCACGGCCAATGGGAGCTGTAGGATGGCTTCTATGGGCGTGAGCAGTGCAGAGAGCCCCCTGTGCCTAGGAGCCAGACGTGTCAGCTGCTTCCAAGAGCCGCCTGAGATAAGTGCTGTCTGGCTGGAGCCTGCACCATGAACCTCCTCCCACACCCAACCTCCTGTCCCAACCCTGAGCTTCCTCCCTCACCCTAACTCCCTCCCAGAGCCCACACCCCCTCCCACACCTGAACCCGTTGGCCCCAGCCCTGAGGCCCCTCCCACACCCGAACTTCCTTCTAGAGCCTCCACTCCAGAACCCACACCCCCAGCTGGAACCCACACCCCGTCCTGTACCTGAACCTCTCAGCCCCAGCCCTGAGTCCCCTCCTGCACCTCAAAACCCTCATCCCTGGCCCCACCCAGAGCCCACACCCCCAGTTCACGGCCGCAACCCTTTCCACATCACAGCTCCCTGCCCTAGCCCAGAGCCCCCTTCTGCGCCCTGAACCCCTCATTTCTGGCCCCACCCTGGAGCCTGCAGCCGAACACCTGCCCCAGCCCTGTGAAAATGAGTGAGGGTGGGAAAGAGTGAGCGACTGGGGGTGGGGGTGGAGTAAGTGGGGGCCGGGCCTCAGAAAAGGGGTGGGGCAGGGTAAGAGTGTTCAATTTTGTATGATTAGAAAGTTGGCAACCCTAAGTAGGTATCATCATAAGCCTAGCAGTTGCGGAGAGTGTCATGAGGGGAAAAAGAAGAGGAGACGAATTAATAGCAGTATGGTTGATGATAGAGAGTAGGGTTATATGTGTGATGTCAGCAAATGCTCCCAACAAGACACGCCTCTGGAAAAGAAGGAAAGCTTTAGAAATGAGCTGGCAGAGTTGGTGGTATAGTTAAAGAGTAGGTCTGTCAATTAATTGCAGTTTTAATTGCATGATTAAACAATAATAAAATACCAACTTAAATGTATTATATTTTTGAATGTTTTTCTACATTTTTTTAAATATATTGATTTTAATCACAAAACAGGATACAAAATATACAGTGCTCATTTTATATTATTTTTAATTATAAATATTTGCATTCTAAAAAAGATAAAAACTAGTATTTTTCAATTTGCCTCGTAAAATTACTGTAGTGTGATCTCTTTATTGTGAAAGTGCAACTTACAAATGTAGACTTTTTTTTACATAACTGCGCTCAAAAATAAAACAATGTAAAACTTTAAAGCCTACAAGTTGAAGCATGAAGGGGCATACAAATATGTAGCATATCTGGCACATAAATACCTTGCAACACTGGCTACGACAGTGCCATGCGTACACCTGGTCTCACTTTCTGGTGTCGTAAATAAGAACCGGGCAGCATTATCTCCCATAAATGTAAACAAACTTGTTTGTCTCAGCGATTGGCTGAATAAGAAATAGGACTGAGGTGAATTGAAAAATACTATTTCTTTTTATCTTTTTTACAGTGCAAGTATTTGTAATAAAAAATAAAATAAAATGACCACTATATGCTTTGTATTCCTGTGTTGTACCTGAAATAAATATATTTGAAAATATAGAAAAACATCCAAAAATATTTATAATAAACTTAAATTGGTATTCTGTTATTGTTTAACAGTTCTGTTAAAGCTGTGATTTAATTGCTATAAGTGCTGGAAGACAGAATACTGGGCTAGATGGACCATTGGTTTGACCCAGTATTGCCATTCTTATGTTCAAAGGGTGTGCCCAGAGAGACCAGAAGGGTTATGAGGTGCAGTTAGATAACTGAGACCTGACAAAAAGTTGGAACTAGAAATGATAGGAAATCACCAGTCATAGAGGGACAGTTAGTGTTCTACAGACAAATTCTGGTAACTTTCCCTTTGATATTTTGATACTCAGCAGCTCAACTTTAAACAGCAGTTTTTTGATGCACAAAATCTTTCCTACTGAAATCACAATTTTGGGCTTCAATTTTCATGTTTCAGTTCCCATTTCATATCTTCCACACACTATCCAATTCTGCAACCATTACTTTCATTAGCAGTGTCCCATTGGCTGCGCAACTACAACAGGACTTCAACAGAACCTTGGCTTTCATTTAAAACCAAGTAATTTTCTAGACCTTGTGGTTGTGGAGGAAAAGCTTGAAAATGTGAGCCGAGAGCACCGTAAAAGGTCAAAAGACGGAAGACAAATCTCACCCCCCACACACACACACATTTATGGGTTTTTTTTAAAAAAAATTCACGATTTTAAAGTCAAACTTAAGATTTTTGGGGTGGAGCTGTGCCTCGTGTTTTTGTCGTTTCGTTTTTTAACATGTAGGGTTTGCAAGACTGCTATTTTCAACTTTGCCTCCATCTCCTCTGCTTTGACACACATAGGCATTGTGACCTTCTAATCTGAGAACAGGACGAGATGTCAAGAGCACCGAAGTATCAGTTCCTGTTTTGACAATGATAGTGTTCTCCTGTGGCTTTGGAAAAGTCACTTAGTATTGTCACCTCAATAACTCCATCTGTAAAATTGTGATAAAATTTTTCGCATACATTTCACAAGGAATAGTTAATGTTTGTATAACAGTCTGACAATTAAAAGTGCTAAATAAGTGCTAAGTATACAATATTTATTAAATAAATTTATTAGCTTCTGTAAATTCCTCCTGCCTCTTTCCATTTTGTCTGCTGATTATTTCCTCTCCTTGGACATAAGGTAGGATTCTACAAATGTTAAATCCAAAACTCCCTTTGTTGCTTAATTCTGTTTTGGCTTTTTCTCCTCACAAGATAAGCATGGTTTAGTCTCTCTCCTCTTTAAAACCATCACTTATCCTTGACCTCACTTGACTCCAACTACTATCTCTTTCCTCTTTCATCCGAAAGCTGACTGAATGCACTGTCTACAATCACTTTCTGGAGTTCCTCTCCTCCAGTTCCATTCTAGAACCTCTCCAGTCTGGCTTCCACTCTGTGTGCTACACTGACACCACATTGCCAAAGTCTCTAATTACCTCCTACCTAAAGATCAGAATCAATACTCTACCTTTCTCCTTGACTTGTCAGCTGTCTTGTTGCAAGACTGGGGTTCGGACTTCATGTTCCTCTCTGAGTTTATAGCAGGTGCAGGTGAATGAAAGACAGGCAGCACCAGTGCATTTAGGATCCCCAAAAGAAGTTCATAATTAGAGAGTACCTAGTGTTCCAGCTGCACCACCTGAAGAACCATTACTGGTTTGTGTATCCAGAATTGGAAATTACTGCATTCCCCTATTAGAAGAGTTGGGGGGAGATCAAGAAAGGAACTGAGAGGAGAAAATGATCCCTTTACACCACCCCAGGAATCTTCCATGTTCAACAATTGTCTGACTGATGAAACTTGTTTTTAAGTACCTTCACACTTGGGAGTCCATAAACACAAACATATTTTCTCTAATCTTGTTTGGTTTGTAGCAGGGGAAGGAGCGATCCAGCTTTCCTGATTAGGCACTGCATTTTATATAGTGTATAGGCAAGTGAAAATGAAATAGTAATGCATAGACACACATTTGGAAGCGAACAGTAGTTCAAACGAACTATTAATAAGTAGGTTAGTTAACTTATTAGGTTAATCTGTGGTGTACTTTTTAAAAATATACATTTAAATGAATACTGTATCTCTGTACACCTAATAATACCAATTGTGTAGAACTATTTTTCCTAAATTTAGTTCTGTGGTATAAATTACCCCCAAAAAAAGTTTTTAAAAATTTGTTCACAATTTATAACTCAAACTTAGTAAAAATATTTCAAAATTAAGTGTTCTGGCTGTGTTTTTTGTTTTTGTGTTTTTGGTAATGGAAAAATTAAATATTACAATGATCTGATTTGTCTGATAAAGTGAAGGCCTGTGCATGATTAAGCAGCCTTCAGAAAGGAAACTAAAGCAAATTAGAAAAACATAAAGCAACAACTGCCCAAGTGCTATTCTTATTCTTGATTGTCATTTGATACTAGGGTGTAGTATGGGGAGAGTTGTATAGCCCTATCCAAAAATCTGTTCAGGCCTTACACCTCGGAAAGAGAGGCCAATTCCAAATGAATAAGATTAAGTGGAGGTCTCCATTCAAGTATTCATTACAGAATATGAAAGACACGGAGGGTGCAAGGGGAAGGGGAAATGTATTAGATCATATTTGAAACTTATTTAAGCTACAGCAGAGTTACCATTTCATCTTTCTTTTGCAGAAAACATTGCTCTCTGATCTGTAGTTGCAAGGAAAAGGGGGTGAAAAGAAGAAGGAAATCTGTCTTGGATAAATTGGAAGTGCTTTGAATTTGCAAAGGGATTTAGTGCCAGCTGCTACAGAAGGTTTCACAAAGCCACTTTTGGCACCGAAATGGATGAAATGCTTCAGACCTAAATGGTAACCTTAATTCTTCCATCATTTTATTTCTCCGGT
Source organism: Natator depressus (assembly GCF_965152275.1). Classification (NCBI taxonomy): domain Eukaryota; kingdom Metazoa; phylum Chordata; order Testudines; family Cheloniidae; genus Natator; species Natator depressus. Next base: position 48,433,557 of record NC_134243.1, read on the forward strand.
GTAACCCCTAAGATAACTTGTACAGATTGTAAAGGATTTTCTTCTTAAACCAGTTCGGTTTAAATATAGTAATCTTACAACAGCTAAATTCTGGATAAATCTGTAATTTTACAACTTGCATGTATTACAATGAAGTTTGCAGTTTTAGCTTTTATATCTGTTTAAGGCCTTGTCTACACTACAAAATTAGGTTGAATTTATAGAAGTCGGTTTTGTAGAAAGCGTTTTTATATAGTCGATTGTGTGTCCCCACACAAATGCTCTAAGTGCATGTAGTCGGCGGAGTGTGTCCACAGTACTGAGGCAACCGTCGACTTCCGGAGCGTTGCACTGTGGGTAGCTGTCCCGCAGTCTCCGCCACCCATTTGAATTCTGGGTAGAAATCCCAATGCCTGCTGGGGCTAAAACATTGTCGTAGATGGTTCTGGGTACATATTGTCAGGCCCCCCCCTTCCCTCCCTCCCTCCATGAAAGCAAGGGCAGACAATTGTTTTGCGCCTTTTTTCTTGAGTTACCTGTGCAGACGCCATACCACGGCAAGCATGGAGCCCGCTCAGCTAACCATCACCATATGTCTCCTGGGTGTTGGCAGACGCGGTACTGCATTGCTACACAGCAGCAGTTTATTGCCTTTTGGCAGCAGACGGTGCAGTATGACTGGTAGCCGTTGTCAACGTAGTCCAGGGTGCTCTTTTAACTGACCTCGATGAGGTCAGGGGCGCCTGGGCAAATATGGGAGTGACTCAGCCAGCTCATTTCCCTTTTAAGTTTCGTCTCATGGCAATTCAGTCCTACCGGCAGTGCACTCTCTTCTGATCAGCAGCCAGCAGAAGACGATGGCCAGCAGTCATACTGCACCATCTTCTGCCGAGCACCCAGGAGATGACGATGGCTAGCGGTCGTACTGCACAGTCTGCTGCCAGCAAGATGTATAAAGATAGATGAAATGGATCAAAACAAGAAATAGACCAGATTTGTTTTGTATTCATTTTCTCCTCCCTCCCTCCCTCCCTCCATGAAATCAATGGCCTGCTAAACCCAGTTTTGAGTTCTATCCTTGAGGGGGCCATTCTGTTTCTCGCAAAGCCACCCCCTGTAAGCCAACCCTGTTAGCCATGTGGTCAGTCGCCCCTCCCTCCACCAGAGCAATGGCAAACAATCGTTTCGCGCCCTTTTCCCTGGATTGCCCAAGCAGGAGCAGAAGCCATAGCACAGCAAGCATGGAGCCCGTTCAGCTCACCACAGCAGTTATGACCATTGTAAACACCTCGCGCATTATCGTGCAGTGTATGCAGAACCAATACCTGAAAAACCAGGTGAGGAGGCGACTGCAGCACAGTGATGAGGACATGAACACACTTTTCTCTAAAACTGCGTTCCTCCGCAATTTGGAGATCATGGTGTAATGGGGCAGGCTCATGCCATGGAACACTGATTCTGGGCCTGGGAAACAAGCACAGAGTAGTGGGACTGCATAGTGTTGCAGGTCTGGGATAATTCCCAGTGGCTCCGAAACTTTCGCATGCGGAAGGGCACTTTCATGGAACTTTGTGACTTGCTTTCCCCTGCCCTGAAGCGCAAGAATACCAAGATGAGAGCAGCCCTCACAGTTCACAAGCGAGTGGCAATACCCTGTGGAAGCTTGCAATGCCAGACAGCAACCGGTCAGTCGGTAATCAATTTAGAGTGGGCAAATCTACTGTGGGGGTTGCTGTTTTGCAAGTAGCCAACACAATCATTGAGCTGCTGCTATCAAAGGTAGTGACTCTGGGAAATGTGCTGGTCATAGTGGATGGCTTTGCTGCAATGGGATTCCCTAACTGTGGTGGGACTATAGATGGAACGCATATCCCTATCTTGGGACCGGACCACCAGGGCAGCCAGTACATAAACCGCAAGGGGTACTTTTCAATGGTGCTGCAAGCACTGGTGGATCACAAGGGACATTTCACCAACATCAACGTGGGATGGCCGGGAAAGGTTCATGACGCTCGCATCTTCAGGAACTCTGGTCTGTTTAAATGGCTGCAGGAAGGGATTTACTTACCAGACCAGAAAATAACTGTTGGGGATGTTGAAATGCCTATAGTTATACTTGGGGACCCAGCCTACCCCTTAATGCCCTGGCTCATGAAGCCATACACAGGCACCCTGGATAGTAGTCAGGAGCTGTTCAACTATAGGCCGAGCAAGTGCAGAATGGTGGTAGAGTGTGCATTTGTACATTTAAAGTGTCACTGGCGCAGTTTACTGACTCGCTCAGACCTCCGCGAAACCAATATTCCCATTGTTATTGCTGCTTGCTGTGTGCTCCACAATCTCCGTGAGAGTAAGGGGGAGACATTTATGGTGGGGTGGGAGGTTGATGCAAATCGCCTGGCCGCTGAATACGCACAGCCAGACACCGAGGCAGTTAGAAGAGCACAGCGGGAAGCGGTGCGCATCAGAGAAGCTTTGAAAACCAGTTTCATGACTGGCCAGGGTAATGTGTGACACTTCTGTTTGTTTCTCCTTGATGAAAACCCACCCCCTTGGTTGACTCTAATTCCCTGTAAGCCACCCGTCCTCTATCACAGCTTGCTTGCAAAGGAAATAAAGTCACTATCATTTAAAAAACATGTATTCTTTATTGATTATAAAAATAGGGAAATAACTCACAACGTAGCCCGGGTGGGGTGTGGTAGGAGGGAAGGAAAAGGCCACTTTAAAACTTGTTGAATGCCAGCCTTCTGTTGCTTGGGCTGTCCACTGGAGTGGAGTGGTTGGGTGCCCGGAGCCTCCCACCCCACATTCTTGGGCGTCTGGGTGAGGAGGCTATGGAACTTGGGGAGGAGGGAGGGCGGTTAAACAGGGGCTGCAGCGGCAGTCTGTGATCCTGCTGTCATTCATGAACCTCCACCAGACGCCGGAGCATGCCCGTTTGATCCCGCAGCAGCCCCAGCATTGCCTCATACCTCCTCTGATCTTCTTGCCGCCACCTCTCCTCATGTTTATCGGCCACCGTCCTGTACTCTGCTGTTGTGTCCCTCCACACAACTCTGTCAGTGCCGGACGACTGCATGAGCTCAGAGAACGTGTCCTCGTGCATGTGTTTTTTTTCGCTGCCTTATCTGAGATAGCCTTTGGGACGGAGGAGGGAGGCTTGAAACATTTGCAGCTGCTGGAGTTAAAAAAGGGAGTGAAGTATTTAAAAAGATACATTTTACAGAACAATGGCTATACTCTTTCACGATGAACAACACTATTCACATTACATAGCACATGTGATTTTGGTACAAGGTCGCATTTTGCATTTTATATTGAGTGCCTGCAGCTTTGGTGTTAGAGATCACACAAGCAGAGCTGGGCAAGAGAATTTGGCTTGCAGGTGGCCATGGTAAGCCATAGTCTTTCAGCTTCTGCAGCCTTTATAACAGCAGCCCCCTCCTTTCCCATACCAAGCAAAGCCCGTTGAGTTGGCCATTTAGTTCTGCAGTTTTCCTGTTAACGTGCAGCAGCAGAAACCAAACTAACCCCCTCCCCTCATCCAATCACTTTTCCTCTTCCCCCCACCGCCTGGCTGGTATCAGGGAAGATCCCTGCTAGCCAAACGTGAACAGCTCAGCGCCAATGGCCCCCGCCCCCCACCGCATGGCCAACTGCGGGGCGGATTTCTTTTCAGCCACAGGCAAACGGCCCAGTAGGAACGGGCACCACTGAATGTCCCCTTAATCAAATTCCCCTATTTCAACCAGGTTACCATGAATTATATCACTCTCCTGAGGATAAGACAGAGAGATAAAGAACGGATGTTGCTTGAATGCCAGCAAACACCGGGACCATACGCTGCCAGGCTTTTTCATGCAATGATACCAGATTACTTGCTACTAGAATGGCGTGGTAAAGTGTCCTACCATGGAGGACGGAATAAGGCTGCTCTCCCCAGAAACCTTCTGCAAAGGCTTTTAGAGTACCTCCAGGAGAACTTCATGGAGATGTCCCTGGAGGATTTCCGCTCCATCCCCAGACAAGTTGACAGACTTTTCCAGTAGCTGTACTGGCCGCAAATGCATCCCAAGTCCTCAGGGCTACTTAATCATTAAAAAATGTTTGCTTTTATAACATGTATTATATTTAAAAAGGTACACTCACCAGAGGTCCCTTCTCTGGCTTCGTTGGGTTGGGAGGGTATTTCAGTCAGGGTGATAAAAAGATCCTGACTGTCGGGGAGAACGGTGTGCTGTGTGCTCTCCTCAAGCTCGTCCTCCTCCTCCTCATCTTCCCCGTCCGCAAAATCCTCAGGCATGGTGGAGAGTACCCCATCATCGGAGTCCACGGACAGGGGTAGGGTAGTGATGGCGACCCCCCCCCCCCGCCCCCAAGAATTGCATGCAGCTCAGCGTAGAAGCAGCATGTCTGGGGCTCTGTCCCAGAGTGTCCGTTTGATTCTTTGGTTTTCTGGTATGCTTGTCTGAGCTCCTTAAGTTTCATGCAGCACTGTGTTGCGTCCCTGATGTAGCCTCTGTCCCTCAGGCCTCTGAGATTTTTTTTGAAATGTTTTGGCATTTCGTCTTCTGGAACGTAGTTCTGATAGCACGGATTCCTCTCCCCACACAGCAAACAGATCCAGTACCTCCCGTTCAGTCCATGCTGGAGCTCTTTTTCGATTCTGGGACTGCATGGTCACCTGTGCTGATGAGCTCGCCTGGCCAAACAGGAAATGAGATTCAAAAGTTCCTGGGGCTTTTCCTGTACACCTGGCCAGTGCATCCGAGTTCAGAGTGCTGTCCAGAGCAGTCACAATGGTGCACTGTGGGATAGCTCCCGGAGGCCAATACCTTCGAATTGCGTCCACACTAACCCTAATTCGAACGGTGATGTCGATTTCAGCGCTAATCCCCTCTTTGGGGAGGAGTACAGAAATCAGTTTTAAGAGCCCTTTATGTCGAAAAATGGCTTCGTTGTGTGGACGGGTGCAGGGTTAATTTGGTTTTAACGCTGCTAAATCCAACATAAACTCATGGTGTAGACTAGGCCCAAGTTTGTGGCTTATAAAAAAACCATTTTTTTGCTCATTTTTCTTCCTCCTTTGAAATAGGAAAATGAAGATAAAGGCTTGATCTTATCCTATAAGTAACTATGGCTTTCTACTAACTACATCTAATGAAAAGACTGTATAATAATAGCCACATGTGCATTTTTTGTTCCTATTTCCATTTATTTCACAAATAACTCTTTAAGACTCTTTCAATAACACAATCCAAAAAACATGGAAACTATGGAAAGGAATATGAACACACTGTATTTTTCTCTCTTCACCTCCTGTTTTCCCCTCCTCACCCTGTTTCCTGTTTTGTTGTAATTTTCTTTCCCTCTCCCTTCTTTCACCATTTTGAGCATCACCTCCTATGATAATTCCTCCCTCTTATTATCTCCTTTCCTTCTTGTTCCTTTCCATTTGACTTCCTGTCTTTTTTATCCTGTTCTTCCTGCTTTCACTCCTTGTCTCTCATTGTTACACCTGATGTATCTAAAATATGCCTAAAATATTAACTATGATTACAACTGTCTCAAAGACTACTTTATATCAAACATATGTGCTGGACAATAATACAAAAACATAATAAGTTTGTCTCTTAAATGTTATTCCAATACAGATAAAATTCTAAATGTAGTTCTTTGGAGGAAGAAGAACTTGGCTGTTTGTGTTCATAAACAGCTCTCAAATATCTTCCAATCACTGCCCTCCTTCAGTCATATGAACAGACAATTTGTACATTTCAGAAAATGTACAAAGAATATTTTCATTTTTCTATTAACATTGGGAGGATTATCTTTTGGCTTTCCTATTCCCATTAGTCATGCACAGGTATTAGCTTTTTTGTGAATCTTTAGTTATTTGTTGTGGTGTCCTAAAGTATACAAAGCAAGGTTGAAGTTGTAGAGGGAGTCTGGAGTACTGGGCCTGGTGCAAGATCTGAGGCCTGAACCAGAAGTTGTGAACGAAAGTCACACCATGTATTAAAGTAGATGCTTACAATTTCACTGTTTAGTACGTGAACTTGGCAAAGTTGTTACTAGTGTACTAGGCACAAATTACATAAATATATTCCAGCTTGTACAGATACACCCCTATCTAGTACAAGATAAGATGGTCTGATAAAATAATGAATAGGGATGTTTTTTCAAAGATATAAGCAACAAGGAGAGGTAACAAAAAGATGTAATGATTTACATAAGGTGGCGTGTAAGTTGTGTATGTTAGTTGTTTGTCTCAGCCTATAAAAGTTGGGATACTTTGCGTTAATTCTTTGTTTGGCCAAGGGGGCAGTGGAAAGTTCCACCACTGACTGAGCCGTTCCTTGCCACAGGGCAGTCATATTAGTGTACCTGTAACTACAAAGCCAGGGCTCTAGGACTGTGTCTTGAGGGCAATAAACCTGGCCAAGTGTCTTTGTGAATGAGCTGTGCCTGTGGTCTTTCTTTGAGTAACATCAAAGTCTGCTGAACTCACATGCTGCTCTGTCTAGTAATAACATTGAAGCTTCAAGGACAGAAGTGCCTAAGCAGTGCTACTGAGGCGACAACATTTCAGCCTCCAGCACTTACTTAATCACACTGGGTAATACTATCAAGGTCTGCTGAACCAGCTATCTGTGCAGCATTGGGAAAGCACACGGAAAGAACCCACAAACACGCAAGGCAACTGACAATAGAAGTATTTATAGAATTCACAGTATGGCAAATTCTTGCAGAAACTGCTGTTTACAGTTAATAAATATGTAAGCAGAGCATGAGAAATCTGACTATCTCACATCTTCTCTAACTCTTTTCACAAATGGACTGACGCTACTAACTTACTATACTGGATGCCACCAAACAGCTGGCATATTGTAATGTCTTTATCCCTGTCAAACTGGGTGAGTTTTGAACCAGGGACCAAAAAGTGAAAATCTTTCAATTTTCCAAGGTAATGTGAAAAAGACAACCTCATCTTAGGTTCTCAGATGATCCCTCTCTTTCTTGGAGCTTTTATTCAGTTCTCAAAGCCCTGTGCAGACCTTCTTTTGAACAGCTTAGTATTATTCCCATTCCATATTGTCCTGAAGAGTGACTTTTTTTTTAGTGGCAGTCATCTCAACCCAGGTTAGCTTTGCTTTCCTGCTCATACTTCCTTATTTTGGTCATTCACCTAGAATAAAGTCATCCATAATGTATGGCTTGTCTGTGCTGGGGATTTTGCACCAGTGTGGCTACACTTATGTACAGTTGCACTATTCCACTATAAAGTGACTTGGACCAATTTAGCCTGGTTTGAAAGGAAGATACGGGTGTGGTTAAATATTCATAGTGCAATAAATGCTTTTATTTGCACAGGACCCTAGAAGTTAGTGTCCCTCCTTTTTCTGTTCTATTTTTTAAGGGGAAAAGATCTACTAGAATCTCATTTTGATTCCAATAGACTAATTGGAACCTGCATTTCTGAGTCTTACAAAGATTGTTGTGCTCCCTTGCCTAGTCAGACACAGGTGCTCACTGCACCCATGCATCATTCATTGGGTGAGTGAGTTGAAACTGCAGGGGGAGAGTTTGCAGGGTTGCCACAGTGCAGTCTCTTCATACTTTCTCTGAATTTTGTAGTTTAAGGGCTTGTCTACATGGTGCGTTAGTCTGCATCAGTGGAGTGTAAAATCTAATGTGCAGCAGCATGTCATACACTAACTAGCCCATGCAGACCCTGCTAGTGCAGGTTTAAAGTTCCCTAGTGCATGTTAATGTAGTACTTTTTGAAACATGACTACATTAATATTCACTGTGGAACTTTGCGTGCCAGTGGGGTTTATACTAACCAGTTAGTGTACGTGAACTGGTGCTTATTGGAATGTACACCTCACTGGTGTGGACTCATGTACTGCATAGACAAGCCCAGAGGGTGGGATTTCCAAAAATCCTTCGCATTAATTGTAATTGTTTCCATTGAAATTAATGGTAAAGCTCCCTTTGGTGACGGAGAACAAGAGTTAGCCAGCGCTGTCCACTTTGGAAAATTCCACAGTAAATTTAATGGCTTTGACCAAATGATGCATCGGCCCAACAGTTCACAGAGGCCTTTCCCTAACTGGTTTCCTCTGTTTGTTAAAAAAGTTCTCTAGTTCAGAACTTGGATGTATGTATGTATTTCTTTATTTTGAAAAGTAGGAGGGCCTCTTGGAGTCCATGTGACTGTGGCTGTCTTTGAACTCCCTTCCAAAATGTGTACTTTATATTTTGTGTATGACGTTCCCATTGGTCTGCACATATGATAACTGTAGCTCAGAAAGGAATAAGGTGTAAGTCATTTCTCCTTTTAATGGAAAGAATTTTTTAAAAAAAATATTTCCTGTCCTTTCCCCATCTGGTGCCTCAGCTCCTCTTTCTTTTTGCCTCTTCTCTTTTTGCAGATCTTTATAAAGGTTAACTTTTGTTTAACTTGCACTTCTAAAAAGAGCAAGATGAGAAACCAATTCAACTTTTAATACCCTCATTACCCAAAGTGTAGAACTATGGCAAATTAGAGCGCTTATTAATTTTGGAAGCCATATTAAAATATAGTATGTCCCCAAAAATATCAGAGTGGGAGGTTATGATAATGTAAATCACAAGCCCACATGTATTTTCCTCTTAAAAAAAAGAAAAAAGGACCACACTGACATGTTTTATTGAGCAAGAGAGCATGTGAATGCAAACTTGAGTCTGTAACTGAAGGTATGTCAGAGTAACATAGTAAAGGACTTGAAGCATTCTAGCCATCAGAGGAGCCTGTTTCTTTGTCTCTGTTGTGCCATTGCTGCCTGCAGTTCAACCATTGTATTTTAAGCTTGCATTGTGTAGGCATTTAAAAATGCATTTGATTGTGAAGGACTTTACCTGGGGGAAAAATCATTCTGGTAGCTTGTATTTACACGCAAATTAGGTTTTTCTTTACTAATAAAAGTTAATAACTGTGGTGGTGGAACAAGACTAGCCAGAGGATGCATTGTGAGAGCATTGTCTCTTGGCTCAGGAAGACCCTACCAGGCTGTATAAGGAGGGATTGTTTTGGCTCAGGAAGTGCTGGATGAAGCTGCGTGGGAGGAGATCTCCCTTGAGTAGAGAAGAGCCAGGGGTTGCCGTTTGGAGAGGTTCCCTCTCAGCTAGACAGACTCTGGGCTGACTTTGGTGGGAAGTGCCTAAGGATGCCACATGGGCAAATTCTTTCCCTATTTGAGAACAGCTGGAGGATGTTGTATGGGAGGGTTCTCTTGGCTCAGGGAACATGTTGTATGGGAGGGTTCTCTCTCGGCTTGAGAAAACATTTTTTCCGCTTGAAGTCACTGAGTAAAATCTAAATGACTAATAAAGCTTCTAAATTAATGTTCAATCGGTTAGAATAATAAAAGTTAATTTATCATCAGGAAGGAAGACCAGAATAAGGGAAAATAATCTATTAAGAGGAGGAAAACCACCACCTTCTCAGTAACAAAGAAAGGTTGTAGATCGCTGGGCAACGCCTTTATTGGACAAACTGATTTGTTCTCCATCTACGCAATTATATATCCATGGAGATAGCCATTTTGCAAGTATTAGCAGTCCTAGATGCACAAACCTTTTTTTCTCTTTTGTCTCAGGGATGCTCTCCTCTGTATATATTGAAGATTAACCATTTGACACCTATGTATTATGTGAATCTTCATACAGAAGTGTTGGTTTGTGAACATGAGAGGAAACTGCCATAGATTCCTGCAGTGCGTTTTTCTCCTGGAAACAACCCCAGCTTTTGTTTCCTCTCTTTGACTTGGCAATAGAATGAGGAAGGAACACATAAAACATGCTGGTGCTGAAGCAGAATCTGATTTGACCGAAAAAGCTTTTTTAAAATATTTACTGTGTGTGTGTGTGTGTGTGTGTATATAGTTCTGTTTTTATGTGGAGGATCGTTGATGGCCTTACAGTAGATTTTTTTCAGGATGAGAAGGAACAGTCATAGCTACTTGTCAGACCTTTCTTTTTCTCTCTCTTTCTCTTTCTTTCATGATTTTACATTTACATGGCATCTTCAGTCTCAGTGGAACTCCTATATAAGACAATAAGATTAATTGCAAAGCTGCATAATGGAAGTTGAGTTTAAGGAGGAATTTGCGGAGGAGAGCAGGGTACGTGCTTGGTGAAGAAGAGATAAGAGGTTATTTCGGCCATAAATGGTGCTGTGCTATGAAAGAAAAGCCAGAAGACCCTTTTGCCCATTTCTGAAATACAGTCCACGTTAGGGTCTTAATAGGAGACAGTTCTGTGAAAGTGTGCACACCACCACTCTGTGTCACTTCAGGAGAAGGAAGGGAGAATACAGCATAACTTTTTTTTTTCTTACATTATCTGAAAATTTTAGAAGTCATATAGGCTGACCTTTACAATAGCCTACTTATTTTATGCACCATCATGTCTGACATCCAGTTGTTCCTCAATTCATAAGTAGCAATTCCTAAGTTGCAGAAAAGGAAAGGTTATCACCAGTGCATAAAAAATAAATGAAACTAGAAACCCTGTGTAAAATGTTCATTAATGGCAACATAATGTCCTTTTTAAAATTTCCTGCATAATTGTACTCTAGATTTAAGATTGCATTTTAAAATATAGTTTCTAGCCCTATAGTTGTGAGGAAAACCTTCAAAATATGAAACAAATGTCAACCAATGCAATGATGTTCTACTTGAATCTGCAGACAGAAACAATAGCTTTTAGATGTATGAAATGCCTAATTCATCTGAATGGGATGTTGGCTGTGAAGCCTAATATTAATTACACCTCTACCCCGATATAACATGAATTCGGAGATAACGCGGTAAAGCAGTGCTCCGGGGGGGGGGGGGGGGGGGTTTGCGCGCTCCGGTGGATTAAAGCAAGTTCGATATAACGCAGTTTTACCTATAACGCGGTAAGATTTTTTTGGCTCCCAAGGACAGTGTTATATCAGGGTGGAGGTGTATTTAGCAGTTGACATTTTAGCAGAAACATCAAGCAAATGTGCTACTTCATCATTAGATGCAGTGGTAGATATTGTCATGGGGTATAATAGTTAGTTGTTGTCAAGGTTGTTTGGGTGGGAAATTAGGAATTCAACTTCTCCTCCCCCCGCCTCCCAAATGTACTGTCCCCTCCATCCTTTCTTCAAAAGATGGAAGGAAAAAGGAGATGCTTTTTTTCCCTAGTACTGAAAGCTTCTAAAGTCCATTGACTTCTGGTGGCTTTTAAATAGTTTTTTGTTTTGTTTTTTTGAAATACAAATAACTGCTTTTTGGATGGTGTTGAAAAAATGGGTGCATTTCCCTTCACACTTCAATATATATCCACAACAGCCTTAATTCCTTGGTTTATATCCAATTCTGCCACATTCTAAATATTGTTTTAACACAGAAAAAATAGATTAATTTTTTTAACCTCAATGGTCAAAATCAAGAATTTTTTACATCTTTTATCTGAAGAGTAGTTGAACAGATTGAATTCAAATTTTGTTTTTGAAAAAAAAGTCATTAGTATGAGCTGAGACCTTGATTGCCAGTTTTCCGCCCTAAACAGACTTTTCCAGCTGAGATATAAACTCCTGAAGAAGGTGATTCATAAATGGAAACATTTTCAGATCAAGTCATAACAAAAAGGAAATATTTAGAAAGGGTACTATTATAAATTGTATTCATTTCCACAGTGGGCTATTAACTCTTTCTCTGGCTTGCTCTGTGACCTAGCCATTATTTCATTTTTATGCTGAATATATGAAAACTGCCCTCTCACAGTTGTGTTAAATATCATATAGCATATATATGCTCATATATATATATATATGCTCATCTGATAAGGAGAAAGATGGTGATTCCTTTCTTTTAAATCCATACAGATGAAATGGCTGCCTCTGAAAATGTAACTTAAAATCAGCAGGACAGGCATTGGCAAGACAAAATGGAAAAAGCCTTTCATAGATTTTGTAGGGTTCAAAACATGTAGTATTGCTGTGCTAGCCAAAGGCCGCTGTGTTTTACATCCAGATTGTGCTGTGCTGCTGCATATCAAACCAACGAGTTTATTTTTTGTGATAAGACAGTAGTCTTTATGTCCTCAAATAGTGATTTCAATTTCACTGTTCACTTGGGGGGAAACACTGGTTTTTATTTTCAAAAGTTGGTTGATCTTCTCTTTGTTCCAAAAAAAAAAAAAAATTGAAAAGAGGATAGTAGAACTAAATTCATAATAATAATAAAAAATTTCTTGCCTGTGTTTTGTTAGTTGATGGGTTTTTTTTACTGCTGCTTTGGTACAAAAATAAAGGCAGCTGGATTGAACACGGAGTCAGACTTCCCAAAAGTACACCACAACAGACCCTTCGGCACCCACATTCTTGTTGCAACCATTGCTAGCTTTGAGTGTCTCTCTGAAATTGCAATTCAGCACAACAGAATAAATACAAATTCCACAATAATCTTCAATTCTCACCCTGTTTAATAGTCTCAGTGACTTTTTGGTTGTACATTTCCTGAGGTTTTATAGCTGATTAGAAGTAATAAATTAGCACTGTGTGCATTAAGCAAGACTTCATAAACTTGGTAAGGATGAATGAGGAAACAACCCACTAGTTTTTTGGTTTTGTTTTGTTTTTTTAATGTGTATTCTCTGCAGTTTGCCTCCTGCACCTTCCTGCCCGGGCTTTTTAATCATGTGATACTTGCCAATATTTTGGGAAGAGATTCCAGAAAACAATATATAGTTAATGAGTATTAAGGATTTGGAAGGCGCTTACGTATATTAAGTTGTCATGGGATAAAAGGGAAGATCCTTTCATAGATTGAGAACTAGTTAAAAGACAGGGAACAAAGGGTAGGAAAATGGCAAATTTTCAGAATGGAGAGGGGTAACTAGTGGTGTTCCCCAAGGGTCAGTCCCAGGACCAATCATATTCAACTTATTCATAAATGATCTAGAGAAAGGGGTAAACAGTCAGGTGGCAAAGTTTGCAGATGATACTAAACTGCTCAAGATAATTAAGACCAAAGCAGACTGTGAAGAACTTCAAAAAGATCTCACAAAACTAAGTAATTGGGCAACAAAATGGCAAATGAAATTTAATGTGGATAAATGTAAAGTAATGCACATTGGAAAAAATAACCCCAACTATACATACAATATGATGGGGGCTAATTTAGCTACAACTAATCAGGAAAAAGATCTTGGAGTCATCGTGTATAGTTCTGTGAAGACGTCCACGGAGTGTGCAGCGGCAGTCAAAAAAGCGAACGGGATATTAGGAATCATTAAAAAAGGGATAGAGAATAAGGCGGAGAATATCTTATTGCTCTTCTATAAATCCATGGTATGCCCACATCTTGAATACTGCATACAGATGTGGTCTCATCTCAAAAAAGATATACTGGCATTAGAAAAGGTTCAGAGAAGGGTAACTAAAATGATTAGGGGTTTGGAACGGGTCCCATATGCGGAGAGATTAAAGAGACTGGGACTTTTCAGCTTGGAAAAGAGGAGACTAAGGGGGGATATGATAAAGGTATATAAAATCATGAGTGGTGTGGAGAAAGTGAATAAGGAAAAGTTATTTACTTGTTCCCCTAATATAAGAACTAGGGCCACCAAATGAAATTAATAGGCAGCAGGTTTAAAACAAATAAAAGGAAGTTCTTCTTCACACAGCGCACAGTCAACCTGTGGAACTCCTTGCCTGAGGAGGTTGTGAAGGCTAGGACTATAAAAGAATTTAAAAGAGAACTAGATAAATTCATGGAGGTTAAGTCCATTAATGGCTATTAGCCAGGATGGTTACGGAATGGTGTCCCTAGCCTCCGTTTTCAGAGGGTGGAGATGGATGGCAGGAGAGAGATCACTGAATCATTACCTGTTAGGTTCACTCCTTCTGGGGCACCTGGCATTGGCCACTGTCGGCAGACAGGATACTGGGCTGGATGGACCTTCGGTCTGACCTAGTATGGCCATTCTTATGTTCTTATGGAAGGATGAATGTGTCATCAGAACATTGTGTGGATAGGTTTGAGTCAGAGTTCTACGTACTGAAGAAGTCCAGATTGTTAAATGACGGTTGTTTCGGATAACCTTTATCTTCCTAAAACCTGTAAAAAATCATTTTAAAAAGGGATGTCATCATGAACCTTACTTAGAAATTATTTTCATAACTTCCTGATTTTAAGAAAGAATATTGTGTTCTGTAGCAATAAGGACATGCCAGCTAGAAATGGTACAAAATCTGTGCTTAAAAGCAATTGGTGGTCTCTGTTGAAGACCACAATCCTGAAATAGGAGATAGAGGCAAAGGAATCTCTTGGGTTTTCCTTTTAGAAGGAAGGCTTAACTACCATTTGATCCAAATTAATGATCTTTTATTTATTTTCTTTGAATGGCCATCTATTCCTAATATTTCTCTCCGTCCCCACCACACCCCCAAGGAATCAGACTAGTATAATTCCAAGGTTGGCAACTTAGAAATTTTATAAGGACAGGGATGCTCCATAGAAAAGCTTCCCATTTTTCTCTCGCAATAGACTTTTTTAGTGATCAGCTAGCAGGTATATGAATAGTTAGAGCTCCAGGCCTCATAAGCCTTGGGTTTTTGTTTGTTTTTTATACATTTTTTGTTTGTTTTTTATACATTTGTCCTTCTTTAATACCGATTGTATTAAACCTGGAATACTAAACCTTGTTTACTTTCATTTTTTAAAGAAGAATTTTGTTTGATATTGATTAGATTTTATTTCTTTCAAGCTGAATTTCATTCTTCCCCAACCTCCTATTACATAGTGTGTTATTGGCAAGGGATGCATTTCCAGGGAAAAAACTGTTCAACCCTTACTTCAGATGCTGCTAATTAAGAGAATCATTGATCGATTTGAGGCCTGAAAAAGGTATTTTCCCTCCCCCAACACTACAGCAAACAGCAGTGATTTTGTATAAAGCATGAGAATGACTGTGTTATGGAAAAAAATGTTGTGTATGCAGTTGTCATAGAAACATGTTATCCAGACGTACAAAATAGAGCTGCAGCCTACAGTGTCTCTGCTGTTTTCTGACACCAGTTGTAAATCAGAGAGGTTATATTAACTCCCTTCTTCTCCCAATTATGAAATGGCATTTAGGAAGTTATATAAAACATGCCTCTGGTTTGGCACGTTTGCTAATATTAAAAGGAAAGTGAGAGAACAGGAAGCTGTCGTTTCTAAAAATGATGTCGAGGAAGAGAAGTAAAATAGAACTGCCAAGCATTGCCTTAACACAAACGTCATTGTAACCAAGATACTTTCAACAATATTGTGCAGCCTTTTTCATAATGAAGTGATCTAGTTATCTTTCTGAAATCATTAAATTACTTCAGAAACTTTAGGCACAGTAGAACTTTCTGATTGGTTGTCAGTGATATCATGTTCTGTAAGGGCTTGTGCCTGATTTCTCCCCCCCCCCCCATTTTTCTGCATATACTGCATTTCATACTAGCAGTAAGGCACAGCAAGTATGCATTTCTGGAAAATTATTACACTTTTATTACATGGCTATAGTCCGTCAACTTTTTATCTCGTGCATTATGACCTGAGCTAATAGAAATATCTGAGGAAAAAATAGATGAATTTTGACAATCTATGGATTTCCTGTGGTTTTCTCCAGAATGCAAGTTATCATTTGAGTTTGAATTTTTCTTATTGTCAAGGGTATTTTTACAATTTAATCTGTCTTTTTGAATATATAATGAGATAGAAACAATAGAACCAACTGAGATTTTATCTTTGCCCATTCATTTTAATGGCATCCTAATGGTGATAACGTCAATACTAACATTACTACCTAGATACTTAGAGCACTTTACAGATGGATGAATAGATAATTGTTAATCAGTTTAATTTGTGATCATGCCAGTTGATTTACTACTTCACACATTTTATCAATCTCTGATATGTGGGTATTTCCTAAAATTGTACAATGTTCTATTAAATTACTTTTCATATTCTGATAATAAAGACATTTAGTGAAATCTTTCAAGTTAAGAGCAAAAGTTGTGTTTACCATTTCATCAGTGTTGAAATTCTATGATGATAGGGCTGGCTATTCCAATTATCATGAGGTTTAGTAAATAGTCTATAAACTCAGCCCACTAACAGAAAAGTTGAGAGAGAGAGAGAGAGTGTGTATGTATAAATATTATTGGAATTAACTTACTATTTAGTATTTAAATGGGTAAGGAATGGTGTCCATTAAAGTACAAAGCAAACAGAAAATCCATCACAGAAATTCTTTAGATTTTTAGATTATCAGCTTCCCCGCACGGATTTTTCTGGAGAAATTATTGGTGATATTCTCTACAGTTTTATAACACTACTCAGGTTCTGGCTGTAATTGCTCAGAAATGCACTGCTTGTTGTCTTATCATTTCTGTAACCATTGCTAAAACTTTTCTTACCAGTTTTAAAGAAAAATTATATTTGCTTGATGCAGACTTTTTCTGAAATAGACCTGAAGGAAAGCTTTGAGAGCTGCCACTTAATATAAACTGTTGACAAACTTTTCCTCTTGTCAGTGCAGCATGAGATCATTGCATGGGGAGACCCGAAAGTCATAAGCATTGAAGCTGTCTAGGAATTCAGTTTCTAGTTGTGCCCTTTTTCAAGAAGCGAGAAAAAGGAACAACTTGCCTTGTTAGTATGTTCTTCCTCTTTTATACATGTTGCTTGGAATTTGCTGCTGTTCTTGTTAACATCTAAGACGATGTCTGCCCAGCACACTATGCCCGGGTTTAGTGGGACCTAGGCTTGTGGACTCATTTGTCCAACCCTGCGTTTGTGTCCACACGTCAATGGAAACTCAGGCTTCATAACTGTGCTGGCACATCCATATTGCACTACCCAGACCCATGTCACAGCTTCAGCATCTATGGGCATGTACTATGTTCCTAGCAACCTCACCAGCTGAAGCCCTCAGGGGCTTTCTCCATAGTGGGTTGTGGGAGAACTGTTTGTCAGCCCTGTGGGAGTTGACCAGAAGTGTGTTGGGTGGGCTTAATCTGCGAACCCATCCAGCTGAGCCATTTTGTGTCTGCACACTATCCGCAGCCAGAGCCAATATGGATCCTGCCCCAGTAGAAGAACTTCTCTACCTAATACTCTGCCATATTTTGGGACACAGGAGGATGCTGGTCCACAGCAAGATGCTGGTGGACATTTCATTAGCAGTTTTTGAACTGCTGAAGGCATACTAACATGCCAGCTGTGAGTCAGCTGATGCTGCTCATGCCTGTTGTTGCCATAGCCGCCGATTTCCCCCCTGTACAATGAAGCAGGAATACAAACAGACTGATGAGCTCACATCATCATGTGGATTAGAGATGACCAGCAGTGGGTCCAGAACTTTTGCAAGAAGAAGCAGGCTTTCCTGGTGGCCTGTGCACCAGCTTGCCCCTATCCACCAGAGTCCAGACACTCTCATGATGGTGGCCAGGCCAATCCAGAAGCATGTTCCTGTTGCCATTTGGAAGTTGGCTACTCGAGACTGTTATGTCCATGGCTAACCAGTTTGGCATTGGCAAATCAACTGCGGGGATTGTTGTGGCAGAGGTTTATGAGGCGAACAGGATTGTGATTTACCAAACGGTTTTAGGCACAATAAATGTTCCCGAAATAATTGCTGGTTTTCAGAGAATGGCCCCTCCCCCGCTGTCTCCCCTCCTCTGGAGGTATGCTGCTGCGCGGGCAGCACAGCTTGCACCTGCCCACCTTCCAGGCTTTCCAATAAGCCTGTCCTGCCGCTCTGAGCAGCAGGGTAAAGGGGCGGGGACAGGAGGGGTTGGATATGGGGCAGCAGGTCCTGGGGGGCAGTCAGGAGACAGGGGGCGGTTGGATGGGGTGGGGGGGACAAGGAGCAGGGGGGGTTGGATGGGTGGGGAGGTTCAGAGGGGGGCAGTCAGGGGGCGGGAAGTGGGAGGGGGCGGATAGGGGGCAGGGGCCAGGCTGTTTGGGGGGCACAGCCTTTCCTACCCCACCCTTCATACCGTTCACAACCCCGATGTGGCCCTCGGGCCAAAAAGTTTGCCCATTCCTGGCTTAGGAGGACATACCCCAGTTCAGAGTGAGGAAAGAGTGCATAGCAGAAATTTGCTAAATCAGTTCTATATATTTTCATAGATCTGTATGTCTTTGAGGATGCATCTTAATGTTCAAAATGTCATCTCATGAATGAAATTAAGTGTAACAACTGAATCCAAGATGAGCAGGATGGATGCACAAATCACAGCTCAGGGGGATTAAGCCCAAGAACAGGATAGTTCTGCCACTTCTGCTGTAAACAAGATAAACCTTAGAAATTTAGAGAACAAAAAGACCTATTACAGATATCATGTCCAGTCCCTTAACAGTATAAGATGATACCCCTATACATACATACTAAAATACTTAAAAGTTTGTGAATTTGAAATAAGTGTATAGAAGATTCCATTCTCGGGTGATGGCATGTCACTATTTTTTCCCATGCAATATTAACAAATTAGTACTCTTGATTTCCAAACATTCTGAATTAAATGTGCTGAGTGTCTGTTATTTATAATAATGAGTAATGAGTGTCTGTTATTTATAATAATCTTTCCAGAGCCCACTAGTTTACTCAATAATTTGATCTTTTTGCAAAGCAGTCTTTTTTTTTCTTGGGGTAACTTTATGTAAAATGGTGAAAAGTACAAAAATAGTCTTCCAACTGGCATGCTTTTGTAAAAAATAAGTTGGGCAAATAAACATTTAGTTTCAGAACCTATCAGGTTATTAATACAACTTTGGACATGCATAACTTTAAGGATTGGACTGAGTGGATTTATATTTATGCAAGGAACATGAAGGCTTACTCTAATTTTTGAACTGTTAAGCATTATCAATGAGCTGTGTGAAAACGATTTTTTCTAATGTTGAAATGGTATGTCAATAGAGTAGAATAAGAGGTAATCCTTGTCTAAAAATTATCCTTTGTACCACTGATATGATGTAAAGATTTTTTTTAACTGGTAATATTGTACATTATTTTTCATGTCACCATTTGGTACAAAAATTAACCTAGAGCATGTGAATGGTATTGATATATACATATACTTGGTGTCTGCAACTGTGCAACAGTCAGTATTTGGTTATTGATCCAAATATCACTAAAAAGAGAACTGTCTCCAGCTGTTTCTAATTAGGGCTGGATTGTTTCATGTGTTCTGAACAATTTCTTTTTATTCATGGAATCTATAGCTTTCCAATTTTTCTCACTTTCTGTAACATACAAGCAGTAATATATTTCTCAGATAACTAGAGTTAGAGCAAACAGAAATATATTGTGAGGTCGGTGTTATTAACATCCTTCTTAACTCTGACTTTGCCTTATGCATATTTCCATCTCTGATACAGAAGTAATAACCTAGAAAAATGTTCTTTCAGATGGATTAGAATAAATGGAGAATCTTAAAACAGCACAGTGGATTCTATAAAATCTGATATCTAGACTCTGTAAATCTTTGTTCCTAATGAGGGACACCACCACCCAATAGAGGGAAAGGAACTTCTGATGGCAAATCAGGGATATATATGGCACTAGCGGTTATTGAATACTCAATAAAATAGCAGTAGCCCTTGGATACAATGCTAGAAATGCAATATATCAAATCCAGAATAATTCTCCCCTTCCCCCCCTTTTTTTTCTGCACCACTGAACTTCTAACACTAGGGTTTTGGTACATGCAGCTATGGGTGTCTTAACTTCAGAAAGTCAGCTCAGCTGGCTATTCTCCATTCAGTATCTAAGTTGCCATTACCTGCTATGCCCTGTGCAGCTTATCAACCTTTTATTCCAAATCACCACCAAGGTTATCAAGTTTTCACATTAACAAATTTATTGCAAGAGATGCAGTAGTCTTTGGGTATACTCCTAGGGGAATTATGTGCCACTGTGTATGCGCAGAATTTGTGTCCCCTGCAGAATTCTTTACTTCTCTGCAGAAAAATAACTTTCTAACAGGGAAGCAAAGGGAAACCCCAAAAGTGGTCATGCGACCCTCCCCAACAGTAATGTTTCACATGCCCAGGACAGCCAGCAGAGAGGTAAATCACTGTGTGGCAGTGGGTGGGACTGGGGAAGGCCTGGCTGGTAGCTCCTACCCTGGGCCGGGCTCAGCTGCTAGTCCCAGCTGTGTTGGGGAGGACAGGCCGGGGCTATGTTAGACCCATTCCCAGATTTCTCCCCTACCTGTAGGAAGCTCTGTAAACTCTTCCCCTTCTTCCCTCCCATTCCCAGCTGCACTTCTTGCATCCATTGCTCCTCAGCTGCAGGGGAGGGATCTCTGTACAGGGAGCTGCTCCACTGTCCACCCAACCCCCTCATGCCCTGACCCCCTCATACCACTGAGCCTCAACTCCCCATACACACACCCAGAACCCCCCTTGACAAGCCCCACTCTCCCTGCACCACCCTGATGAGCTATCTGGATCCCCACCCTACCAAGCCTCAACCAGCTGCATCTGGATCCACACCTGACTGAGCCCCACTCCCCCAGCATCTGGACCTTCCCACTGAGTCCCCCACTCCCAGATCCCCCTGCCGAGCTCTAACCCCCCACACCTAAACCCCGCTGCTGAGCCCCAACCACCTTCACCTGGACCCCCTTGCAGAGTCCCATTACAGTTGCACCCAGAACCCCCTAACAAGCCCTTGTGCATCCAGATCTTCCCCCCACACACGCACCCCCCACAGCAGCTGGATCTGCACCCAGATTGCCCCACACAGAACCCTTTCACCCACACTTGGATCCCTCCACACTAAGTCCCTGTCTTACTGAGCCTGCCTACCCACACCTAGTGCACCTGGCACAGAGGTGCAGGGCCCTGGGTTGTTTCTGGGACAGACCCACTCCTTGCGCTGTGTCAGGATTGGGTGCAGCCTCACCACCGAGTCTGTGACCCGGAGGGGAGCTATACAGTGATTTCCCACCTCTGCAGTGTGACAAAGTCAGGCTGGAGGGCTGCAGGAAGATCCTGGAAGGCTGATATATTAGCCCTACAATGTTAAAGGCCCTTTTGCCTACAAGCTGAGAAGGAGTTACCTCAGGTCAATTATGGACACCTGAATCCAATTAAAGACTGCTTGAGGCCTTTAAAAACCCCTCCTCTGGGGAGAGCACAGGAGGAGAGTAAGAGAGGGACAAGCTGCTGCCAGGCCAGTGGCAACAGGGAAATAGGCTGTTCCTGGGTGAGAGTCTGTGCTCCTTCCCATAGGGGAAGTAGCCAAACCTGAGTGCCTGCCCGGGGAAGGACTGACACCCCACGGCAACCAACCAGATGACACCTTGCACTAGTGAGGGGGGCAGCGAAAGGTACCCCCCCTGGGTTTTTGTTTGATTGTTCCCTTTTGTTTGGTGGATCATCTCTTAGGCTGACCCTCATGTCTACCCTGAAAATATGACCAACGGAGCACAGAAGCGGGAAGGCAAACCCTGTCTGAGTGGGGCTGATTACCCTAGGCCTGCTATCACCAGAGGGGTCAATGCTAAATCTGGCAAAAGAAAAGAGGTGCCTTGCCACAGCAGCCAGTGGCCTGTGCTCCCTGATGCCGTGCTGGAGCCTACACATTTATTTGACAAATAGAATTTGAAGAATTTTGCAGAATTTTGAAATATTGTGCGCAGAATTTTTTTTTTTTTTGGTGCAGAATGCCCTCTGGAGTATTTGGGGCAAAGATCTTGCTGTCTTATTTGTCTAACTAAATATATGTATTGGTATTTGTAAAGTAACTATCACTGGGTATGCAGTAGGATCTTCCATAAGGGAAAAGCAGATATCCATCCTGATCTTTGGGAGCATTTACCACATTCTTGGCACCATGCAAAAAAGTTAAACCAACTTCATAGTCCCCCAGTCTTGGGGATGATTTATATCAGTTCAGATAGGATAGCCTGAAGGCTCCTGTAATTTATGCCAGCAGTCCACAACTCTCAAGGAAATATATGGCAGCAATGCCCCCTGCAATGGATAGCCATCTATTTTGGATGGTTCAGAGTTAATGTTAAAGCTCCTCTTAACTCCACTTATTGTGCCTAATTATGTAGTCGGACAAGCTGCATGTGAGATCTTAACTACCTCACTTCATCCGGAAATTAAATGTTGTATATTTAGGGTCCTGTTTATATTCATTATTTTCACTGTATATGGTAAAAGGGGGTTTCTTTCAACTTGCTCAGAGTTTAGTGTGTATAACTAGGGACCTACCAAATTCACAGCCATGAAAAGCACATCACGGACCGTGAAATCTGGTCTCTTGTGTGCTTTTACCCTATACTCTACAGATTTAATGGGGGAGACCAGCGTTTCTCAAATTGGGAGTCCTGACCCAAAAGGGAGTTGCAGGGGGGGTCGTGGTATTGCCACCCTTACTTCTGCATTGCCAGCCAGAGATTGGTGGCTGTTGGCCAAGTACCCAGCTCTGAAGGCAGCAGCACAGAAGTAAGGGTGGCAATACCATACCATGCCACCCTTACTTCTGAATTGCTGCCTTCAGAGCTGGGAGGCTAGAGAGCTGACTGAGGGACCAGCTCTGCAGGAAGCAGCGCAGAAGTAAGGGTGGCAATACCATGCTATGCCATCCTTACTTCTGTGCTGCTGGAGGCAGCTCTGCTTTCAGCGCTGGGCTCCTGGCCACCTGCCACCACTCGCCAGCTGCCCAGCTCTGAAGGCAGCACCGCCGCCAGCAGCAGTGCAGAAGTAAGGTTAGCCGTACTGCAACCCACCCTACAATAACTTTGCGACCCCCCCGCAACTCCTTTTTCGGTCAGGATCCCTACAATTACAACACCGGGAAATTTCAGAATTAAATAGCTGAAATAATGAAATTTACGATTTTTAAAATCCTATGGTTGCGAAATTGACCAAAACGGACCGTGAATTTGGTAGGGTTCGATGTATAACCATCAAACCTCTTTCCGTAACAGCATTTACAAAAGTAATGCTGAAACATTATTGGAGCTGTTTGTAATGTTTGGCGTGTATGTGGCATTTTAACAATATCCGAAAAAGGCTTAGTTGATTGGTCTGCTATAAAAGGAGACTTAACTACAGATTTTGCTGTTCATTGTTTAAATGTTCTATCTCATTGGATATTTAATGTAAATAGAAGCATCTTGCAGAAAAATGTTTGTAGATTATATGCCTTGGCTGTTGTCGTTCAAGACAACATAATATTAAAGCAAATCAAATGGGATATAAAAATGACAAAACCCAGGTCCAGGCAGTAGCTTCCCTTAGGGAAGTAAGAAGGCAACAACATAGGTTTACTTTGTTTCCTTCTAATAAAAGCATGAGAACTTACTCATTACACTACTCTATTCTCTATGAGAGAGACCAAGCCCTGCTTGGACTCTAGCATGCCTCCCCTTGTTAAGAATATCCCTCCAGGAGAAGTCAATTCACAGAAAGTTGAGAAAATGATGTTTTTTAACTCATTGGTCCATTACTAAAGAATATTTCACATCTTGGCTGCATCATTCCCCATATACTTAGGTGCATAGAGATGGAGTGACCATTCTATTAATCTTGCTTTACACAGCCCTATGACCAGAATCTGCTTTCAGTCACAATTGTATAAGAGTAACTTCACTGAGGTCAACAGAATTACTCAGGGTTACATATTAGTGTTCAAGAGAGCAGAATCTGACACAGAGGCAACTCATGTTCCATGAGCCTCTTGGGGGGGGGGGTACATCTACAGGGCGACAAAAGACCCTGATCCGGGTCAGCCTACTCGGGCTCACGGGGCTACAGGGCTATAAACTTGCCTTGTAGACATTCAGGCTCAGACTGGAGTCCCAGCTCTGGGACCTCCCCTGACATGGGCTCCAGCCCAAGCCCAAACATCTGCGCTGCAATTTAACAGCCCAAGCCTCAAGAGCCAGGCCAGCCATGGGTCTTTTATTGTAGTGCAGATATACCCTTGTTCTATTGGGGTGGCATTATTGTGTGGCTCTAAAGAGGCCTTTTGCCTTTCTGCTCAGCCAGTACAGGAAATTGTGTCAACTAAGAGAGGGGATGTCCCAGAATATGAAGGATTAGGAAGGGAATCATTAGAAATTCTTCCTAGGCCACCTTTGATTAGTACAATAAGAAGAAAGGGCAAACTGACTCTAATGCTTGGAATGGGGAAAAACTTGTTTTTGGAACCACAGTACAACAGTATTTACTTTTTATACAAATCCTTAGAACAGAGGTGGGCAAACTATGGCCCACGGGCCTCATCCGGCCTGCGGGACCATCCTGCCTGGCCCCTGAGCTCCTGGCTGGGGAGGCTAGCACCTGCCCCTCCCCTGCTGTCCTCCCCTCCCCTGCAACTGCGCTGTCAGTGCTCTGAGCGGCTGGGTTGCGCACTCCTGCAGGGCAGCACAGCATCGTGTCTGGCTCCAGCCAGGCAGCGTGGCTGCCAGACATGCTGCTCTGAGTGGCATGGTAAGGGAGCCGTGGCAGGGAGGCCCAGGGGGCGGTCAGGGAGCAGGCGGGGTTGGATAAGCGTGGGAGTCCCGGGGGGCTGTCAGGAGGCGGGGGTATGGATAGGGGTTGGGGCAGTCAGGGAGCAGGGCGGGTTGGATAGGGGATGGAGTCCTGGGGGGGGTGGTTAGGTGGTGGGGGTGTGGATAGGGGTCGGGGCAGTCAGGGGACAGGGGGGTTGGATAGGGGGCGGTGTCCCAGGAGCGGCCAGTCAGGGGACAAGGAGCAGGGGGTGGGGGGTGGGGTTGGATGGGTCAGGGGTTCTGAGGGGGGCAGTCAGGGGGTCGGAAGTGGGAGGGGGTCAGATGGGGGTGGGGGCCAGGCTGTTTGGGGAGGCACAGCCCTCCCTACAGTTTTGCAACCCCAATTTGGCCCTTGGGCCAAAAAGTTTGCCCACCCCTGCCTTAGAGCCTTATTTTCAAAACTGCAAACATAAAAATATCACAGGCACAGAACACTGCTCTTGCTGCCACTTTGGAGAAGGTCACTGGTTTGGTTTGAGGGGTGGAGAGAAATACATGCAGGCCCTGCTAGCACAGGCTCCTCCTTCATTGCTCCTGCTGCTTCTACTGTGGCTTCTGGGGAACTGTGGGCTTTACAGTTACGTATTCTTTACTTTATTATTTTCTTGTTTTATATTAAATCTCTTTTTTTCACAAGTTTATTTAAAAGCTATTTTGCCACATTTTCTAGCTCCTTCTCATGTTGTCACCGCTTGTGAATTGACATTCATACCATCAGCACTTATAGTAATCTATATTAATTCATAGTAGAATCAGACAAACTTTAGGAAACAGAGCTTTAATCAACAATTAATCAAGTGTCTGCATGCCATAGACTATAGTGGCAAGTGCAGCACTTCCAGGAGGGTGATGGTGGGATTTACAGGCTTGCTATTTTAGCCCAGAACAGCTGTGTGTTGCTGGATTGAATTTCTGAGTTACACAGGGCATTGCCATTGTAACAGTGATCGCACCTACTTTCGTTAATATGAAATTTTAGTTTAGTTTGTTAACAATGGACTTTTCGTGGTAGAGGAACGTACAAACACCTAATTCTGCCTCAAGGCAATTTTGTCAGAAATTGACAGATAAGTATGTTTGATTTTGAATTTGTATGGCTTCAATTTTTTAAACTAAAATTAAGGTAAAAAGATCTTTTACTTTTTTTTAAAATAGTTTCCAAATATTTAACTTCAAGTGTAATGACAAGAAGTCAAACCAAAAAGTGTTCTTTTGCTAGAACATTTCAGCTTACGCAACTTCTAATCTACAGACCATTAATGCATTGCCTCTTATTTTAAGTGGCCTTCAACTCCACAGAATTGAGGAAACAACATTGATTTCCTTTATTTTTTTATAGTAGGTTTGTGGTTTTAAGAATTGATTAAATAGTTAGAGCATACATGCTGTATGTTAATATTTATAGGAACTTTCCTAAGATTTAACAAGGCCATACTTTATTGCTTTCATTGCTGTCTTTCATGGTGTGCACATTATAAAACATTCATAATGTGCTGGAAGTTATGCTTGTATTTTACTCAGTATTAATTTGATTGCAGGCTGATAGAGGCCATATTCGTCTCAAGACAACGGGGGTTTTCACAGTCCTTTTAGTTTTGTTCATTTCCACATGTTGGATGAGACAAAATACCATGATGGATGCCTTGTAACACAAGAATAGGTAACAAGGTATGCAGATAACAATGAGATTAATTTTTCATACCGCATGAATATTTGAATCACAGAAAACTGAAAGACAAAGAATTTGCCAACTGCATTGCACACAGAACTAATTTTTTTACAATGTAGCATCGTAAGAAACAGTTTAATGGCTCCTGCTTAAACAGTGGTACTCTATGAAGCACTTGAGTGGCCCCAGAGAGCATTCAGCAAGCCAATTGGAGGATCCTACCACTAATGCACAAAATGGTTTGGTCTTCCCCTAATGTACTGCACAAACTACTTCATTGTCACTGCACACTGAGCACTTTGAGAATATTTAACACTTTGTATAGCACTCTGAAGAGGTAAGACCCTATAAAAAAAATTGACTGTCTCATAAGACCACAGGGGAGCAGGTTGTTATTTCCATTTTACAAGTGAGGAAACTGAGACAGAGAGGTTGTGACTTGCAAAAGGCCACAGATAGTTTGTGTTAGAGTTGGTGTTACAACTCCGTTCTCAGTTCAGTCTGCTAAGCATCATTGTTTGATCTCTTCTTCAAATCACTCCTAAAAGCCTGTCTCTTCAATGAAATATGTGTGCACCGATGTCCACATACAACTTCTCTGACTGCTATCTGTATTCATTATACTTTACATGTTTACCTATTGACTGAGTGTTCTTCAGGACAGGAACCTTGGGACAGATTCATATCTATTGTTACCACTTTAAAGCTTGAAATTAATGGAATTATTCAGGATTTACGCTGGTTTATTTAAGAATTTAGGCTTTTGTTTTTTATTTCCATTAGTTTCAAGCACTGTAATGGATCCTTATAAATAATACATGTGTTTATACATTTAGATACAGGCATGTATTTCAGTGAATTCTACAGGAATGAGACACCCTTCTTTGGTTGCAGTTGCTAGCAATGCAGCTAATGCAGACTGCTGCTGACGCTTTTAACCATTCTACTTTCTAACTCTATTCAGAGCTGGTCTAAATGACACAGTGATAAAATTGCTAGCAACTGGCATTCCCATTCTACAGTGAGAGAATTGCCTAAAATCATCACTGTAGACAAGGCCATAAATACTCTGTAAAGGCAATTAATAACAGGTATCCAGGGGTATGTAACTGAGTTTTAACAATGTATTGTTGCTAGCTATAATTTGTAAAGCAATCTATACAAAGATATATTCTAAGAACAGACAACAGATCAACACTGCTGGACAAAGCTCATTTTCTCCTTCTCTAGCCCAGTTTTTTCCATTGATCTAGTGCTAGTGTAATTCCATCCTATATGGTACACAACCACTTGTCAATTGTGGTTCTTTTTTTTTTTATTGCTTCACATTTTTTAGTTTTCTATCTGAGATTTGCACTTTATATGTTGATTTCAATATCCCCAAAATGTACCTGAGCATTTCATAACAGTACATGTCCTTTTTTTAACTAGGAGGAAAATAGCACTGATGATAACCCATAGTCAATACCTAGGTGCTGGAACTAGGGAGGGCTGGGGTGCTGCTGCAACCCCAGTCTTTAAGTGGTTTCCATCATATATAGGGTTTACAGTTTGGTTCAGTGGCTCTCAGTACCTGCACTATACAAATTGTTCCAGCATCCCTTAGTCAATAAATTGCAGATTAGAAGGTGCCCTGACCTTCAGTTTGCAGCTGAATGGGGACACCATAGGAAAAAAGTAATAGACGATACTTCACCTGTGCTGCAGCTCGGGGCTTGGGGCAAGGCCAGTGGCAGAGCTGCACCTGGCTATGGCTCCGCCTCCAGCCTCAGGCCCTGGCTGGGCCCCACTCCGGGCCCCAGACCCACCCCCAGCTGCAGCCCCAGCCTCAGCCCCTTTATCTCTGTCTGTATCCCCTCTCCTGCTCTCCCACCCCCCAAGCTGCAGCACAGGAGTTAGGGGGGACGCAACCCTCAAAAGTTATGCTTTAGAGCTTAATAATCCCCCCAAAAAACACCCAACAATCTAAAGGGGGTGCACCACCAATTTAAAAATCACATTTCTGCCTGAAACTTTCATACATACTATGGCTACAAATAACCTCTAGTACTAGAACAGAAAGATTAAAGAAAAGAGGGGTTTGTTTGTTTGTTTGTGCCTGTGACAGCACTTTGTTAATAAAAATCGTTGTTGCCAACTCTAACAGTTTTATTGTGAGTTTTGCAATATTTTTGAAGTCCCTGTTCCTGGGGTATTAGATTAGATGAGAATCTCAGGATTCCTTTAAAATAAATTAAGTTTCTAGTTCTCCAGGTTTGGAGAAAAGATTGAAAACGTGACTTAAGTGTATCCTAGAGATTCAAATATTAGAAGGCAAGTAAACTCCCCAAGTTTATTATTTCTTCAAATCTCATGTCTTTAAGCCAATCTCATGATTTTTGTGGGGCCTGATGCATGACTTTTGAACACCTGGGATTAGCAATACAGTTGTTTCACTGTTCTGTTGGTCATTTATGCAACTTACCATAGCTCTTCACAAAGCAGTCTATATGTGCACTTCCCTGGGCTCTGCGAGAGCATGTTTACCAGAAGCATCTGCAACAAAACTGAAACTTAAGGCCTCAGAAAGATGTCTGCACAGAAAGAAAAGGAGAGGAGAGCCATAATTGGGTCCAAATATATTTCGGGTAATTCTTGAGCCCACCCAAAAGACCTGATAAATACAGAACTCCCCTTTTAAAAATTGTATGGACTTTTTATTTTTTTTAAATTAGGACATACTGTTGAAAGTATACTGTCTTGGAAAATTGAACTTTTTTAAAACGTCAGTTTTTTTAAAAAAATCAACTTAATACTTTTTCTTTTAGTTTCTGTTTCTAGCTTTATTATAAAGACAGGAAATATATATTCTTTCCAGGCCAGGTACTGAAACCAAAGATGTGCAAAGCAGTAGAATTCCCAAAACCTTCCAGGAGATGTATCTTTCTACTAAGCACAAACTTTCCAGGAATTATCAAAATGTACTGATTTAGGGCAAAGTTTTAAAATACTTTTTACAAACTCTCATAATAGTACTTCAGTCTTCACTTTGCCCTTGAAAATAAAAACCTTCACTCAACTTGTAGTCTTTTCTGGGTTTTCTGTTTTGCCTATACTTACGTTGCCAAAAGACTATTCCTACTTGTTTTAAAGAACTCTCTGAAACAATGCATGAGGAAAGTATTAGGAATATGCTCTTTACGTTCTTTCACTCAACCTTGCAAATATTAACCAAGTCGTGTGAATTTAATTTCAACAGGCACACACCTCATTATGAAAGTGAAGGGTGTCTCCCTCCCCCCCTTCTCCCTGCATGCTGCTTGCTCTTTAGATTGTAATACACATTCCAAGACAGTCCATTGGCTAATGGGAGAAAGCTAGATCTTCAGCTGCTGATATATTTGTAAAGGGGTGGTGTTCTTTAAGAGCTTGCACATGTCCATTCCACTGTAGGCGTGTGCGCACCTCATGCATAGTTTAGGAGAATTTTTTTTCCTGCAGTGGTATCCATCAGGGTTGTCCAAGCACCCTCCATTGCCATATGCCACAGCATGCTAGTATAAGAGGGCAGAACCAGCCCCTGCTTCCCCTTTGTTCTTTCTTACTGCCAATGACAGTTGTCGGCGTGATTCCAGTTTCATCCGCAGCAGCCATACAGGCACTGTTTTTGCTCCCCAAGCCCAAGATACACCAAGGAGAAAGTGCAGGTGTTGTAGTAGGCAGCCTCCAGTGCACTCCTCTTCGGCAGCCCTGGTGCAAGCCACACCGGCCACTGCTTGGTCAGCCCCGGGCAGTGGCCAGTGCAGCTGGTCCTAGGGGGTGTGGGCAGCCCCGGGGGACAGCTGGAGCAGCTGGTGCCAATGGCCCCTGGGACCCCCGAGAGCAGCACCCCACTCCCCAGCCAAGATTTAGTCAGGAGTATGTAGTATAAGTCATGGACAGATCACAGGCTGTGAATTTTTGTTTATTGCCAGTGACCTGTCAATGACTTTTACTAAAAATACACATTACTAAATCGTAGCCTTACTCATAGTCACCAGGTTCCTAAAGGGTTTGATCAGATTGTATTCACACTTACAAGATTGCAACCCTCCTTGGCATCTGAACTTGGTCGTGCCAAAATTGGTGGGACTACCTTTTGAACCCCTTGAAACTTGCTGTCTGCTGCATCTCTCTATGAAGGTAGTATTTCTAGTGGCTGTTATATTGGCCAGAAGAGTGGGAGTGTTAAAAGTCCTAATATCAGATCCTCCCTTATACAGTTTTCCACAGGGATAAAGTTTATCTTTGCCCTCACCAAAATTCCTTACCAAGGTAGTCTCTGATTTTCACGTTAACCAGGCAATCTCTTTGTCAACTTTCTTTCCAAAACCTTGCACTCCTAGAGATGAGAAGAGAGAGCATTTTCTGGATGTGAAGACGACTAGTTTTCTATTTGGAGCACACAAGTCCTTTAGGTCCTCAATTGTTCATTGTGATCGCAGACAGAGCTAAGGGTAGACCAGTGTCTACTCAGAGGATTTCAGCCTGGATCTCTTCATGCATTCCTTTATGCTACCAGTTGGCTAATATAACCCAACCAGCTAGGGTATTGGTGCATTCAACTAGAGCTCTGGCAACATTGGTGGCGTTCTTGGTGCAAGTACTTATCATAGATATTTGTAAAGCGATGACTTGATCATCTGTCCACACTTTTGCTTTGCGTTATGCCATTTCCCATCAGTCCAGGAACAATGCCACTTTTGGATGGGTTGTCTTACAATCACTGTGCAGGTAAATTAAGACCCTACCCCTATGTTTGTCTGTCTGTGAGTCACCTACAGTGGAATGGATATGTGTAAGCACTTGAAGAAAAAATGGTAGTTCTTTGAGATGTCAGTTCCATGGCTCACCCACCTTCCCCTCTCTCTCAGAGCCTATCTGGCATAAAGGAACTGAGGGGGATCAGGAGTGGCTCTGCCCTGCTATACTAGTACGTAGTGGCACGTGGCAACAGAGGGCATTCAGACCTCCCCGATGGGTACCGTTGAAGTGAAAAAGTTCTCTGCATGAGGCACGCGCACAAACCTACAGTGGAATCGACATGTTGCACATATTGCCAAGTGCAAAAAATACACTCTCAGATTAAAATCTCTCTGCCAAAGATGGAGAAATAATCAAGAGTTCCACTAACAGAAGAAAGCTTTGTTTAATTTTATTTTAAATTTTCACATCCTGATAATATAGCAGTCCTATTAAACTTCAGAGTCTACAAGTGAGATGACAAGGTTGGAGTGAGTTAGTGAAACAGTTGCAAACACTGTTATTTTAGTCATCTAAAACTTTATTGTGGGGGGTGGGTAATTCCATTTTCAAAAATAGAAATTTTCAGTTACTCTATAATGTTGCACATCTTGAAAGGGGGTGATTAGTGTCAGTGGGAGTTTCAAGTACTTTGCATCTACCCGTTATTTGGCCCCTAGACAATAGTTTACACTTTTGACAAACAGCTGTTACATATGCTCAGTTAATAGATTTGACAACAATTTTCTCTGTGTATTGCATATCTGCATTCATGCACAGTCCCATTGCTTTCAATGAACTTGGCATACATTTCTGTCATAGTTAAGGCTTGTGGACCAGCATTAACTATACAATAAAGGCTTTTTAAACCTGGCTGATTTTATTTTAATTTTGACCTGAAAAATCCAGTCCTGACTGGGGTAATTGACAGGGGCAGAGTAATTGTTTGTTTTCTGTCACTTGAGGCTCCCAAAACAAGAGTGAGGTGAAATTAGGACATATAGGAAATTATCCAGTGATTATACAAAAGAAAAATGAAGATCTTTCTAGGGAATCTCTGAAAGAAAAGCCTCAATTGTTAGGCAAAAACTGTCAAATAGTATTCTGCTGGAAAAAACAATCCTGTGTGGCATAAGAAAAACCCTGTGTGCTTACATAAAAACACAAATCAAAATGCTTTAACTTACAAAACAGTTTTAAAAACAAAAATCTGCTCTTTAAAACTAAAATACTATTTCCCCCGCCCCATGCTTCACTACTGAAATTTTCCCAGAACAACCAATATCTCTTAATCCTAATGCCACATACCCTTTGATGTGCATCATCAAAGTGCTGTGCAAATATTAACTAATTTATCCTCACAAAGAACTGTATGGAATAAGTAAACATTCCCAGTCTACAGATGAGGAAATGAAGATGTTGACTGACTTGTTCAAGGCTACACTATAAATCAGTGGCAGTCAGGATTAGAAATTAGGATCTCCTGGCTCTAGACCTGTATTCATTCCATTAGACCATGTAGAGTTTCAGCAGACTTTTGTATTATATTAATAGCTGTCAATCTTGTGAAGCTTTAGATGACATTTTATGTAAATTATTTAATGAGCTAATTTGCATAAAACTATGCAACTCGTTTAAAAATTGTGTGACTTTAGTGTTGATGAAAGCCTGAGAGCTCTGGTATATTATTTATTTAGAGGGCAGCAGTTGGGCAGGCTTCCACTAAACACTGCCGTAAGGGGATACCTCAGTGCTGATATGGTAGGAGGGTTAGTTCAGAAAACAGGGCCCTCACAGTTTGTGGCCCACCTCCAGAGTCTGCCAGTGAGTGTGAAGCATGGTGCTGAGTTGGTGATGTAGGAGCTGGAAGTGAGACATGCCAGACTGATTTCACAGAAGAGCCACCAAAGATCCATTAGGGAACAATTTTTAATCACTAGTAAACTGGGCTGTACTCAAATTGGTGACCTGCAGGTAAAAGGCTTGATAGCTCATTAGCAATGCCCTGTGGCATCCAGTCCCCAAACAAGTGCAAATGTTATTCCTGCAAAGATCAGGCTTGCTTTCTGGGACGATAAGTTTATTAAATTAAGGTCTGACATTTTTAGAGTTTACATAGGTACGATCTTCCACCATCTGCACATAGGCATAATCTTGGGGGAGGGATAACTCAGTGGTTTGAGCTCTGGCCTGCTAAACCCAGGGTTGTGAGTTCAATCCTTCAGGGGGCCATTTAGGGATCTGGGCCAAAAATTGGGGATTGGTCCTGCTTTGAGCAAGGGGTTGGACTAGATGACCTCCTGAGGTCCCTTCCAACCCTGATATTCTATGATTCCACACATTGCTCTCAGTCTCCCAAAAACTGGGTTTCAGTTTTCAATCAAATGCCACTCTCTATTTTAAGGGTATATCTACATAGGGATAAAAAACCTGTGACTGGCCCTGGCCACCTGACTCGGGCTCAGGCTGAGGGGCTAAAAATTGCCTTGTAGACATCTGGGACTCTCCACCTTCACTCTCCACTCTCCAGACCTCAAGCTCAGACTCCCGCCTCAGCCCAAAGGTCTACACAGCAATTTTTCAGCACCAGAGTCTAAGCCCCATGAGCCTTAGTCAGCTGACCCAGACCTGCTGCAGGTTTTTTCGCCCCATGTAGACACATCCCTAAAGGAATGCCTCCTATTAAGCAGAATTCAAACACTAAAACTATTATACATATTAACACAGTATCCAAACTCTCTTCTAAATAAAATGTTTTGTAATGTATAATTTTAATAATTGCAGTAAGTCATCCAAACCAACTTTATAACATATTTTCCACTCAGGTCATCAAGTAGCATGTAAACCCACAATCTTCAGTGTCACAGCACAGATTTCTTCTACTCAAGCTATAGGAGTAACTGATAAAGGAAGCCAGCTGTTATCTTCTATGTGGACCAACCTGTAGAGGGAGACATGACACCCAAGTTGCCTTTTTGTTACAGTTATTTGTGAAATACCACAGGAATGGGAGCAGTGTGGTCTAATAGTTAGGGACAGCCTAGGCCAGTGTAATGATGCACTGTTTTGGTTGTCTGTAGGAACTGAACCTGGGACCTCTATATGTAAAAGGCACAAGCCTCTACCACTTGCACTGAAGGAACAGGTCTGTTGGCACTGAGGGAGTCACAGACTCATAAACCTCTGTACATGAGCTAACCTACCAGTGGGGAACAAAAAGCTACAGTCACTGCATAAGCAACATAATTTTGAAAGGAGGTGGCAACATGGATGAGAGTTGCATCTGTCGTATTAGAGATTGGAGGTCTGTTCCTAGGTCTGCTTGAAATGACCTTGTGCATGATTTGTTATCTTTATCTGTAAAATGGATGAACGATAGTTACCTCCCGTAAAGTAGCAGTAGTAACGCCTTGGTTAATGAGCGCTGTGAAACACCCAGAAATATTAACAGTCAATGGAAAAACTAGGACTAGAACTTGTGGTCTTTTTCCCTTACAATTCAATACCCTATAGCATAAGGGAAGGCACACCATGTGGAAGAGTCAGTCATTGTCAGTCTGTTGCTCCTCATTTTACCCATTCCTACTACCCAGTTCAAAATGTCACAGTACTCCATTTAAAGTTTGTTTGGCCATGCTTTCTGTACTACTTTGGGTTTTCCTGTTCCCTTTACATGTAATTACATAGTAGTGGGGTTTTGGTTTGGCTTGTTTTTATTATAGCTGACACTACTGAAAACATGAGGGGGAAAAACAATAAAGCTTAGAGGATTGATAATGGGAGCCTTTCACATCTAGGACACTAGTTCAAACTTGACCTATGTTAGTAGTGACTGAATGTCATTGACATCATACAGCTGGTACAGCTGCTGTAAAATGATTTGGTGCTCTTGGTCCAATTGTTAGGGGATAGGCGGTCACCAAAAATATTTCCATTGCAACTGGAACTTAGACTGTAAACTCCTGGGGACAAGAACCATGTCCTCATACGAGCTTGTGGAGCACTTAGCTCAATGGGATCCTGCTTGTTTATTAACTAGATAATAATGCAACCCTGTTAGTCAGCAGAGAGCAATAAATTTTAAATGAGTATGAAAACAACTAGCCTTTCACCTAGTGATCCCTGTAAATTAGAGTTGAGCCATATTAGAGGAACGGTAACCTGCTCTCTGGATAAAGAGACTTAAATCTTTAGTATTCTGTTAGGCATCTTGCATAAGGAATGACTATGGCTGTTGTGGTATTTTTAAGTAATTTATTGTAGTTTATCTTTTTCAACTACATTTCTCTCTTTTTCTCTGTATTTCATGTATATATAAAATATACACACACTCATTCATATGTGTATATAGAGAACGTTACTATATAAGTAATCTTGGTTTATGGGCAGCTAGAACATCTAGCTAAACATTGCCTCTGGTTTCTAAGCGGCCAACTACCTTGAAGAGCAACCACAGAGTGATAGAATATTGGAATACAGCATAATACATACCCACTCACACTATTTCCTATTGCATCTTTCTGCCATAATCATCCCTGAATGTCCAGGGTTCCAACTTAACTGTTTCTTCTGCATATGAACAGAAATGCTGTCAGTTTTTTCAGATACTAGTGAAATAGTTGCTGATCAGGCTTGAAAATTGAAAGCTTGAAACCTTGCCGCTACTTACTCATTGGGTCAGGGCACAGTGAGAAATCTGAAAATTAAAGAGTTGAAGGAGTGCCCAGGCAAAGGAAGGACAGTGAAAGGAAAGTGGCAAGAATATACAAGCTTATTTCCTTTCAGTGTATGTGTGTACATACACATAAATAGATGAAAACATAAAAGATGCATATAAAATTGTAATTTTCAGGCCTGATCAGCAATCACTTTAATATTTGAAAAACTGACAGCATTTCTGTTTGTATGTAGAAGGAACAGTTAAGTAGGAATCCTGGCATTCAGTGACCTTTGTGATGGAAAGATGCAATGGGAAATGCTGTGCAAGGGTATGTACCATACTGTATTCTAATATTCTGTCACTCTATGGCTGCTCTTGAAGGTAGTTGCCTCTGGTTTCTAACTGGCCATGTTCAACTTGATGTTTTTGCTGCCCACAAACCAAGCTGGGTTATGCTATACATTTTATCTACATGAAGGCAGCCTTCTCCACAGTAGTATTTACTTTGTAATTATCTCTCACCTCTTCTCTTCTTAAAGTGCCATGGTGGGATGTGTAGTGGTTTGCTTATTTGATGGGCTTGCACATGCTTTTGAAAATAAACAAAATAAGTTTCTCCTCTTATAAAGCTAAAGAAGTAAATTCTGTGCCTCAAAAAGGCAATCTTTGAATATTTTGCTTAAAAGTAAGTAAGGTGGCATGAGACTTCTGCTAAACTTCCTTTCAGATTTTGTGCTTGATTATATTTTGCTTTTTGTGCATAAAATCCTTTATTTCTGGATTTTTTAAAGTGTGAAAATAGATTGGGCCAAAAGAAATTATTGGTTTTCCTTTGAGTGATTGATCTAAGATATGCAACTTCAGCTACGAGAATAGCGTAGCTGAAGTCGACGTATCTTAGATCGACTTAGAATCACTTACTTCGCATCCTCGCAGCACGGGATTGATGGCCGCCACTCCCCCGTCGACTCTGCTTCCGCCTCTCGCCGTGGTGGAGTTCCGGAGTCGACGGCAGAGCGATCGGGGATCAATCACTACCCGCCGGATTGGCGGGTAATGTAGACATGGCCTTCTTGTGATAATCTCTCTGCAGCTCATCCTTTGGGGCATGGGCCATGGTTCCCAACTTCACTGGCTTCTTACCCTAGCATTTTCATATAGTCTTACTGGGGACCTTGGGAGTCATATGCGCGGGAATGCTATCCCAAGAATCCCATGTTCATTAGAAATCTCCTCCTACTCCTGCAACAGCCTGCACAGGCTTCTCAACCTGAGGATCCTGCTGAGAAGATGCCAACCCTCTCAGCTGACTTATCTCATTGCCTTCCCTGGACAAGGCTGTGGATCCTTCTGCTGAACAACAGCTCGGTGATGTTAAAGGTTTTCAGGACTTATTAAAAAGGGTGTTAGACTCTTTACTAATCCCTTTCAAGGAGGTTCTGGAGCCCACTCTTAAACTTATTGATGTTCTCCAGTCATTGACTGCTGATAGGATAGCCCTTCCCGTTAATAAAGCCATTATAGATACTGCAAAAATTCTTTGGCAGACTCCCACTAAGCAGCTCCCACATCTTTGAGAGCAGACAAGAAATAACCACATTCCATTTAGGTCTAAAATAATTAATTCCCGCTTGGTGCTGAGCTCTTTCATGGTGACAGCCAAGTATAAGAAATCTAGGCAACAGTTCAACTGCACCTGAAGACCAGGAGCCCTTCATCAGTCATCTTATAGTTCAGGGTTGTACACTATCAGACTCTTGTGAGCAAATATGATTTTCCAAACTATGAAGAATTGTCAAAAATTATGGATAAACTTCCCCTGGATGCTAAGGCATAGATTTCTTCTCTAGTGACAGAAGGACAGTTCATAGCCAAAACCAACTTACAAGTGACACTTGATGCTGCTGACACTGGATCAAGCTCAATGGCTACAGCAACAGTTACGAGTAGAGCCTCCTGGCTAAAGGAATCATGGGAAGTATAGTCTATAGCAGAGGAGTTAACATTTGAAGGACAGAATCCCTTAGGGTTTACATTCCAGCCCATAAAGGAAGCACATCAGGCAACCAGGTTTAAACATCACAAGAGACCAGCTCCTCTACCAACCTTTTTCCACTACAGACCATTAGAACCACCTAGAAAGAGACAATGTTTTCATGGGAAGATACCATCTGCTTCCTTGACTCATATATCACAGACTGTGCCTAGTGGGAAGCATTCATTCTTCTTCGAGTGCTGTCCCTGTGGGTGCTCCACTCTAGCTGTCGGTGCATCCCAGCGCCATTGATCGGAGATTTTCAGTAGCAGTGCCTGGTCGGGATGCAGGCGCTCAGTTGACATCTCCCGTCTCGTTGGAATCTTCTTGAGCGCCTGCGTCCCGCACCCCCCTCAGTTCCTTCTCAACCGTCCCTGGCTGAAGACGGGGCTCGGGGCAGTGCTACTTCTCTTCCCTGGTCCCTATAGGAAAAAAAGTATCAAAGAATATAGAAATAGTTATTAGTTACATCCCAGTTGTTTCCCTTCCTTTGGTGTAGTTACATAGTTAGTTACTTAGTTAAAAAAAAAATCAGCAACAACTTTTTGCTTCAGGCTTGTCTCCTGCTGAGACACTCTCCCCTGCCATTTCTAGTTCACAATGCCAGGGGCTTCAGGATTCAGAAAGTGTGTTTCCTGTCAGGACTCCATGCCACGGTCCGATGGGCACTCACACTGTGTGAACTGCCTCAGAGAAACCCACATCCCTGCAAAGTGCCTCCGCTGTACGAGCCTCAAGTCAAGGGCTCGGCTTGACAGGGACCTGCGACTTAAAATATGTCTGATGGAAAAATCCCTGCAGCCCCTTTCGGAGACGGGGAAAGTTAACCCGCTCCTACACGCTCCCCGGCCAGATCCGAACCAGTTGGGAGCACTGCTTCACCCTCTCTGGAGCAGAGGCAAGAAGCACAGCAGTCTCATGGGAGAGACTCCAACAAGGGTAAAGGGTCTCCTGTGAGATCCTTACCCTCTGTGCTGACAGCGCCACAGGCAGGCACCTCAGCCCTTTCCAAAGCCTCAGCCGTGGCTCCCACAGATCGCAGAGGCAGGAATCTGACCTCCAGTACCGGGAAGGTCTCCGCAACACCGAGCGCCTCAGCACTAAAAATAGCCGCAATGCCGGCTGCACGCTCTGCCCCAGTGCCAACAAGGACGTCAGCACCTACCCCCTCCGTGCTAAAATAGCTGTGGTGCTGACTGTGCGCTCTGCCCCGGTGCCAGGAAGAATGTCAGCACCGAGCCTGCCTCCTGCCCCGGCACCAGCAGCGGACCCCCGTGCAGGGCATTTCTAACAGACCCACAGTACCGCTGTCACTTTCACTTTCCAATGCTAATGCGCTGGAGCAGAGGCCAGGCTCAGCGCAGCCCAGGGAGCAGGAGCAACAGTTCCTCACTGAATGTGATCTATCAGTGCCACCTGAGCTTAACTCTCCACTCCAGGATACACAGGGCTCACTCTTCAAACAGCCGCTCTCACCACCTGAACTGGCTACCTTCACTGACAGCGAACCCGATATACAGCAGCAGGTGGAGTTCTCCCCACCTGCCTCTTCTCCTCCACCGGACCCTCTTCCATCTCAAGCTACGGTCCTCAGCCACCAGCCTCAGTTTCCCTACTTCACCCCTACCCCTCCCACACTCCCCCCCCACACACCCGTGGATAGCATCTGGGTTCTCCGACCCTATGCCTTGGCCCCAGTGGTACCCTTGGCCACATCCTCCTACTGCTCATGCTCAGACCTCTTCCATGAAACCACTACTTGCTTCTGTGCCTCGATCTCCAGCTCCGTCCACTTCTAGAGTGCCTGAACCCCATCCTGAGAACGTGAGCTATGAACCATATCCTGACTCACTGACCCCTAATTCTCCATCTGCTCCAGACAGAGCCCTCTCCCTCCCCCCCCCCGCCTCCACAGAACGTGGACGACTGTAAACAATTTCAAGAGCTTTTCAAGAGGGTGGCACTCAGTCAAGACATCCCCCTAGAAGAGGTTCAGGAGACACAACACAAACTCCACAGAATCCTTCAACCCTCTGCATCCTCAAAGATCGCGCTCCCTATAAATGAAGCTCTGCTGGAACCAGCTGACACTCTGGCAAACTCCAGCTTCTTTATTACCTACCTGCAGAAAGGCTGAACGTAAATACTATCTTCCTGCTAAGGATGCTGACTTCCTATTTTCTCACCCACAAACGAACTCTCTCGTCATGGATGCAGTTGCACAAAGGACGAAACAGCCACAATATCAGCCCACCCCGCAAGACAAGGACCTTAAATGCCTTGACGTCTTTGGACGCAAGGTTTACACGTCCTCCACTCTTCAATTCAGGATTGCAAACTACTCTGCACTCCTCGCCAGCTACAACCTTGATAACTACAATAAACTTTTTGAATTTGCCTCCTACGTTCCAGAGGATAGGAGAGCGGACTTTAAATCAATTCTGAGCAAGGACCAATTGATTTCCAGAATGGGCCTACAAGCCTCTTTAGACAACTTCATGGCTTTCTGCATCTGGCATCCCTAAAGATCTGCAGCCCAAAATGGAGGACCTCCCCTTTGATAAAGACAAACTGTATTCCAAAAAAACTGATGAACTACTTCACACTGTGAAAGATTCGGGAGCGACACTGCGCACCCTGGGTATTCACCCATCTCTTCCCAGGAGACAACGATACCAACCTTATCAAAGACTACGCACACAACAATATTATCGGCCTCAACCCAAACCATATGACCTAAATAGGAATCGTTCTAGACCCCCTAAGCGCAGACAAAATCAAGCTCAAGCAACCACCTCCCACCCATCCGGGAATAAACAACCATTTTGAAACATTGGTCGAGGGTCTGCGCAACCACCCCTTGATTCCACAGCCTACTTGCCCATTTGGCCACCGCCTCCAGAGTTTCCAACATGCCTGGCAGCGTACTACACAGGATCACTGGGTCCTCGAAATAGTTCAATCCGGTTACTCTATCCCATTCATATCCTATCCTCCTACCCTTCCCCGTCCCTCTTCAGGGACCCCTCTCATGAGCACCTACTTCGCATAGAAGTGGCTCACCTTCTCCAGCTAGGCACAGTGGAACCTGTGCCGACGCAACATCGAGGGAAAGGATTCTACTCCCATTACTTCCTGACCCAGAAAAAGACCGGGGGATGGAGGCCTATACTAGATTTACGCCGACTGAACAAATTCATGAGAATACAAAAATTCAAGATGGTCACACTGGGCACAATAATTCCTGCACTAGATCAAGGGGACTGGTTCACAGCCCTCAACCTACAGGACGCTTATTTTCATATATCAATTCATCCAGCTCACAGACGCTTCCTACGATTCGCAATCGGTCACAACCATTTTCAGTACAGAGTTCTTCCTTTTGGCCTCTCCACAGCACTGAGAGTCTTTTCCAAAACTCTAGCCATGGTCGTGGCTCACCTCCACAAACATGGGATCACGCTTTTCCCCTACCTGGACGATTGCCTCATCAAAGGCAACTCCTATGGCAAGACACTCCAAGCTACCCGTTTTGCCATCTCCCTCTTTCACAGCCTAGGCCTCCAAATAAACATTCAAAAATCCACCCTGAACACCTACACAACAGATTGAGTTCATCGGAGCTCATCTCGACTCAATCCAGAGCAGGGCCTCGCTCCCATATCACAGATTCCTCGCTATCACGCAGCTCATACGCACGCTCTCTATTCGTCCCAGGACACAGCCAAGAATCTGACTATAGCTCCTTGGTCACATGGCAGCCACCACCTTCATGGTCCAGTATGCCAGGCTACACATGAGATGTCTTCAGGACTGGCTCAATTCCAATTTTAAACCCAGCAGACACACCTTAGGGATGCTGCTAACTCTTCCTCCCAGTGTTCTAGCTTCCCTACATTGGTGGACAAGACCAGAAAACCTCTGCACGGGGGTTTCCTTCCAGCAACGATCCCCAATGCTCATGCTCACCACGGACGCTTCCCTAATTGGCTGGGGAGTGCATGTAGGGGGACACAGGGCATAAGGCCAGTGGTCCGCATCAGAGACATGCCTACACATAAATCTCTTAGAGCTCAGAGCAGTGAGGCGAGCATGCCTTCACTTTCTTCCCCGCATAAAGAACAAATCTATTCGGGTCTTAACAGACACCATAGCATGTATGTACTACATCAGCAGACAAGGGGGAGCCCAATCACATTCCCTTTTCATGGAAGCCATCCGACTTTGGAATTGGTGCATACAAGATCAAATACAAATCATTGCTTCCTACCTACCAGGCTGCCACAACACTACTGCCGACGCACTCAGCAGACACTTCTCAACAGAACACAAATGGGAACTGCATCCCGCAATACTTCAACAGCTCTTCTCCCTCTGGGGCACCCCATCAATAGACCTCTTTGCCACATCCCAGAATCAAAAATGTCGGCTGTTTTGCTCCAGAGCGGGACTTCGGACTGCATCCCTAGGAGACACGTTCCTCATCCTGTGGAACAACTCTCTCCTCTACGCCTTCCCACCAATCCCTCTGCTACACAGCATTCTTCGGAAGATCATAGACGACAAGGCCCGGGTCATCCTTATTGCCCCGGGTTGGCCGAGACATACGTGGTATCCTTACCTACTCCGCATGTCCTCCCATCATCCGCGGGCTCTCCCCAACAGGCCATATCTCCTTTCCCAGGACAACGGACGGGTTCTTCACCCTCAGCTCCAAAAGCTCCACCTGACAGCCTGGGTCCTTCTTGGTTCCAAACCCACAAACTAGCCTGTTCCGAGCAAGTCCGATATGTCCTTCTGCACAGTAGAAAAGACTCTACTTGTAAAACTTACCTGCAGAAGTGGAAGCGTTTCGTCCGCTGGTGCTCACGTAATCACTTAACGCCCAATAAGGTGACCCTCCCTAACATTCTAGACTACCTCCTGAGACTAAAACAGGACGGACTTTCGCTTAGCTCCATCAAAGTACACCTGGCGGCGCTTACCACCTTCCACGACCTGTTAGAAGGTTATTCACTCTTTACCCACCCCACCATAAAACGATTTCTCACAGGCCTGCAAAATCTCTACCCTGAAATTTACCCAACGGCAGCTACATGCAATCTTAACCTCGTTCTTCACTCTCTCATGAAACCTCCATTCGAGCCTTTGGCTACCTCCTCTCTTCTCCATATGTCCATGAAGGTAGCTTTCTTAGTTGTAATAACATCAGCAAGGAGAGTAGGTGAAATAAGCGCCCTGATGGCCCATCCTCCCTACACAATCTTCTCCAAAGACAAAGTCACTCTGAGACCACATCCTAAATTTCTCCCGAAGGTGGTATCCACCTTCCATCTTAACCAATAGATATAGTTGCCTACTTTTTATCCCAAACCTCACAAGGCTCCACACGAAGCATCCCTACATACTCTCGATGTCAGGCAAGCAATCGCCTTTTACTTAGACAGGACTAAGCCATTTCCACGACTCTTTGTCTCCATCACTGAAAGATCGAAAGGTACAGCTATCTCTAAACAATGTCTGTGCAAGTGGATCTCTGACTGCATCAGATCCTCTTACCGTATTCAAAATATTCAACCGCCCGAAGGCATTAGAACTCATTCCACTCAAGCTATGTCAACATCCGTTGTCTTCCTACATAACGTACCCATTTCTGACATCTGTAGAGCGGCTACATGGTCATCTGAACACACGTTTGCCAAACACTGTGCTATCACGCAAGATACCATGGCAGACACCATAGTAGGCCATACAGTACTCACTGCCACATCTCCAAAGTCCTACTGACCATAGTGGGTACTGCTACACATTCACCTAGAGTGGAGCACTCACAGGGACAGCACTCGAAGAAGAAGGGGAAGTTACTCACCTTGCAGGAACTGAAGTTCTTCGAGATCTGTGTCCCTGTGGGTGCTCCACTTCCCACCCTCCTCCCCTCTACTTTTGAGTACTAGTATAATCGCTCCATGCTAGAGAAGGAACTGAGGGGGGTGCGGGACTCAGGCACTCAGGAA
Organism: Natator depressus; assembly: GCF_965152275.1. Classification (NCBI taxonomy): domain Eukaryota; kingdom Metazoa; phylum Chordata; order Testudines; family Cheloniidae; genus Natator; species Natator depressus. The sequence continues at coordinate 48,477,258 of NC_134243.1, forward strand.
GATTCCAACAAGATGGGAGATACCAACGGAGCGCCTGCGTCCCGACCAGGCACTGCTACCGAAAATCTCCGATCAACGGCACCAGGACGCACTGACACCTCGAGTGGAACACCCACAGGGACACACATCTCGGAGAACTTCAGTTACTGCAAGGTGAGTAACTTCCCCTTTCGATGGGTCAGTCAAGAGAAGTGTAATCACTTCCAAGGATCCGGAATCACCAATGCTTCCTTTTTGGTGCTCCCAGAGTTTCTTCAGCCAGCATGGTCCTCCATCACCTTGGACCATTGGGTTTTGGAGACAATTACAATGGGTTGTTCTGTCCAGTTCTAGTCTGTGCCTATTCCCACTCCCATTCTGTAACAAGGCGTTCAGGTTTTCTGTATCTTATGAGGACCTATTAAGTAAGTCTTCTCACTCCTTTCTCTCAGCATGATAGAAAGGGTCGTTCTTCACTACCATGGGACGGGATTCCACTGCAAATATTTCCTCATCCCAAAGAAGAAAGGAGGGATGATGGTCAGAAAATACCTGTAGTGCTGTAGTTCTGGAACATGCCTAAGAGACCCTCATGTTGGAATGACTGAACTTGATCACAGATACCAAGGATAAGAAGAAATGGTTTTATACAGATTGTAAAATGGTGCAAAGAGATTATTATAATGTAACATACAATCCTGTGACACTGTCAGAAAGATTCAAGCCCTCCCCAACCACTTGCTGTATCAGGTAGTATATAAAATGTATTTGCATACTCTGTATTTTTGATAGCAAAGATAGACTGGAAACGGAGCACTCTTCAAAAGTTGAATTTTTTTAAAATGTTGCATGTGGTCCCACCATTGTCTTCCTCACTTCATTTTATATTTTATCTTTCAGTGTGATAACATTTAAACCACCAAAAATAATGCTTAGCACTTACATAGTTTTTCATCTTCAAAGCTGTTTCCAAATATTAGCTAATTAATTAAACTAAGCTTCAAACTTATCATTCTAGTAAGTGCCAAGTTACTTAGGGAGACATATGCGGCCAAGAACATTCCTTCAGTCTTTTCGAATGACAGTAACGGTACTGATCCATCCTTCCACCTCCATCACTGTCATTATTGATATATATTATTTGTATAATGCCAAAGGTATGCGTGGCTCTTAACAGGAGCCACACTGATAAAATGGACAGGTCATTTCCCTAAGGAGCTTACAGTCTAGGACCCCAGTCCTGCAAACACTTACACACATGTTTAACTTTACTTCCACATGAGTAAAGATAAGCTCACGTGTATATATTTGCAGGACTGGGATCTAAATTAGACATAACTCAGCAAAGAATGACAAACAGTGAGTGAAGGGAATGGAAAGGGGAGGCTATAGCAGTGAGAGATTGAGATATGGATGTTACCTATGAATCTTTAGTTCCAATATTTATAGTTAGTATATTAAAATAAAGAACAGTATCTGGTAAAGAAGGAGAGGGAGGAAGATAAGAGTTATGAGACTAACCAAAAAAAAGTGATTATTGAGAAGGATTTTGCAGGAGGAGAATCAGGTTGCCTGGCATACAGGGATAATATTCTAAGCACAAGGGGCCTATATGAGGGAAAGAAAAGTGTCACCTGTGAGAGATGTAAGGGATATATAACTTAGCTAGATTGACAAAGCGTAGGTAAAGCACGATATACTCTGCACTGAATTGGACCTAGATTCTGTAACAAGGCAATCAGGTTTTCTGTAGCACTCCAGTACAGTCAACTGATATAAGTGGACTCAGGAGTGAATCTGTGAAGCTGAGGAATTTGAGTTTGATACCAAAAAAAAAAAAAGACTGACAGATAGAATATGGTCTCATGAGGTGGAGGCAACTTGTGGAGAGCTTAGGAACACAGGAATTGCCAGACTGGATCAGAACAGTGGTCCATTTAATCTGATATCCTGCCTCCAACAGTGGCCAGTACCAAATAACATTACTAGAATCCCTGTAATGGGCAATTAGGGAATAACCTACCCTCAAGATAAATGTCTTCCTAACCCCAGGCAGTTAGTGATTGGCTTATGTGCTGAAGCTGGGTAGTTTTATATCCCTTATATTTTTTTATCCTAGCTAATGTAACTAGATGTTCTCATTATCTATATAAATGTCTGATCCTTTTCTGAATCTTGCTAAGTTCTTGGACTCAGTGCTGTCTTGTGTCAATTAATAATTTTATACACAATGCATAATTTCCTTGTAATTGTTTTAAATGTGTTGCCTTTCAAGTTCATTGGATTCCCCTTGTTCTTGTTTTATGAGAAGGTGAACAGGAATGCCTGGTTTACTTTCTGTATTCCATTAATAATATGTATCTCTGTCTTCTCTCATTTGTCCAATCTCTAAACTAACAATCCTTTTCAATTTCACTTAATATAAAAGACTTTTCATGCCTCTAAATATTTTGATGCTTTTACCTGGACCCTTTTTATTTCTTCTTGTGATAACTAGAACTGAACACAATATTAAAAAAGAGCCCATCCCATTGATTTATATAATGTTCTCATCAGTATCATTTGTTATCCCATTCATTGTGCATCCTAACTTTTGTGTGCTCTTCACTGTGCAGATATTTTCACTGAGCTGTCTGCAGTGACACCTCAGCCTGTTTCCTGAGTTGTTATGCTTAATTTAGAATCCAGCAATATGTATAAGTATTTCAAATTATTCCTTCCATTGTGTCTTTAGCCATCATATATTTCATCTGACATCATGATCCTTGTTCACCAAGCTTTGCTTGATTCCTTTGGAGTTTATACAGTTTTCTCAAGTCTTGACTAACCACAACAGTTTTGTATCATCTGCAAATATCACCTCACTCTTCATTCCCTATTTGAAATCGTGAATGAATACTTTAAATAACATCGGTCCTAGTCTGGGAGGCACACCACTGTTAGCCTTTTGAGAGGGACTTTGTTAAAAGCTTTTTGAAAATTTAAATAAATATAAACTGTTTCTCTGTTATTTTGTTGACTGGGTCAAAGAGGTCTAGTTGACTGTAGAGGCACAATTTCCCTTTACGGAAGCCATTGTACTTTATCTTTGTTATATCATGTTTATCTATGTGTTTTATAGCTCTCTTTAATTATTGTTTCAACCAGTTTTCCTGGTACTGAATTAAGGCTCACTGGTCTGCAATTCCCAGGATCACCCCAGCACTTTTAATAAAGATAAATACAATATTTGCTATTTTCTAGTCTTCCAGTATTGTCATTGGTTTTAATGAGATCACATATTTTTGTTAGTGTTTCAACCACTTAGTTCTTAAATTCCTTCAGAATTCCTGGATGAATGCTATTAAATCCTAACGACTTGTTGCTCTTTAATTTATCAGTTATTTTAGTATCTCCTCTTTTTTTCAGTGGCTGACAATGTCTTATTGTTATTTCTTGAAAAGATCCGGTCCGGAGTAGCTTTCTCCCCAACATCTTCTGTGGTCAAATTGATGTAAGAAATTGTTTGACTTGTCTACAATGTTCAGAAGTCCAGCAGACCTGCTGTTCTCTTACAAGCTTCCTGCTTCTGATATACTGAGAGAATTTCTTGTTTGTTTTTATGTTCTTGGATAATTGTTCTTCAAATTCCTTCATCACTTACCTCATTTCCATTTTGAATATTGTATGCCATTGCATTTTGCTTATTTTATTTAAGCAGAAGATGAGAGAGATGATTTTTGGTGTTATCATGTTGGATAGCACTATGGGGTGTCATGTGAAATTTGGAAAACCCAGAGGTTTTAGTAGTTTAGGGAAGCGAATGACAATTACTTGAAATAAATTGAAATGAAAGAATTGATTCAGTAGGATAGTAATAAAATTCACTGTTTTTATTTTCAAGCTGCGTGATCAGCAGAGGTGTAACCACAAATACCTTGCCAGCTTTTATCACAGCAACAGTAGTGTCAGTGTTTTTCAGGTCTTTTCATTATAGTTTATTGTGCATATCCGCGTTCTGCAGATGTTGCACCCTGTTGTAAAGTTAATTCTCCCCAGTCATTTTCAATGTACTCTAGCAGCTGACAAAAATATATATATGTGTGAGTGTAGGGTCCTGCAAATTGAATCCTAAATGTACTATTGTGTTCACAGTTGGTGTATATCAAAGATAACTGAATTGGTCCAAAGAGAGTCTTACTGGTATATTCTTAGTTCAGCGCATGAGTGGCTTGAGTCCTACAACTCCGATTAATTCTAAATGGAGTTATGACTACACTCAAATGCATTGAATCTGGGCACATGATTTCACATTTCTCTTATCCCTATAGATTAGTAGAAAGAGTGATGAGGTTGCCCTAAACTCACTCTCCAGCAGGACACATAGTATATACCCCTTTTTAGGAAGCAAGATAAACCAATAAATAATGAAAATAAATTTTAGCATGAGTAAAAAGAAATGATATGCTAAAAGAATTTACTCTGCAGCAGTGTTTGAACGATTTCAGACTTTTTTGTGTTTCAGGTATATTGATAGCTGTACAATTATCCTTCCAAAATAAAATATGCTATTAAGTGGGCTTTCTCCCATTAAAGTATATTTTCTTTTTGTTGTACTGGAACACAGAATAATTAATTAATATTCAGATAAATCAGCTACTTGTTGTATTGTGCTTCAAAACCAGTAGCTAAAATTTACCATTATTAATGGGTGTTTTGTCCCAAATTTGATTAATCAGGGTGTAATATAATTACTTGTGCAGGCACTGATGGCATTTCTTTCCCCTTCCCATATGCAAAGTTGTCCATTTGGCTTAGATGAATTGAGAGGGAAGTGTCTCTCTTTTCCTCTGCAGCACTGTGTATTGTCTACCCAGGGACAGGGTATTTGAGCTAGATGAACCAGTGACGTGATCATTCTTATGGCACATTTTCTTATGCAATCTAGAATGGGGAAAACACATTTAAGAGGTTCCCTAATCTACTTGGTATTATGAAATTGTAATTTAATTTAGAATAGCTGTCTATTTCAACTTTTAATGTTAGTGTAGCAGTGAAAGTTAAAAACAGAAATTGTGTTTACAGTTGTCTCCCTGATTGTTTCATGCCATCTTGGAGAAACTTTACAAGTAACTATACCTACAGTATATTAATTAAAGATCTTGTAATCCTTTTTCCCTTATGGTGAAATGGACAGGACAGTGGGGTCTAATTAGTTGTGTAATTTGTGTTTTGGCAGCAGATTACTGTCTGAAGAGTGATTCTAAACAAGTCTTACAATTCTTTAGTCAGTTATAAATAATTGCCTTCCCATCAGTCACATAAGGTTTATGATTCTCTAATGTTCTGTAAAACTTTCATTTTGTTGTCTTTTGTGTAGTTCTCAACACTAGGGAATTCTGGCTGATAGACAAAATGATCGTTTACAATGCTTCCCATTTGTAGATCTCAAAGGTAGCCAAGAATCATAATCACTATAAAGTTCCAGCCTATATACTATGGTGATTGGGCATTGGATAAATACCTTTCTCGAGAGATGTCTCCCCATGCACACCCCAAAACCAACCGTCCCCCAAAGCACCCAAAATATTAACCCTCTGATTACATGGTTATAAACATGCTCATATTTTTCTAGTAAATGCATACCAATAGCTACTTCTGGAGGGTACATTTTAAGAGTAAAATTATGGTCGCTTATAAGTTTATATGAATACCATTACTATTCAGTTTCTTATTCATTTCAGGCATATGACTCACAAAATAAACAATGTAATCCAGTGTATATGACATCAGATTAGGGGTCAGGAAACCTAGGTTCTATTTCTGGCTCTGCCAGTGACTTGACATGTAACCTTGGCAAGTCATTTAAGGTCTGTGCCTCAATTTTCCCCTCTGTAAAATGTGCATAATAATGCTTACCCATCTTTGTAAAGTGATGTAAGATGTATGGATACACTATATAAATGTTAAGTATTGCCTTTAGTATTATATCCAAAGCTCTGCTGTAATACTACTAACATCATATATATTTATGCATGTTTCACACCTCATTGAGAACACCTGCATGATTACTCAATACATTGTACTTCTGGGTGATTATATATATATATAAAATATATATAAAGTGTGTGTCTCTCTGCATGCCTTAACTTGGGACCATGTCTTCTCTGGCAATAAAATTGTATTACCTCTGCTGTAGTCTCTGAACACAACAGATGTTGCAATTAGCTTCACTTTGGAGTCTCTTCCATTTGGAGCTGTACAAAGGAGCTAAACTTGGTAGTTTATTTGAGAGGGAGGAGTTAGACTCGTCTTTCTCTCCTCCATGCCATAACAGGCATGTGCCACATCTGTTTGGTTTCACAGTTATCAGTGCTAGACCTGCTCATATTTCAGCTGCCTATATGAGTCAATGAGTTATGCCTCTGAGTGGGGGATGGAGCAGTTTCAAATGGTGTTCCCAACTAATAGAAAGGTATGTATGGAGTTGGGGGATTTCCAAAGTTATTCATCATAATCTAAAAATTAAAAGAAAGAGATGGAGAAGGTCAGACCTTGAAATAGATTTTGTATGAATTTTTGTTGTTTTTTTTTAACTGATACTTTTTATGATGACCTGTGCATACCCAAATCGCTGTAATCTGTGCCTCTCAAAGAAAACTGTACAGGCAAGGCCTAGTGGTTTTGTGGTAGTATTATGAACTCCCATCCAGGAAACCTAAGTTGGATTCCTGTTGCACATTTCTATGGGCTGCAAGTGCTGCAAAGGCAGTGTTCTTTGATGGTTGGAGGGTGGTAAAAGAACTATGTGTTGATAACGAGAGAGGCTTGTGTTGATTACTAGCTAAATAACGGTCAGGAGAGAATCTTGGTGGCTGCAACTCTGTCTGAAAACTAAGAATGGTGAAATTCTCTCCACAAATGGGTATGCTGAAGGTAAACATCATTTTCCTAAAAGAGGAAACACAAAAATAAAACTGTACTTTGATATGAAGTACCTAGTGATCAAAAGTGATGGTATTGCAATGGCAAATGACTGAAACACATACATGTCCATATTGCCAGTAAATGTAACAGGCACTCATTTAAGAGGAGGTTTTTGCAGCATAAAGCATTAAAAACACATGTCTAATAGGTGCATTCATTTTAACATATTCAGTGAGCAGGCCTGATTAATTAGTACATGTCACCATCTGGTACTTACTAAGACTATTCATTTTTAAAATGTTGAAATTGTAGGGAATGGTGCACACCAATTATGTTCTTTTTAACTGAATTATATTGGTATAAAGTTTCAGTGGAGGAGGTCATCATTGTGATTCAGCCAGCATTCATCTCAGGGAGAACTGCCAACCTGAAATTATTTAGAACAAAGGAAAAATGCTTGAAATGCATTGTGGAAAGAGAAGAAAAATGCCTGAAATGCATGTATTACTATCTTTAGGCACGCAATTGAGAAGAGGTCAATAAATAAGAGTCATAAAAATACCTCTGCATTTCAATGCAAGGTTCAAGCACCTGACATCAAGATGTCTCAACAGATCATCTCTTCATCCTAATGCAGAGCCCTTGAATCTGTCATCTTGCACCACACTGCACTGATAAGTGGAATAGTTTGTTACATTTTCATGAGCTTGATATCAGCATAGTGCGCCAAATTCAGCCCACAGGTAAACAGTTGCATATCTGTTGAACTCAGTAGAGTAGTACACCCTTGTAGAGGACTGAATTTGGTCTACAGTGTTGTCAAACTGTTGTTTTACTGGTTCATCCATCTAGTGAACAAGGAAGTATGATCCAGTGGCTAGAGCACTAAATTAGGAGGTGAGACGTGGATTCTATTCCTGGCTCTTCCATTGACTTACTTGGTGAATTTTAAGTTATTTAATGTCACTGAGCCTGAGTTTCCCTATGTGTAAAATGTGGATGGTAATGCTTGTTCACATTTCTTAAGTGCTTTGAGGTCTATGGATGAATAACATATCAGCTTTAAGTATTATTAACTATTATATTTTACTTGAGAAGCCCAATTTCTGATTTATAGTGAATGTGTGTGTTCAGGTTTTAATTAGCCCTGATATTTCCATGTAAGTCTCTTATAATTCATTATAGTGATCACTTTGGGATAGGAATTTCCACAGAGTTTTTCTCATTTGCTTCAATGGCTAGGTAGCTTGTTGAGTGGTGGCATGCAAACTATGGAGGGAGAGACTGAATATGTTCTTTTGATATCTGAAGAATAAGAAGATTTAACAGGACAGGGGTGTGTCAGTTTCACAAGCACCTTTCTCTTGAATAGTAGAGCAAAATAGATTCATAAGCAAATTATGTTAGATTATCTCAGCCAAGTGAAATTTTAAAATATTCGTTTTTGAACATGAGGTACTTTGTATATGTGTTTCCATTAGCTTCAGTGGACTCTGCTGCACACTATCAAATGATACCTCTTGCTGGTAACAGCTACCAGAACAACATTCAGAATGTGAGGACAGCACAGTAGCAAACCTATAGTTAAGGTTGAAAGAGTTTAGCCATTGTCATTTTAAGGGCTAGGAAGGGGAGAAAGTAGTTCAGCAAAATATGTCAAATAATTTTTGAGTTATGTTCCAGTGAAGAAAGGGATAGACTTTTTTCTATCTTTATAGAGTTCAAACACTGATTTTTAAACTTCAAGTTTGCTATCAATTTAGCTCTTAATATTCCAAAGTGCCTTTGGTATTAAAATTAGAAAGTGATAGATATTTGAATTCCTTTACTTTTTCCAGCCCACAAACAGCAAAATTTCCTATGTTTTGAAGGTGCAGAGTTCCCTTCTCACAGCTGCAGGTGATTTCAGAGGATGTTACATAGAGAGCTCACAAATCAGACATCCTGTGACTGTCTAAAACCAATCTGTGACTGTCTGGAAACCAATCTGTAGTTTATGAACTATTAACTGAATGACTCTTGCCCACTTCACAGGCTATATCAGAAAACTATATGTCATGTCATGAGGCTGTGTGTAAACCATTTATATTAGGTGTTAATGTTCTAAATTATTAATGGCTAACGTTAATGGCTAGTGTATGCCTAATGTGAGCTCGATTTCTATACTGGTGCCTTTGGGATATGCAAGCGTAAGTTTGTGTACAGCTATGACTATATCATTTTAATATTTTAACTTGAGCCGGGCTTTTTAAATATGAATCTCCCTGGTTTCTGCCAATTTCTTACATCTAACATTCAGATTCATTTTTCAGTATGCAACTCTTATTTGGAGGAGGAAAAAAGCTGATCAGTTTCAGCATCTCTGGACAAGAGGGAGTAAATAAAAGCATTAAAACATTGTTGTAACCCAAAGATATGAAATATGCTACTCTCCATCATTTTTACCACAATCTTTTTAGCAGAAAATGTTTGGACTAAAGGGCACTGATCCATAAAACTGTCCATTTTGTGAGAGAATTTCAAAGCATCCATCTCTGTCCATCTCTCAGAGAGTTTGTAAAAACCAGCTAAACCTTAAAAATCACATTCACACTTACTCTTTTGTTTGAATTATTTGCGTTTGGACTCAGAACAGCATCTTTTTTTTTTCTTTCTCTCTTTTACGTAGTGGATACATGAAAGCAGGGAGATCACCAGAATGAGAGATTCTAGCACTTCCCTTCTTTCTCTTAAATATTTCAGGAGACTCATTTCTTGAATGTAACTTTTATAATAAGAGTATATGATGAGGTTGTTGGGCTAGCAAAGCTGCTTCAAAGAGTTCAACGAAGAAGGAAAAGTAATTTTCCCCATTGCTATAAAAACCAAAGGCTTAACATTTGAGTAGATCAGTATCTGGCAATGCTAATATCTGTTAGATTATATAGAGAAAGGTTTGGGGACTATCTTAAAGGGAAAAAGCTTTGTCTCTAAACATTATTAGTCAATATATGAAATATGAGAACTCTGTTACCATGAATGTGCTGGATAAAACTGTTCTAGTGCTAGACTGCAGCCCCATCTGGTGTTTGAACAGCGGTGTTTCTTATGCAGCTCTCCTATATCATCGTGTGAATAGGAAGGCACCGTACCATACTGTACTTGAGAAAATTGACATATATACAAGTGCCCCATTTTATTAATAGCTTCTATTGTATGCCATACTATGATGAAATCCAATTGTGTTTCTGGTAAATTACAGCGTAGCAATCCTGTTGATAACATGCCAACTACTAAATCAGCCTGAGAGCTGTATTTACTAGATAGGTTTATTTACAGTTTGTATTTATTTCTGTGATCAAAAATGTATATTGATCATTCAAATGGCCTAAGAAAATAGAAAGAGTTGCCTCCTGTTCCTTGTATTTTTACATTAAAAATGATTCTCTGAAGTTACATTGGGATGAATTTGGCCTGGCAGGTTTAAATTGGTGAGACATCAATTCATGAAAGACTCAAATCCTACATATTCTGAAGGCTCACATTTAGTAGGTTCATATTTGGTTTTTGACACAGGGCTAATTATTTCAGGAACTGATCAAACTCATTCTCAAATAGTTTTCCAGTTAGCTGAGGGAAATTTCTACTTGTATTGCAGATTTGGTAGGAAGAATATAGGTGAAACAAACCAGTGACTAAAAGAAGCATTGCCTTGCATCATGTATATGGTTTAAGATAGAACAGAGACAATAAAACTAAGTTGACTAAAGATATACCATGAAGAAATTGAAGTGTGTGACTTTCTGCATATAATGGACCAACGTCTTTTATCCAGCCTCTTTTTGGAGTAACCATTTTCTCTTTCACTAAAGTATCTGCCCAGTAATAATTTGACCTTGATGAAAACATGATTGAAAGGCTTTTTATCAGGTAACTATGAATTAAATTGAATTGTTGAGGCAGGTTCTCTCAGTCAAGCAATAGAACGTTCACCTTTGAACCTAAATCAAATGCTTTAGATCGCATTTGAGAAAACTCAACATATTCTTTCACCATCCCCGTCCTGTCTAATATTTTGGAGGAGGTTTCTGTGGTGACATACCCTTCTTTTTTAGTTTTAGGTCCTATCTTTCTCAGCTTCCAGTTTATCAGGCAGAACTGAAGGTCAATAGCACTGAATAAGTAGGAATTTAACACTAGATTCCTAATTGTCACTTTTCAGGGACGTGCTGGCCGCCGCTTCCCACAGCTCCCATTGGCCAGGAACAGCAAACCATGGCCACTGGGAGCTGCAGGCGGCTGTGCCTGAGGACGGTCAATGTAAACACTGTCTCACAGCCCACCAGCGCATTACCCTGATGGACCGCAGGTTGCCCACCACTGTTCTATATCTAGGGCCCTACCAAATTCACGGTCTATTTTGGTCAAGTTCATGGTCAGAGAATTTTAAAAATAGTAAATTTCATGATTTCAGCTATTTAAATCTGAAATTTCACTGTGTGGTAATTGTAGGTGTCCCAACCCAAAAAGGCGTTGTGGGTGGGGGGTCACAAGGTTATCATGGGGGGGTTGCGGTACTGCTACCTTTACTTCTGCACTGCTGCTGGCGGTGGCACTGCCTTCAGAGCTGGGCAGCTGGAGAGCGGTGGCTGCTGGGCAGGAGCCCAGCTCTGAAGGCAGAGCCGCCGCCAGCAGCAGTGCAGAAGTAAGGATGGCATGGTATGGTATTGCCACCTTTACTTCTGCGCTGCTGCTGTCATGGCACGACCTTCAGAAATGGGCACCTGGCCCACAGCCACCCAGCTCTGAAGACAGTGCAGAAGTAAGAATGGCAATAACGCAACCCCCCTAAAATAATCTTGTGACCCCCCCACCCGCTGCAACTCTTTTTTGGGTCAGGACCCCCAATTTGAGAAACTGTAGTTTCCTCTGTGAAATCTGTATAGTATAGGGTAAAAGCACACAAAAGACCAGATTTCATGGTCCGTGATGCATTTTTATGGCTGTGAATTTGGTAGGTCCCTATCTATATGTAATTGTTTTGCTTTTCATATATTTGGTTTTGTAGAAGTCAATAAAGAGCTATAAGTTGTCAGATAGAGACTACTTGGTTATTTTAAGTCATTGCAAAGAGTGTTTACTCCTGGGGGAATTCTGTGCCAAAAAAATAAAAATATGGCACACAATATTTTAAAATTCTGCATACTTGATTTGTGAAAGTAATACAATCTAATCTCGCCAGTTTCAATTATTTTGGTAATTTATTTCCTATTTCTCTGTTATATTTTTGTTGCGCATCTCAGTCTGGGTGTGTCACATGCCAGCTGAGCACATCTTGGGGGAAAACTCTGCCCCTCCGGTCTTTTGTTGATTTCTGAGTTTTTGCCCCCATAGGGTTACCATATAGAGGCTCCCAAATAGAGGACAATGCCAGGGGGACGGGGAGTTGGAAGGGGGATACAGTTGGGGAGTGCTGGAGGGGTCTGTGTGTACTGGGAGAGGGTATTTGGGGAGTACTGGAGGGGGCTGTGCGGGGTACCCCCCAGCCCAGACACCTGAATCCCCTCTTCCCCAGAACCCAGCCACGGGGCCAGAGACCTCCACACAAACCCCAGAGCGCAGCCACGGGGCACCCTCCGTCCCAGACACCTGCATCCTCTCGTCCCAGAGCCTGGGGATCCATAGGGAGAAACAGCCTGATGCTGGTCAGACCAGGCTTGTATGGAGTTTCCTGTGGTGATTTCAGTGTTGGGCGGTACAGGGCTGACAGTGCACAGGGTCTCCAACTCTGCCGGGTTGGGCTGTCTGCTCACTGTGAGGCCACGGCCCACATGCCACCTCCCTCCTTCAGGGTGTGCCAGGAACCACAGCTGCCAGGAACCATCCAGTTCCCCTCCCCCCAGCAGTGTCCTGTATTTGTGAGTTGGGGAGCCCGGCTCTGCCAGGACCAGTGGCCCCTAGTGGCGGCCAGCAGCAGTGCAGCACCAATTCTGTGGGAAGAAATGAAATTCTGTGCAGAACTTTAATTCTCCGTAAATTCTGCATTGCACAGTGGCACAGAATTCCCCCAAGAGTAAGTGTTGTAAAAGGAGAAACAGTCAGAATATGAGTATAAACAGTCATTCACTTGTGACTGAATGTTGTTGTTTTTCCCCCATTCTTATCTTTTGTTTTCTGTCTTTCATTTTTAGAAAAAATGACTATTTGAAAGCATAGCCAGAATAAATGAGCAGAGTGAAAACAAATGAATGAAGTTCTTACCATGCACTGAACAGTGGAACATCAGCTGCAAAGCTCTGGGAAAATGTCTGCTTGCAACACCTTCACTGAACACGTCTGGAAACCTGGTGAATGTAAAAATTGCTTCAAACCCAAAAGCTTGCACCAACTGCCCCCAGCCTCTGAAAAGGCTCTCCTCTCGCATGGTAATCTGAAAACCAATGCAAACCACAGCAACAACCACCGTGGTAGAAGTACAGGAAATTTCCGACCCCCTGTAGCAAAGAAACCCACTATAGCTGTAAAACCCACCATGATGGTGGTAGATGGGCAGAGTGTCAGTGGTGAGATCAGCACACCAGATCATTGTGAGAACAAGCCAGTAATTATAGGGTGGAACCAAAACAAGGCTGTCTTAAACAAAAAGTCACTGAACAATAATAATGAAGATGAAATTGAAGGTTATAGCCATGTTCATAGGCCTTATGGCAACAATGATAGTGCAAGTAAGATACCAAATAACAATAATAATAATGGACTGACAGAAGTGTTGAAGGAAATTGCGGGTTTGGATACCACACCTCAACTAACAGGAAATGAAATGAACTCAAGGGAAACTTTCTTGGGAAGAATAAATAATTGCTATAAAAGATCATTAGAAAGACAGATCCCTCCAAGCTGCATGATGGGTGGAATGAAGGATTCACATAGTAAGCATGTTATTCTGAGTGGAAGCACTGAAGTAATAAGTAATGAAGGTGGGCGTTTCTGTTACCCAGAATTCTCCAGTGGAGATGAGAGTGAGGATGATATGTTTTTTGGCAGCATGCAGGAAGAGCATGAGAGTTGGGATGAAAGTGATGAAGAGCTGCTAGCAATGGAAATTCGCATGCGTGGCCAACCTCGCTTTGCTAACTTTAGAGCTAACACCCTGTCTCCTGTCCGGTTTTATGTTGACAAAAAATGGAACACTGTGCCTTTAAGGAACAAGTCTCTACAGAGGATTTGTGCTGTAGACTATGATGATAGCTATGATGAAATTTTAAATGGTTATGGAGAAGAAACTGTGATCCTTTATGGGCAGGAAAGCATGCAGAGTATGGTATCATCTGATTCCACATCTCCCGATTCTTCTTTGACTGAAGAGTCTCGCTCTGGAACAATCAGCAACTCATCTCAAAAACTCTGCAATGGAGGGTTATCTCCCAGTACCCCTAAGGAGATCAAGTTGATTGAACCAGATTATGAGAGTCTTTGTGATAAGCAGCAAGTGAAAGACATGTCAAAAGCTTCCAGAAACACTGCAAAAATTCTAGAGACTCACAAGGCAGTTCTTGCACTTAGATTGGAAGAGAAGGATGGCAAGATTGCAGTACAAAGTGATAATCAAGAAAGCAAAAGTGCTACAGATGTTACTGGTCAAGCAGTGACTATAAACTTGGTACCAATGGAAGATCAAGCCAAACCTTACAGAGTGGTGAATATGGAACAACCAGTGTGCAAGCCCTATACTATAGTAGATGTGTCAGCAGCCATGACCAATGAGTGTATGGAAGGTCAGACTGAAAGCTCAGAAACCAAAAGTACTCCATCTAACCCAAATTCACCAGGAACTCCAGGTGCACCGATTATATCTACTACTGCATCATCTGGGCGAGTAAATGCCAATCTAAAAAAATCCAGTGCAGTCAGATACCAAGAAGTATGGACTTCTAGTACTAGCCCACGACAGAAGATACCTAAGGTGGAATTAATTGCTAATAGCTCAGGACCTTCAGTCCCTCCAAGGAAAAGCAGCCACAAATCTGCTCCTACTTCACCTACAACCACAAATATTTCTTCAAAAACCATCCCAGTGAAGTCACCCAATTTGTCTGAGATAAAGTTTAATAGTTACAACAATGCTGGCATGCCACCTTTCCCAATTATCATTCATGATGAACCTACATATGCTAGGAGTTCAAAGAATGCTATCAAAGTTCCTATTGTAATCAATCCAAATGCATATGATAATTTAGCCATCTATAAAAGTTTTCTAGGGACCAGTGGAGAGCTATCCATCAAAGATAAAACAACAAGTGTAATAAGCCACACATATGAAGAAATAGAAACAGAAAGCAAAATCTCTGAAAATATACCCAGCAAACCCACTGAATTTACCCAGCCCAAGGGGGTAACTAATAGCACAGAGCGTAAACTGGGTTCTGTGGCTCAGAAAGTTCAAGAGTACAATAGCTGTCTTAGCAAAGGTCAGACATCACCACAAAGAAGTCATAGTTTTGACCACAGCTCCCCAACAAGAGTCCAGAAGACAAGTCAGGAGCCTGCAGCTAAAAGGGAAGGAGCACAGGAGACTTCTGGTGGCAGCAGCAATAGGGAAAATGCAAACACAGTGCTTTCTCAGATTGTGGCTTCTATCCAGCCCCCACAGTCTCCTCCAGAAACACCTCAATCAGGACCCAAATCTTGCAGTGTGGAAGAATTATATTCCCTACCACCTGATGCAGATACCACTAAAAGCAGCCTGGTACGACCCAAATCTCTCTTTACCGCACAACCCATCAATGATACTGAAGTATCCAGTGCCACAGAAAGCACTACCACTAAAATACAGAAGGATACACTTTCAAAGCCACTTGCCACCCATTCTTCAAAGCCAATAACAGGCACCCATAATACCATAAGTCCCAAAATAGAGCAAGCACCTCCATTTCCCCCTCCGCGTTCCACTTCTTCACCCTATCATGCAAGTAATCTGTTGCAAAGACATTTCAGCAACTGGAACAAACCAACCAGTCCCATTAGATCAACAGAGGCAGAGTCAATACTGCATTCAGAAGGTAGACGAGCAGCTGATGCAAAACCCAAGCGCTGGATATCCTTTAAGAGCTTCTTCCGCCGCAGAAAGACTGATGATGAGGAAGACAAAGAGAAGGAAAGAGAAAAAGGGAAATTAGTGGGTCTTGATGGAACTGTTATACATATGCTGCCTCCTCCTCCAGTTCAACGCCACCATTGGTTCAGTGAGTCAAAAACAGACTCCAGTGAGAAGCCATCCATTGTTTTCATGTATAGATGTGAACCGGCACAGGCTGAACCAAACACTGACCAGAACAAGGCTAGAGTGGAGTCTCCAAATGAAGATACAGAGGCAAAGGACAAAGCAGAAATGGAAGAGATGTTGGCAGAGGATTCTGAACAGAAAATTAAGAGTCATTCTTCACCATCTCAAATTCCCAAGAAGATCCTCAGGTAAACTGCTATTAACAGCATATGTCTTTTTAACTCACTCATTCGGTGTTGTGGAATATGCTGTACATTTTGCAGAAATGGGAAGTAATTTAAGGGCTTTATAGAGAACTTTTTATCTGTATGTGTAATGTTTTTACAGTTTTAACATTTTACTGGATAGTCGTTTTCATTAGCACCTTTCTTCATATGAACAGCATCCACTATTTTGAACTGTCTTCAATAGGTCGATCTTGTTTCACTGAATCAAACACACATGGCCCTGAATTTTTAGTATAACGTGGTATTTCTATGTTATAGAAGACTAAAGAACTCTGGTGTAGACGTGGATCGTAAATATTTCAGGGAGAAGTAGACTGCATACTGACTATCTGTCTGTCATGTGCCCCTCCAGAGGAAAGAAACACATCTCCAGCTGTAGTACCCAATACTGATAATCCATGTCATGGCACAGGTTTTATTTGCATGTATTTTATTATGCTGATGGAAGGGAGCTGTCCCATCAGCCTAGTAAATCCGCCTCTGCAAGAGGCGGTAGCTATGTCGGTGGGAGAAGTCCTCCTGCCGACATAGCGCTGTCCACACCAGTGCTTAGGTCAGTGTAACTTACAGCGCTCAAGGTTATGGCTTATTCACACCTCTGAGCAACATAAGTACACCAACGTAAATGGTAGTGTAGACCAAGCCTTGGTGAAAGCAGGCTACCAATATATTAACTCAAAAGATATTTTAAAACTTTTGTACCTGATTATTCTTTTAGTTGTACCCTGCCAGATAGAAAATTATAAAATCATAGACTTGTTCCTTTCAATGCAATGTCTGACCCTCACCAAAAACAAGGTCAGGTCCTAAAGTTCCCTCACCCTATTTGTTCTCAGTACTCTTGTCTATACAAGAAAAATGCACTGATTTAACTTTAAATGGTTTTTAAACTGATTTAAAGTCATGGAAATCTATGTGTGGACACTCGTATTTCAGTTTATCTTAAACTGATTGCTAATCAATTTAACCTAAAGTTGAAATCAGCCTGTTTTCAACTGCCCATCGGAGTGTGAAACTCAGCCTTTTGCATGAGTTTAAAATCACACCTTTATTAAAACTGGTGCAATAAGGACTTATTTATTGTCTGCTTTTCTGATTATTTTTCAGAGTTGGAAAGCTCAAGTTTTTATTACAATGTTTTTGATTAAAGTTAAGGGTATAAAGTGGGTATTATGAGACTAGGAAGTATCACCACACTTGAGTGCAGTATAGCACCTGGCTGAAAACAAAGTGTCTTCAACTACCCTAGGGATGGTGCTGTTACTTTGCTTTACCACACCTGCCTAGAGTATGTTTGTACTGTTACTGTTTGCAATAGCTAGTCTCTCTTTCACCCCCTTTTTAGATAATTTTCTTTACTTTTTTCCCACCAAGCTGTGGTGTTAGTGTGAAATCATAGCTCAGAATTTTCCAAGGGTAATTATATTGTATTTGCTATGAATTCTGTTTTATAAAAAGTACTAACTCCATTGTGATCTTTCTGAGAATATTTAAAAAAAAAGAAAAGAATGAAACATTGGAAGTTTTATGGGCAGAATAAGATTTGGTAGCTTTTTGTGGCATGGGGCTTTCTGTAATTTTTTTTAATTGCCTTTGATGCATTTTGGTGTTTTAAGGTAATTGTTTTTACTTGATTTTGAGTGCTGTTAAGGAGGGGGAAGAAAGTGGGGTGGGGGGAGACCTTTTCAATACCAAAAATTAAGCCAATATGGTTCAAGGATTTTGATTTGTCTGTTTTACAATATTTGTGAACCAGGCCTGGCTGCTTACAGTTTTGCACCAGTAGGAGGTATTATTTGATTTACCAAGTGATGCTACACTTGCTTAGTGTTAACTCATTAGATGTTAGCTAAAGGTTAATGCTAATTCAGGCTAAAATGTGTGGAACGGAAAAGAAGTTCAAAATCTCCAGTTAATGACTGCAGCAGGCTTAGAGAAAAATTGCAGACATGAAGACATAAAGATCAATGAACATGACACTTATCTAACTGAGAATGCCAACAACTGTAAAGCACACTGGGAGATCAAATTGATTACCTGAAAAATAAGATCAGATTAAGAAATGTCAGATTGGTAGGTGGTCCTGAAGGCATATCAACAAGAGAAACTGAACTTTTTTTTTAATCCCATAGTGGATTATGAAGGTGGCAGAGACTGACAACTTTAAATTTCTTTAGCACTGTGTTGTGGTTATGATATCGCTGGAAAGGTCAGTTAATCACCCAGAACAGCACTTGCAGAATATTCATCTCTTGAAATGAGGAATAAACGTTTGAAACTGAATGAATTTGAGTCTGTGATGGGGCCCTCAAGTATTTTATCCATGTTATGGTCTTGTTGGGTTTGTTTGTTTGTTTTTTGTGGGGTTGTTGTTGTTGTGTTTTTGTTTTGTTTTTTTGTCATGCGTAGTGGTTAAAAAGATGCTGGCAATATGAAATTGGCATCTCAGTGGAGGGTTTTTCTGAAAACCAAAATGAACTCCCCTCCCCGCCCCCCCATCCCAAGGATAGAAAAGTCTTTCCAGTAAAGGTTTCAAATTGAGACAGGATATAACCTTTCCTACTGTGGTTTTTTCTTTTTCTTTAAAAAAAAATCATAGTAACTAAGTTTTACCAAATATATGTAAATAAAATTTATTGTTTGGTGGTGCAGCAGTTAATCCTGCTCACCCTGGTAATTTGAGTGATTCTTTTGCAGGAAATTGCATTTAAGGCTTTGTGTTATGTCTGCAGAATGGAAGATGACTAGAGATAGTTTCAAGGGGAGAGAGAAAATATGAAATCTAGAGTAAAGATCATCGTTATTCCGGAGGATTTGTGGGATACCTCCTCCACCATTCCTCACACTCACTCCTCCCTCACAAACTCTCTATCACAGCAGCCCTCTCTGAGTATATCTACATTGCAGCTGGGAGCTAGCATCCCAGCCCAGGTAGACAGACTCAGGCTAGTGGGGCTCGAGATAGCACTAAAAATACCTGTGTGGACATTGTGACTCTAGGCTTGAGGTCCAGTGGCTAGCCTGAGTTTCTGATACAGCTGCAAGGCCCACACAGCTATTTTTAGCGTGTTAGCTCAAGCCCTGCTAGTGCGAGTCTGTCTGCCTGGGTTGGGAGGCTCACTCCCAGCTGCAACATAGGTATACCCTCTGCTTCAGAGAAGGGCTAGCGATAGCTTCTCTTGTAGAGCAAGTCAATACTGCTTCTTGGATTGGCCTCAAGGAGGAACACTAGAGATCAATGTGAGTAGTTCTCAGCCCTTGCTGTCTGGATTATGTTGTGAACCCCTGTGCTGCCTCTTGGCATGATTTACAAAGCTTTTTGTTTTTACTGATGTAGAGTATTTTAGTAGAAAGATTAAGTCTCGTTGTCCTCAATTTAGGCTAGGCTATATGGCTGAATGTCACAGCTGATGTGAATTTTACAGAGGGGGAAGGAGAGTAGCTAGAATTACAATTTTCTTTTGTTATTTATCACAGCTCATTCAATGGACTTCTTCCTAGAGGAGTTGATTACAACAAGATCAGTCTTGGTAAAGATATTTTCCAGAGTACTAAGATCCAAAACCCCTATAATGGGTCTTTGGCCTCCTGTGGTTTTGAGGGAAGACTATAGAGATGTCCATCACTGGCTTAGAAATGAGGCCCTACTGGTATGCACATCAGTTATATCCAGCATATGGGAAAGGTCCAAATAATTATCACTTCATGCAGACACTGATACTTTTTCTGATCCATTCTCCACAACTACACATGGTGGCCCCATCACTGGATGTCAATCTGTTGCTAAATGTCCCTGTAATGGGGCAGGATTCACCGGTGCGGCACCTTCTGCTGGTCGTCCAGGGAATTAGCATTTCCAGCCTCCGGAGTGCCCTCTTCAGGCCGGTGTCCTGCTTGCCGCTGGGCCCTGAGTCCCTCCCAGACTCCGGTGCCCCTTTCACCCCAGGGTGCTGCCCCCTGGCAGTACCCCCACAGATCCCCCCCCAGGGAACCCCCACCCTCTATCCCCACCTCACCTCAGTCTTTTGCTACTGCAGGTCACCATCTAGCTGCTCACTGGGGCAGACTGCAGTATAATTGCCACTCATCATCGGCAAGGAGGGTCTGGACCTGCTGCTTCTGCCTACCCTTGGGCTGCCCTCTGCAACCCCAGTACACTTTTCCTAGGTCTTCATCAAGGCCTGCAACCTGGGGATTGCTCAGGCTGGAGCTCCCCAGCTCCAGTCCACTTTAGGTACCCTGCTCAGCTCCCAGTAGTCAGGCACCTCCCTCTCAACATCTAGAGAGAGACTGACTCTGTCCTCCTGGCCCACTGCCCTCTTATAAAGGCCAGCTGGGTCCTGACTGGGGCGTGGCCACAGCTGTGGCTGTTTCCCCAATCAGCTAAGGCTTGCTGCTTTCCCTAGCAGCAGCCCTCTCACAGCCTCAGCCCTCTCGCAGGGCTGATTTCAAGCCCTTCAGGGTTTGCGCCCACCCACCTCCCGGGTTTTCCAATAAGACCCCGCTGCAGTCCCCGTAAGATATTCTTCTGAACTTATAAAGGCAGTATTCCCTCTCTAACAATTGGGTTTTTTAATAGCAATTACGTCTGCCTGATGGGTGTTGGAATGAAGAGTTCTGTCCACAGAACCCCAGTACTCTATTTTCATGTTGAGATCGTGGTTTTCAGGACAAAGCAATCTTTCATCCCTAAAGTCTCAAAGGAGACGGTACTGCAAGCTTTCTGTCCCAAGCCACTGTGTCCAATGGGAAAGCTGTGGAACAGCTTTGATGTCTGCACAATAATAAAAACATATCTACAGAAAACTGAAGAATTCAGAAGATAAAGTTCATAATTTTGTCTTGTTGCCTCGCTGTAAGGAACAAAAAGACTTCAAAGCCTTTGATATCTAGGTGGATCAGATTATGAATATCTGAGGCATACAAGATAAAGAACTCATCATCTTCTGCACTCATGCAGCTTTGTCTCTTGGATTGAGACATACATTTCTTAAGAAGAAACCTACAAGGCTCCCCAACTTCCATACCAGAAGTTATGTCATCTCTTCATCAGTAAGGTCATAAACTGTGCCAGCGATTGACAGGTCTGAGTTCCATCAAGATGCAAACAGGCCTCAAGCCCATCATAGGATCTATGGATCTTACGGCTTGAAGAAATTAAATATTTAGATAGGTCCATATAAATTTTTGTAATGCTTTCTGAATTTAACAGTAATGTCTGACACTCCACTGTAAAGTTATACAATACATCAGGATCCAGTTATAAATTCTTGAGATTTTAATATTAGGTTCCATAATTGTGAGAGATTACAGATGTCAAGACTTTTAGAAATGCCTTTCTATCCTTAGGATTTTATAATGATATCATGTTCACACATTGCACAGAGAGTTTGCTTTTGAGAACTGCCCACATGGATCTGTTCTTGGGATTAACTCACCCTTGGAATGTGAGCTTGAAATCTTTTGGAAAACTGTCTACAGGGATCAGTATCTTTACAAACTCCCCTATCCCTTGTGCAGGGTTCCAACAGTGTAAATAGGCCCCAGCCACCCTACAGTTCTTTCCTGAAGTGTAGAAGATGCAACAAACTCTGAAAACACTCAGTGTCCTCAGTGCTCCCCTTGTCTTTTTGGTCCATTCTCTTCGGTCTGTGGATACTATTTTTATGTCATTATTTTGTTTTAAAAAAATAAAACAGTTTTTCGGGACCCATGCCAGCTCTCTTGGGGGCCAAACAGGGTGGACAAAAATCAATGGTTTTTTTTTAAAAAATCAGATTTAAATCATGAATTAAATCAGTTTGATTTAAATCAAATCCACCCTGGGGCCAAACACCAAAGGAAGCCTGATATTGCCAGTATAAATAGCAGACTGTCTTGATCTAGGAGGGGAACACCTGCCATCAGTTCATTGTAATTGCCTTTTATCTCCTGGGAAAAGAAAATGTCTTAGCAGGTTTTTCAAGGCAAAATATAGTCAGTTGCAAGAACAATCCCCTAAGGACTCAATCCTGCATTAACGTTTCTGTAAATGGGGCAAAGCCCTAGCTAATCACTTTTCCACCAGAGACAATACCAAAAATCTCTGGATCTACTCCATAGGCAGGCAGGACCAATACTGCTAGATGCCATTCTCCTGGATTGGGGTCAGGAGTTACTCATTCTCTCAAATCCTGTTGATCGCAAAGACCATCTGGAAAATTATGCAATAAGGAATCAGAATACTGTTGAAAGTCCCAACTTGGGGCCATCTAGAATTGATATAAAAGTGGCAAATCCATCTTCCCAATTTACTTTCTCTCTTGTCTCAGGATTGGGATGAGGTTCTCTACCTGAATTCATAGCATTTTGGGCTGTCAGCTTATCTTCTGGACTGCTCGAAAACTAACTCAAGAATGTTCTGATAAAGTCCAAAAGATCATCCTGGAAAACAGGAAGACCTTAGCTAGCAAACCTATTTACTGAAATGGGAGAGATTCTACATTTAGGTAGCTCAAAATGTAATGGACCTGAGATGATCCTCCATCACTTTCATCTTCGACTGTTTACTCCACTTGGAGCAATGAACAGTGTCAGAGTTCAATCAAGGTCTACCTGGCTGTCATTTTGACTTTCTACCCTTTGAAGTGTGGACCAACAGTTTTCATTCACCCTGCTGTAACCAAGTTTATGAAAGGGTTGTTCTGTATATTCCCTCTGGAGCACAAGCTACTTACATAATAGTATTTTAATCTTTTTTGAAGCTTTGTCAGAATCTTCTCTCTACAATCTCTCTGTGAAAGCAGTATTCTTCAGTGTCATTGCAAAAATCAATGATATGCACATTCCTTGAATACAGTATTCATTTCTGTGTGCAGTATTGTTGTAGGCATGTATTCATTTCTGATCATCCTATCTCAAAAAGGATATAGCAGAAATAATGCGTGTTCAGAGACAGTCAGCAAGAGAATGAGAATGATTAGAGTGGAGACAAATAAGAGGGGACATAACATAATTATACGAAATAAGGAATGGTGTACAGATGGTAAATCCAGCACTCCTGTATGTATTTTCTCAAAATATAAGAATAAGGGAAATTCAATTAAATTGAAAGACAGCAAATTTACAAAAATATTGATAAAAAGATATACCTTTTGCCAGGGAGTGATTAAAATGTGGAACTCATTGCCACTAGATATCATTGAGGCCAAGAATTTAGTAAAATTTATAAAAGGATTTGACTTATTGTATGGATAATGAGAAAATTGTATATATAGGATTTTAAAAATAGAAGGGATTTAAACCCACATGCTTTAGAGAATAAGTCAACCTCTAACAGTCAGGAGCTAGGAAGAAACTTCCTTTATGGGTTGGCAGTTTCAAATTGTCAACTATGGAGTTCTTTCACCTTCCACTGAAGCATCTGTTCCTGTGTCAGAGACAGGAAACTGAACTACAGGAGCTACTGGTTTGATCCAGCATGTCAGTTTGTTTTCTTATTCCCATAATATAAACCCATAAAGTTACTCAGATACAAACTTGGTTGTTTATCCTCCCTACACTGTTTCATGAAGATAAGGTGATTCTTCATCCTCATTCTAAGTTCCTGTCTAAAGTGATGTTTGATTTCCATCTCAGGCCATTAACTTGCCTGTACTTTTCCTCAAACTTTATTCATATTCAGGGAGTTCAGGCTTCATACCTTAGAAATCCAGAGGGATTTCAGAGGTCTGTATAGAATCAAACATATCTGTAAATTCCTTTGAATTTTTGCAGTTCATCAGTAGAAGACCAGGGGCCTCAGTCCATCTCATGTATAGGAGATTATGATCTTGCAGGTATCAGCCACTAGGGGATATCAGAGCACACTCATCTAGGTTATGGTAATTTTTATAGGTGTTATGTTTTTCCAGAAGGCTAACAAAGTTTTAAATGATCAGATAAGGCAAAAGATATTGACATGTTCTGAGTGATCCTTATGGGTCAATTAGTAGTAAGGAATTCTTTTCATATTTCTCTATTCCTACTTCTGTCTTTTGTGGGTGATGAGTAACAGTTGACCTTCCATTAAACAACTGGTTGAGTGTATTAGGGTGTCTTAGCTTGATCACTCAGAACCGCTCCCTTTCTCCCATAAAAAGAGAGGTGCTTGCTCCCAGGTATCACAACATGGCATCACATTGCTGCCGTTTTCAAAGAATTCATTTATTCTTTTTAGATATTAATATCACTTTGAATACAGATTAAAATTTTCACAGACTTTTAAAGTTAGGTTAGTTAGAGCTCTTTAAAGGCTTACAACACATTTGGTGTTAGCTACAGTTGAAACTGTTCTTCTTGACTAGTTAATGTGATACATGGCAGAATAAAATAGTGTTCCAGTAGAACTTAAACTATATTTCATGTGTTACAGCAGTGAGAGAGTTAAGAAGGCTGGGCTATAACTTAGGTAATAGTACATTCCTTAAAGTATACTAGCAAATCCCTCAGACCAACCCCCTAAAGTAAACATCAAGGTGCAGTAGGTGATATCACTGCGTGCAGAGTTCAGCCTTGTTGCTCACAGCTTGCACAACTTGTAGCACACCAGAACACTGTGGAATCAATGGCTCACCAGAGTTTCAAGACATGATTAAAAGACTCAAGAAGGCCCTGAGAGAATTTCCTTTAATGGGGAATTGTGTGAGTGAGTATAGTGGGTGAGTTCACTTTTTTTTTTCTCTCTCTCTCTCTTGCTGTTGATATTCTTTGTTTGGCAAATGCTTCTGAACTTAGATTTAATGTATGTGCATGCATGTGTCTGGGACTGGGAATTAGTGTATTCTGTACCTTGCCATTCAATACTAAAATTGTTTTATAAGATACGAGAATTTCTGTTACATAGTAGTATCAGAATAGCAGACCTATTATAGACAATTTATTTTGAACAAATATATTTTTACTGGAGAGATACATACAGGTATGTATAAGATTTGTTGGTGGTAGGATAACCTCAGGTCTTTAAGATGATTTCTTTGGTTTTAAGAACGTTGTACCTGCTTTGATTTAATGTATGTCTTAATTTGAAATGCCTTTGGTTAACTCTTTAATGTGCACATCTTTTGATGCATATAATGTGCTGTCTGCACCATTCCCATGCATGTTAATAAAAAGTGATCAATGATTTTGACACTAAATGATTAAAATTACAGCTTTTTGAACTTAGCCATTTTGTCTCTGCTCTGTTACTAATATGTTTTGATGGTTCTTGTTTTCATAAGTCTGCACTTAAAATTGCACAAGTATGAAATTTGAAGTAGCATGTGCATACTATACATGGAATTTTGTATTATGCAAAGTACAAGCATGTTTTAGTGTTTGTAGTCTGACTATAGATTGGTTGGGAGACTGCATTTTGTACTCTATGGCCTGTCAGTTTTGAGCTGGTATAGAAACTTTTTTTTACAATTCATAACAGGTCTGTAAGGGCACAGTCTTCCTTCTGATACGCAAATGTAAGATCACCAGTGTATCATGGAAAATCGGCTGCTGTGCTGTGTACACAAGCACAATGGGGCAGGTTTACAAAATACATACTTGTGTTCCAGCTCATCAGAAGTTTGGATTGAGCTCTGAGTTTTCATTTTAAAAGATACACTGATATACAAATATAGGGCCAGATCCTGGGAGGTTCTAAGTCTCTCCTTGGTGAAGTGTCTGCCCTAAACTTCTGTTGAAGTCAATGGAAGTTAGGGGTTCTCAGTATCTTTCAGGATCAGGACCAAATCATGAGAGCTACTGAGATTTTATTCTCCAGAGTTGATCTCTAATGTGTGTATATGTGGGTAGACACAGAAATGTCATTAACCAATGTCTAAAATGTTATAAATGGCACCATTCTTGACAATTGCTGATATAACTGCAATAGGCAGTAATTCATTGGGTAAACTTGGACATTACTAATTTTTATTTGGTATATATTTTGCATCATTTTGAACTATATTCTATAAATATAACACTTGTAAAATGACTAAATAGTTTATTTTCACAGTTTTATTATGATGTAAAGCTATCAGTCTTCACAATTTGATTAAGAAGACTCCCACCAGTTGGGAGCAGAGAAGGAGAAATATCCCCTAGCATTGCTTGATGCATTAGTGCCTGGGTTTTAATCCTCAGAAATATTTTGTGCAGGTCACTATAAGGAGACAGAATGCTGGATGAGATGGACTCATTGGTCTGTGTTCCAGTGTGACAATTCCTGTTATGTTGCCAGAATTTGAAAATGTAGCTTTAAAGTTTTATGCATTTCCTAGAGAGTTTAGGAGTATATTCTTCTCTGTGTAAATGTATAACTCTCATTAAAGCAAAGTCCTTCTAATTGGTTTAAAAACAAACCTTAATCACTGTTGCTGCCCTATAAATCCTACAGATGCTGTACAATGTACAGTATTGTTATGTCTGTGCATTGCATGTACTTACATGTATTGACTATACTCAATTGTGTGAAACATTTTGTGATACTTTGGTACGAAAGATATTTCCTACCATTAATACTGTAGTGAAAAGTGAATGCACTTTAGTGAGGAGAAAGAAAAACAACTTACTAGAAAGTCATTGTAAAAAATTTGGAGAGGTGAAAGGGACACATTTTTGTTTCCATTTCCCAGTTCTTTGCCTTTTACCCAAAGGCATTTTATTATTCCAAACCTAGTGTTTTACTAATAACATATGGCAGGTAGCTTTGGCCACCAGGTGAATTTTGTTTGTTTGTTTCAGTCAATTGCCAGATGAGACCACAGTGGAAGATTTGTCTCCTCAGATTCCAAGAGCTGTGTTTGTGAAGCAGGACATTGGTGGCAATGCCTCGGTCATACCAGTGTCAACTTCCCATGTCCCACAAGGGCAGGAAGAAAAGGAGGAAACTTCAGATTCTTCTGACTTGAGCCCTTGCAGTGCTACATACAGCAATTTAGGTAAGTGCATTTACAAGACAAACTTCAGCCTCCATCCCACTTAGATGGCTTATCTTCATGTGAGCCCTATCATCTCTTAGATCACCTGACACCCTTTTGAAAAAATAGTGTTCTTAAAGAGACACTGACCCCAAACTTCACCTACTTTTTAAATATCAGTTTACAGTTCTTTGTTGAAAAAAGATGCTATTGTCTCATGCTTTATGAGCAACCTGCAGAAGGAAGCCAGTGATGAAATAAAGACTTATCCAAAATTCAGTAAGAATTTCATTTCTAAACTTTCAATAAATTATTTAAAACTGAGGGTAGGGTGAATATTTGTAAAAATACAAAAAATAGTCTTTGGGTTATCTGTGTTAAATGTCTTGTGTAAGAGATGCCTTTTGAGAGAGCCACAATTTTTCCATATTCTTATATTTTCAAAGTCATTTTACAAGAGAAAAGTTTTGAAATAACTGTTGTATAGATTATTTAACTCTTTCAGAACAATTATTAAACTAAAATATTTTTCCTGATATCTTCAGTGAAATGTAGGGCTTTTTCTTTTACAATCTAGATGATGATTCCTGGCATATTTTGAAGCATCTTGGTAAATAAGAATATAATTGAATTTTATTCTAAAAAAGTTAGTTTACTTTTAATCTTGCAGACCAATTGAAAAGATGTATGTTCTGAAGAACATGCTGCATCATGCATCCAGCCATCAGTGAATTCCTGTCCCATATTAAAGAGTTGTAGCTGTTTGGGGTTTTGTGGATGTTTTTCTGGGAGGCCAAAGGAGGGAAGTTATCAGCATTAAAACAACATTATCAACAAGTGACAGCAATATTATAGGCACAATAGATTTTTTAAAGGATTTTTATTTAAAAGTACTGTGAAAATAGAGATATGAGCATATAGATTTCCTAGTAAAACAAAAACAATCAAAACCGACCTATTTTGTACTTCCTTTATTTTCAAATATATGTGATACTAATCAAAATGCTGAAAGATTTTCATTAAGGCCCCAGTCCTGCAGACATTTAAGCATGTTTTGCTTTTTGCATATGATGAGACTGGCTGACTGCAATGGGGCTGCTCCCAAGTGTAACGTTAAGCATGTTGACGTGTGTTTGCATGATCAAGGCCTAAATTTTGAAGCCTTCGGTTGTATAAATTCTATAGATAGCTGAGTGATAAATATTCAGTGAAAGTATTGTGGTTGTTATTGGCTAAATAGCAGACAACTGGCTGACTCAGTTCCACAAATGAAGCATTGCTTAGTTATTGTTTATAAATCACTTTGAAGATGAAAAGCATAATGTAACTCTTAATATGTATTTATTTATTATTAATGTAATAAAATGCTCCAGCTGAGAGGAGGAAACTCAAAGTTTGGGCTCTCCCATGGAATTGTTCAAAGGCAGGATGGCTAGTTGTGGTTTTAAGCATGTGTTTTTTGGTTTTTTTTTTAATAAATTAGGGCACAGCTGCACTACAAAGATAGCCAAGTCAGTGGATCTGGTTCACTAACATCTCTATACTACAGATGCCATTTGTAGTGTGGATAGCCATGTCCCATGATCATGATGACATCTGGTATGGAAATTTTAAATCCCTCAAGGTGTGAAATACCACTCATTGCCAGTGGCTTCTTATGTGACAGCTTCCATTCAGCCCTTAGGTTTCATTCTATTGAAGGACTACTTATATTAAAAATGCCTTTTAAATAGCGACATCGAGAATGTCCTCCTGAGCCATTTCATACATTTCAGCTTAAGTTTCTCATGAAAGGTTTTAATGCTGATGACAGTTATTACAGGGTACATCTACATTTAAAATGCTACAGCAACACAGCTGCGCCGCTATAACATTTCAATGTAGACACTACATCTGCCAATAGGAAGGGTTTTCCCATCAGCATAGGTAATTCACTTCCCCAAGAGGCGATAGCTAGGTTGATGGAGGAATTCTTCTGTTAACTTAGTGCTATCTACACTGGGGGTTAGATCAGCTTAACTATGCCACTCGGAGTGTGGATTTTTCACACTCCAGAGTGACATAGTTAAGCTGACTTAATTTTTTAGTGTAGACCAGGCCTCAGATTTTAGAACAAACATGCCTCATGGTGTAAAGACTGATTCTTTCGTCAGTAAGTCACAGGATGCTCAATCCTTTTTCCCTGGGGAACTCCCCCTTGACAGCTCAGGGAGGCAAGAGCAGCTCTCTTTGCATCCCTCCAGTGGTTCCCCCTCTCCATCACATCAAACATAAGCTGCTTACATTCACTTTCAAGATCCTTCATAATCACTCCCACCCTGCATATCATCTCTCATTCACAATCCACACTCACTTCTGGTCGGCCCATGATGACAGCCTCCATTGCTCACTTGTTAAATTTTCAGACAAGCACCTTTTTCTTTCTCTCATACTGCCCTACACACTGAGGAGGTGTTCCCCATAAACATCTGCAAAACTACTCATTCTCCTTCTTCAAAATCCTCCTTAAAACTCTCCTTATCTGTGATGTCTATAAAACACTTGGCAATGGCTCTGCTTTTCGTGTGCTGAAACCCCTGCCTATCATGCTGGCAGTATTGACTCATTGTTTCCATATACTCCCCTATCTGTCTGTCTACCTACCCATCTGTTGTCTCATATACTTAGATTGTAAGCTCTTTGCAGAGGGACTGTCTTTTTGTTGTGTGTTTGTTGGGTGCCTAAAGCAATGGGGTGCTGGTCCATGACTAGGGCTCTGAGGTACTACAGTAATACAGATACTAAATAATGATAATAGTAATAGTAAAGAGGTGATAGACTCATCTGAAATGTGGTGATAGAATTTCAGATCAATCAATCTGTTGTTTTGCCAGTATATTTCCCACATACTAATACCCCAGTATAAAGTTATGTAAAATGGTATCCCTTGGCTTTTATTTGGAGCAGACAGTATTTCTCTTTCTCAGATTTCTCTCAGATTTTCAGTCACCTAAGTTAGGTTTCCAGATGTGAAGGAGTTAATAGCTAACCTTAGGCTTGGTCTGGCAAGCCTAAGCTGTAAAAAGCAATGCTGCCATAAATGGCATGGAATTCTCTGGCTCCAGTGCAACTTTTCTTTGCTGGTTTGTTCACTCACCCCTCCTTCTAGTACTGATCAAGTGAGGGCCAAGTTGGGAGATTTTATGAATAATTCCTCTTTCTTTTTAGGTTTCACAACTGACAAATGACAAATGCTATTTATTCTATGCAGTCAATAAATTGTACTTGTGTCTGAGTGGGAAGAAGAAAAAAAATGATATACTTTGATTTGACTCAGTGCCTTCTTCACTGAAACTTGCACCTACAGTTTTATTTCTCTAGTTCAGATTTACAATGGAATGTTTGTACTGGTAGATCATAGTAAATACATAAATAATTTTGACTTATTATGTTATCATAGTTGTGGTAGGGTTGGTATAGCTCTTCCATTTAAATAAATACCTGTCTCCTGGGGTTTAAAACTGATTGATACTTACCTAGTATACTCCAAAAATTGAATTTGTATAATTGGGGGTGGGGGGGGTGGGGGGGGGGTTGGTTTCATTGTTTGTTACCTAAGTGTTAAAAAAAAAAATAGGAGCCAGATTCTGATCTCAGCTACAGCAGAATAACTCTACAGGAACTCCATTGACTTCAGTGGAGTTACTTCAGATTTTCACTGATGTAACTAAAACTAGAATATAGCCCTTGTAGTTTACTAGCTTGGATGTTTTGGGGGGCACTTGTAAGTAGGACTATTTCAGTTCAAAATACAGTTTGCGGCACACTCTATCTATAATGTAAACATGGTCTTTATCCTGGGTAGATAAAAATAATAAGAGTAATTTAACAGCAGCATAGTTACTGAAGTTTAAAACTCATCTTCTGCAAATGCACACTACATTTTTTTTTTTACATATTCTTATGGGGGGGTGTTTGTTTTTGTTTTTACAGGTAGCACACATCTTAACTTTGTAATTCACATCCGACAAGAGAATATTCTCTTGTGTAAGTAATGCAGCTTTTGAAGTAATTAGAGATATATATTAAACCAGAAGAACTGTTCTTGTGCCTGGGCTACATAAAAATTAAAAATCTGTGTAAATATAGAGATATTTGGGACAATACCCAAAATGCTCCTTTTTAAGGACTTTTTACGAAAATTTTGTATGTCTGTTTTTGAAAGAGACATTATGCCCTTGTCTTTCTAAAAAGCCTCAACCTGGCCTCTGATTTTGCACCTGAAATTTTAT